>NC_091443.1:37841623-38168974 GCF_964237555.1 Oryctolagus cuniculus
CTGCAAGACACTGGCATATGCAAAGACTTCTTGGAAAATACCCCAGAGGCACAGGCAATCAAAGCCAAAATTGACAGACGGGATTACATCAAATTGAGAAGCATCTGTACTGCAAAAGAAACACTCAGCCAATTAAAAGGGCAACAGACAGCATGGGAGAAATTATATGCAAACTATGCAATTGATAAAGCATTAATAACCAGAATATATAAAGAGATCAAGAAACTCAACAACAGCAAAACAACCCACTTAAGAAATGGGCAGGGGCCAGTGCCATAGCACACTAGGTTAATCCTCCACCTGCAGTGACAGCATCCCATGTGGGCACTGGGTTCTAGTCCCAGTTGCTCCTCTTCCAGTCCACCTCTCTCCTGTGGCCTGGGAAGGCAGTGGAGGATGGCCCAAGTGCTTGGGTCCCTGCACCTGAATGGGAGACCAGGAGGAAGCACATGGCTCCTGCCTTCGGATCGACACAGCTCCAGCCACTGCGGCCATTTGGGGAGTAAACCAACGGAAGGAAGACCTTTCTCTCTGTCTCTCTTTCTCACTGTCTGTAACTCTACCTGTCAAATAAATTTTTTTAAAAAGAAAGGAAATGGGCAAAGAACTTAAACAGGCATTTTTCCAAAGAGGAAATTCAAATGGCTAACAGACACATGAAAAAATGTTCAGGATCACTAGCCATCAAGGAAATGCAAATCAAAACCACAATGAGGTTTCACTTCACCCCAGTTAGAATGGCTTTCATACAGAAATCAATAAACAACAAATGCTGGCAAGGATGTGGAGAAAAAGGTGCCCTGCTCCAGTGTTGGTGGGAATGTAAACTAGCGCAGTCACTGGAAGACAGTATGGAAATACCTCAGAAATCTGAATATAGACCTACCATACGTCCCTGCCATTCCACTACTGGAAATTTACCCAAGGGAAATAAAATCAGTATATGAAAGAGTTTTCTGTACCCCCATGTTTAATGCAGCACAATTCAGAATATCTAAGATATGGAATCAACACAAATGTCCAACAACTGAAGACTGAATAAAGAAATTATGGGTTATGTACACCATGGAATACTACACAAAAGTTAAAAAAAAAAAAAGAAATCCTGTCATGGATGAAATCAAACACCATACTTAGTGAAATAAGCCAGTCCCGAAAGGACAAATACCATATGTTCTCCTTGATCTGTGATAGCAGAGTACCTAAAAGATAATCTATAGAAGTGAAGTTAACACTTCAAGATTCAATGACTTTCAATAGCCCTGGTCTTGTCTGTTGAGGAACTGTTCTTTTTTATTCATACAATCTGTGGAACTCTTTACTTATTATAGGGTTAATTGTATGTGTATAAATTTAATTAAAAATAGATCTTTGTGAAAAATAAGAATGGGAATAGGAGAAGAATGAAAATAAGGGGTGGAGGGCAGGAACAGTGGGAAGAATCACTATATTCCTAAAGTTGTATTTATGAAAAGAAAATAAATCATCATACATTCAAAAAATAAATGAAAAATAAAAGTATTATGTAATAATTACTAACAACGCAGAGTCTTACTGGTAATTTAGAAATTTTTGCTCACCTTTTTTGTTGTAGTTTTAGGAATGAATCTAAAACTAAATAAATTTAATTTAGAAATAACAAAAGAAGAAACATCTACAGCACAATGTAAGTTAACAGAAATAGTAGACATACCAGAAAGGTACTGAATCACTTTCATCATTCTTTTCCAAAGACAAATTACATGATGTGTAAGAGATTTCAGAACTATTTTCTCATATGCTTATAAAAGATACTTAAATACAAAGAAATAGCAGCTATTACATATTTTAAAGTATGTTTTCAAGAAAACAAGAACCAAAACCTTAATACCATATTTTATACATGTCAAAGCAGCAGCATTTACTATCAATAGCTGCTTACTTTAAAAGGAAAATATGGTTCATATATTAGAATCTTGGAATCTCTCAAAACACTGCTAAAACTAATCTGCTTTAAGTGAGTAATTACAGTTTTTGCTTATATAAATTGTCTTTTTAATGCATTCAGAGATCCCTTAGTCATTCAGTAGTATGTAGTTCTATTTCCATTAATGTTAAATTTTTTTATTTTTTTTCTTGTTGATCTCTAGTTTTATTTCTTTGTTGCTTGGGAAGTTACATGGTATGATTTCGATTTTATCTAATTTTCCGAGATATGATTTATAGTATAATATATAAGCTATCCTAGAAAATGTTCCATGTGCAGATGAGTAGAATGCATATTTTGTAGCTGTTGAATGAAATGTTATATAAATGTCTGTTAGGTCCCCTTGTCTATGGTGTGATTCAACTCTGACATATATTTTTGACTTTCTGTCTTTCTGTCTGAATGATCTACCCATTGATGACAGAAAAGTGTTGAAGTCCCCACTATTTTACTGGAATTTGTTTTTCCCTTTAGATCTAATATTTGCTTTGCACATTTGTTTAGTCTTGTGTTGGGTACATATACATTTATGATTGTTAAAAAGAAATATATGTAATATATAAAATTATAGCAATATATTATATGAATACATAAAATCATAATTTTAGTATATAGGTACATGTTTATACAAATATGTAATGATACATACTTAGAATTATTTAAACATATATGAGTAAAAATAATATCTGCAGGGCCATCTTGATTATAGCAGTAGTTGTCTGACAATTAATTGCCCAGTAAAATTTAATATCATAATCAATTATACAATTCAATTATTAAATAACAACAGCAATAATAGTAGTATAAAACGCATTCAATATGTTACCTCATATTTTGGATACAGGGTTTTCTTCATGACAGATTCTGGAACAGAGAATTTAGGAGCAGCTGGACTCCACAACAACTTTGAAATCCCTGGGTAAGCAGGCACCTTAGAAAACAACAGAAAAGGTTATTAGAAATGGCAAACAAATGACCTCTAAGGTAATTTAATTTTTATAACAATTTCAATTTATTTTATAATCAGAGGCTTAATGTGGCACTAACAATAATGTATAACAAGTAAAAAGCAAAGACCACTGTTCCTCAGCAGTACAGACAAGAGCTAAAAACAAAGCTATCAGAACTGATAAACCAATTCAGTAAAGTTGCAGGTTACAAAAACAGCAGCTGTTTTATATGTTAATGATGACTCACTGAAAAAGAAATTCCTGGGGCCCAACACTGTGGCATAGTGTGGAAAGCTGCTGCCTGTGGCACTGGCATCCTATATGGGAGCAGGTTCGAGTCCCGGCTGCACTTCTTCCAATCAGCTTTATGCTATAGCCTGGGCAAGCAGTAGAAGATGGCCCAAGCGCTTGGGTCCCTGAACCCATGTGGGAGACCTAGAAGAAGTTCCTGGTTTCGATCAGTCCAGCTTACGCTAAAAGAACATGTAGGGGGGCCGGCTCTGTGGCGCAGTAGGTTAATCTTCTACCTGCAGTGCCGGCATCCCATTTGGGAGCTGGTTCTAGTCCAGGCTACTCCTCTTCCAATCCAGGTCTCTGCTATGGCCTGGGAAAGCAGTAGAAGATGGCCCAAGTCCTTGGGCCCCTGCACCCACATGGGAGACCAGGAAGAAGCTCCTGGCTCCTGGCTCCTGGCTCCTGGCTTCGGATGAGCACAGCTCCAGCCGTTGCAGCCATCTGGGGAGTGAACCAATGGAAGGAAGATGTTTCTGTTTCTCCTCACTGTCTGTAACTTTACCTCTCAGATAAATAAATCCTAAAAAAAAAAAAAAAAAAAAAAAAAAACACGACGAAATCCCATTCACAATAGCCACACACACACACACACAAAATTTAGGGTTAGAACTTTGACATATCTTTTGAGAAACATTATCCAACCCATTATCATATGTTAATAATAAGGGAAACTGAGTATGGAATATATGGAAAAATCTTGTATTGGGTATATAAATTTTCTTTAAATATAAACTATTCCAAAAATTAAAGTTTATTATCAATAAAATAATAAAATAAGTGATAAAAAGAAAAATAATTTTGAAAAATAGTTTTAAGCAAAAAAGAATAATTTATTTAAGGCAAGAGCTTTAAGAAAGGGTGGTAAGATTTTAAAATAGCTGTTTTAGCCCGTGAAATTAATGGTAATTATGGATTTTTAATGTTTTTAATTGGCTTTCAACATTTACTTGTACCATCCATTTTTTTTCCCAAATGATTTGTCTGTCAGCAGCAAAACAAGCTCAAATGATTTTAAAGTATCACCTTGTAAGCATTATTGTAGGATAGTTATATGAACTCTTAACAGTGATATCTCTGGTGTTGCAGATATTACATAGACTTCCCAGAAGAATATATGAAGACCCAAACCCAGTAAATAAAAATTCTCAATTTTAAGGTTACAATGAATTTTCAGTACTCTTATTTCTAGTCAGAGGCACCTCAACTACCCCACACACTTGACCATGCGTTTCCTACCTACCAGCAGCCTATTTAGAGGAAGGTAGATTTTTCAGGTGCCTAATATAGGAATTCAAAATTGAGTTTTCAGTCTCTCCTGTCCTCAGTTTTGCTAGGTACACTGCATCACTCTTTGCTGCACAGACATAGCATCAGAGTCCTTGTTAATGAATAAACTCTTCCAGAATCAGATGAAAATTCTTCTTCCAGAGATCAACTAGAAATTAACAGCATTTCATGTAATCAAGTGACATGTCACATACAATACAGTGATCCCTTCTATGTAGTAGACATCGGCAGCTTAAGCAGTCAGAACAAAATTATTACCCTTGATGTAAGAAGGACACAGGCCTCAAAGTGGAAAGCAAGCAGGAAAGTATCACTAAACAACAGCACTTTGCTCTCAAAGAAAAGTGTAGATGCACCTTCAGTAGAGAATTTATCAAATCCAACTTGTAAAGAAATACTAATCATGATAAATTGGTTTATGCAGCAATGCTCAGAACACTGTAAGAGTGGCAGGACAATGATGAGAAAACCGCACGATCAGTGGCTGCTAGAACTAACACGTGGGCAGAGACTGTCTGCCCAGCTGAACTACTAACTAGAAAGCATGGGGGTTAATTCCCTGTTTAACAGCTCCTGTAGAGCCCCTAGGATTATGATGTGTATTACAACCCAATTTAATAACTCATGCTCACACCAACCACCACAGGTCAGAATTCTGTCCAACAAGGGAAAGAGACACGCAAATTAATTTCTAGGCTAAGCAAAACTTCATTAAAGGAAACATGAGGCAGAACACCAGTTTCTAAAATGTAGTGTACGACCCTAGAGAACACTACTAGCCTTTTTCACTACATTGACATTTGCACTGATGGTGCCTATATATATATACACACACACACACACATACATACATATATATATAAATCGACAGTCTTTTAGCATGAATCAAGGTAGTAACATCTTCAAAATGCACTTTAAAGGCAGGAAAAATGTTACCTATTAAATGTCAACTGTTAAGTATGCATATTTTAATATTCAATATGATTCAAACCACAAAATGCATCTGTGGTCACAGCAAGTACGATGGTGGTTCTGAGAAACAGCTCAGGCACTACTGTTTGAGTTGTGAACTGAAGTGGCCAACACTTAAATGTCAGAGGAGAAATATCAAACTATAGTTACTGAGGCTTGGATATGTGACAAGAATTTTCTTGACAAAGAATGACACAAATCTCTAACTTCAAATAAAACCCTTCAGAGTATTTGTGCCAATGAAAAAAATGGAGCTTTCGAGCAAAAGTTATAATTTTGGAAAATACATGTCCCTCACCATGACCTTCCACAGGGCCCAATGCTAAACCCTCTCTGATAATATTTTTTAAAACATTTATTTATTTATTTATTTGAGAAGGAGAGTTAGAGATAGTGAGAGGGAGAGACAGAGAGAAAGGTCTTCATTCCGCTGGTTCACTCCCCAGATAGCAGCAAAGGTTGCAGCTGTGCTGATCCAAAGCCAAGAGCTTCCTTTGGGTCTCCCACGTGGATGCAGGGGCCCAAGTACTTGAGCCATCTTCTACTGCTTCCCCAGGCCACAGCAGAGAGCTGGATTGGAAGTGAAGCAGCCGGGACTTGAACTGGCGCCCATATGGGATGCCAGCACCGCAGGCAGAGGATTAACCTACCAAGCCACAGAGCCGGCCCCTCTCTGATAATATTTAAAAACGTGTTTTTGATATTGTAAATAGAGCACAATATGTCAACATGGGAAGAGCTACATAACTCAATGATTGGTATTTTCCAATTGACTGCTGCATGAGATTTTAATATAACAACATGTGAAAAAGTCATTGATATGGTTTCAGATTCCAATTGCCATGAGCTTTACTGGGGTTCATGTAATACATTCTCTTTTTGATTTGCCCTTTTCTTTTAAATTTTTTTTCTAGTGGCCACAATTTGTATTAAGCTTTTTATTTTGAGATAACTATAAATGCACATGCAATTTTAAGAAAGAATACCCACCTACTCTTCACCCGATTTACCTCAAAGTTAATATCTTAAAACCCTCAGTACACTTTCATTTCTGGAAGGCTAATATTGATACAGTTAAGATATAAAATATTTCCACCAACACAGATCCCTCGTGATGTCCTTTGAAGCCACACTCACCCACTTCTGAAGCCCAGGAAATTATTTCCATAATTTTGTCATTAATCATAATAAAATCATGCAGTGTGTAATCTTTTAGCACTGTTTTTTTCTTTACAGCATAATTCTCTGAAGAGTTATCATTGTTGTGCATTAGCAATAGTTCACTTATTTTTATTGCTGAGTATTATTTTATTGCTGAGTATTATTTCTACAGTTTGCTTAACCCAATAAAGGATATGTAGGCCTTCCAGTTTGTATTTTATGAATAAAGCCGCTGTAAACATTCCTTGCATAAATTACAATGTGATTGGAGCTGGTGCTGTGGCATAGCAGGTAAAGCTGCAGTCTGCAGTATCAGCATCCCATATGGGCGCTGATTCGAGATCCGGCTGCTCCACTTCCAATCTAGCTCTCTGCTATGGCCTGGGAAAGCAGTAGAAGATGGCCCATGTCCTTGGGTCCCTGCATCCACATGGGAGACCTAGAAGAAGCACCAGGATCCGAGCTTCGGATTGGCCCAGCTCCAGCTGTTGCAGCCACTTGGGGAGTGACCCAGCGGATGGAATATTGCCTCTCTCTCTCTCTCTCTCTCTCTGCCTCTGCAACTCTGCTCTTCAAATAAAATAAAATAAAATCCTTTTTAAAAAGTTACAATGTGATTAAAAATTTCATTTCTCTAGGACAAATGCCCAGGCATGCAACTTCTGGGTCATTGGTAGTTTCAAGTATAGTTTTTCGGTGTGTGTCTGTGTGTCTGTGTGTCTGGGTGTGTGTTTACTGTCAAACTGTTTTCTAGAGGCCTATATCATTTTACAATCTCATCTACCCGAGTGTTCCAGTTTCTCCATATCCTCACTAGCACTTGATTTTGTCACATAGTTTTTAACTATTCTGTAGTGATATATCATTTTACTTTTAATATGCCTTTCTCTAATAGTTCACAATGTTGAACATAGTTTCATATGCTAATTTGCCACCTACATAACCTATTCAATGAAATGTCTATTAATGTTTTTTTCATGTTTTCCAGTTAGGATCTTTGTTTTTAGCTGTTGAGTTTTGAGAATACATTATCTAGTATGAATATTATTTCTTTGCTGGATATGTGGTTTTCCAAGTCTGTATCTTGTATTTAATCCTCTTTTAAAAAAAAAAAATATTGGGCTGGCCCCGTGGTGCAGGGGGTTAATGCCCTGGCCTGAAGCGCCAGCATCCCATAATGGGAGCAAGTTCGAGACCTGGCTGCTCCACTTCCTATCCAGCTCTCTGCTTTGGCCTGGGAAAGCAGTAGAAGATGGCCCAAGTCCTTGGGCCCCTGCACCTATGTGGGAGACCCAGAAGAAGCACCTGGCTCTTGGCTTTAGATCAGTGCAGCTCCGGCCATTGCGGCCAACTGGGGAGTGAAACATCAGATAGAAGATCTCCCTCTCTCTCTGCCTCTCCTCTCTGTGTAACTCTGACTTTCAAATAAATAAAATAAAAATAAATCTTTCAAAAAATTATTTATTTGAAAGTCAGAGTTACAGACTAAGAGGAAGAGACAGAGAGAGAAGAGAGAGGTGAGAGAGAAGAGAGGGAGGGCAGGTGGGCGGGAGGGAGGGTAAAGAGAGAGAGAGAGAGAGCTTCTTCAGGTCTCCCACATGTATGGCAGGGGCCCAAGACTTGGGCCATCCTCAGCTGCTTTCCCACGTGCATTAGCAAGGAGCTGGATGGGAACTGGAGCAGCCGGGACACAAACTTCTGCCCATACAGGATGTGGGGTAACAGGCAGCAGCTTCACCCACTTTGCCACAGCATGGGCCCCTTGTATTTAATCCTCTTAACAATCTTTTGCAGAACAAAAGTTTTTAATTCTAATGAAGTTCAATTTATCAATTTTTTCTCTTGTAGATAATGCTTTTGGTGTCAAGAATGCATTGCCTATCCCTAAATCCCAAAAATCAACTTCTACATTTTCCTACAAGTTTTATAGTTTTTGAAGATTTATTTACTATTTGAAAGACAGAATCACAAAAAGAGAGAAGGAAAGACAGAGGACAAAAAGGTCTTCCATCTGCTAGTTCACTACCCAAATGGCCACAACAGCCAGGGCTGGGCCAGGCCCGAGCCAGGAGCCAGAAACTCCATCCTGTCTCCTACATGGGGGCAGGGGCCAAGCAGTTGGGCCATCTTCCACTGCTTTCACAGGCACATTAGCAGGGAGCTGGATCAGAAGTGGAGCAGCCAGGACTCAAACTGATGCCCATATCAGATGCACTGCTTAACTCACTGCACCACAAGGCCAACACCTAGCTTTATAATTTCATACTTTATAAATGCAAAAATCTGTGAACCATTTTAAGTTCATTTTCTCATGGGCTGCAAGACTTAGGTCAAGACTTATTTTTTGTTTATCTTAAAAAATTTTTTGGCCATCACTGTCCAATTTCTCTAGTAGCAACTGTTGAAAAGGCTATCCTAACTACACTGAATTGCTTCAATTCATTTATGAAAAAATATTTGTGCATATCAGTGAGAGTTTATATGTGGGTTTTCTACTCTATTCCACTAATCCATGAATCTATATACTCACCAAGATTTGATTACTACAGCTAATATAATGAGTCTTAAATTCAGGTAAATTCATTCCCTTTCATTTTTCCTTTTCAAAATTGTTTTAACGATCCTAATTTCATTGCCTCTCCATATAATTTTATCTAAATCTGCAAAAAAAGTTTTTACTGGAAATTTGAAAGGAACTATTCTAAACCAGTGTGTCAATCAAGGGAGAAATGACATATATACTATGTTGATCCTTCCAATCTTTGAACATGGAATCTCTTTTATTTAAGTCACACTGATTTATTTCATCAGCATTTTGTAGTTTTCAGCATTGAAGGCTATACGTGTTGTGGTGGACTTACACCTAATTATTCCAGTTGTTGAGCAGTTATAAATGGTATTATAGTTTTAGTTTCAGTATCCACCTGCTCATTGAGAGAAATGTAAGAACAAGACAGTTCTTTCAGAGCCAGCCTGTGACATAACGGGTTAAGCCACCACCTGCAGTGCCGGCATCCTATATGGGTGCTGGTTCAAGTCCCGGCTGTTCCACTTCTGATCCAGCTCTCTGCTATGGCCTGCGAAAGTAGTAGAAGATGGCCCAAGTCCTTGGGCCCTTGCACCCACATGGGAGTCCTGGAAGAAGCTCCTGGCTCCTGGCTTTGTATCTGCCCAGCTCTGGCAGTTGCAGCCATTTGGGGAATTGAAACAGCAGATGGAAGACCTCTCTCTATCTCTCTGCCTCTGCCTCTGCCTCTCTGGAACTCTGCCTTTCAAATAAATTAATTAATTAAAAAAAAGATTGAGTTCTTTATGCTTATCTTACACCTTGTGAATTTAGTGAGCTCCATTATTAATTCTGTGACATTTTTCTTTTATAGATTCCTTGGAATTTTCAATGTTGACTAATACATCATCTGCAATAGAGGTGATTATATTGCTTTCTTCTGGTCTGTATGTTTTTATACTCTATTCTTACCTTATTGCATTGCCTAGAATTTCTAGCATATATGGAAGTTAAATAAGAGTGGTGAGGAGGTGGGGACAGCATTGTGGCATAGCAGGTTAAGCTGCAGTCTGTAATGCCAGCATCCCATACGGATGCTACTTTGTGTCCACTTCCCATCCTGGGAAGTACCTGGGAAAGCAGCAGAGGATGGCCAAAGTTCTTGGGACCCTGCACCCACATGGGAGACCTGGAAGAAGCTCCTGGCTCCTGGCTTCTACATGACCTTGCCCTGGCCATTGCAGCCATCTGGGGAGTAAAACAGCAGATAGATGACCTATCTCTCTCTCTCTCTCTCTTTCTCTCTCCCTTCCTCCTTCCCTCCCTCTCTTTCAAATAAATAAATAAATAAAACTTTAAAAGAGAGAGAGAGGTGAGGGAAAAACACAGGTTTTCACTATTACATATAATGTTAGCTGTGGATTTCTGTAAATTTTTATTACCAAGTTGTAAAAAGCTTCCCTCTATTCATATTCTTCAGAGAATTTTTATCATGAAAATGCATGTTAAATCTTGCCAAATGCTTTTTTTGCATTGATTAATATTACCATATGATTTTTTTTCTTCTTTATTCAATTAATAATATGGATTACACTGGTGAATTTCCAAATACTGAGGCAGCCCTAAGTCCCTGGAATAACTCCTTCAGGTCATGGAGTATAATCCCTTTTATTTATTTTTTCATTCTGTGCCCTACTGTTTGTTAAGCATTTTTTTTTTATTTATTTGACACGTAGAGTTATAGACAGTGAAAGAGAGAGAGACAGAGAGAAAGGTCTTCCCTCCATTAGTTCATTCCCCAAATGGCCGCTATGGCAAGTGCTGCGCCGATCCGAAGCCAGGAGCCACGTGCTTCCTCCCGGTCTCCCCTGCGGGTACAGGCGCCCAAGCACTTGGGCCATTCTCCACTGCTTTCCCAGGCCACAGCAGAGAGCTGAACCAGAAGAGGAGCAACCGAGACTAGAACCCAGAGCCCATATGGGATGCCGGCGCCACAGGTGGACGATCAACCAAGTGAGCCAAGGCACTGCCTGTTAAGCATTTTTACATCTATTATAACCAAGAGAGCATCTTAGTCTGCTTTGTGCTGCTAAAGCAGAATACCTGAAACTGGGTAATTTAACAGAAATTTATTCGTTCACAGTTCCGGAGGCTGAGAAGCACAAGACCAACGTGCTAGCATCTGCTGTTGAACTTCTTACTGTGCCTACATGCTGGGAGACAGAAGGGCAAAGTTGGGAAAAGTGGGCTGAACTTGTCCTATGATCATGGCATCAATTCTACCCACAAAAAGAAAGTCCCTGATGATTAATTACCTCTTAGGCGTTCCACCTCTTAATATTGTTACAATGGCAATTAGATTTCAACATGGCGGGGTGGGGAGGGGGACAAAGATTCTAACTGTACCAAGGACATTGGTCGTCTGTATTTTTCTTTTTGTGGTGTCTTTTTCTAATTTAGGGATCAAAAATGAATTGAGAACTGTTCCCTCTTATTTTCTGGAAGAGACTGTGTAGAATTGGTATGAATTCTTCCTTAAGTGTTTGATTGAACTGTTGCTAGCAAAAGCATCTGAGCCTGAAGATATTTGGGAGAAGGGAGGGCATTTTTTAGATCAGCTGTAGACCTATTCAAATTATGTTTTTTAACAGGATGAGTTGTGAAAGCTTATGGTTACTGAGAAATTGCTCCATTTCACACACTTGTCAGTCTGATGTATGCAGAGTTGTTCATAGTATGCTCATTTTATTCTTTTGATGTCTGCATGGTCTGAGTGATACTTCTTATTTCATTTCAGACATTGGTAACTCGTATCTCATCTCTTTTTTATCCTGTCAGTCTGGTTAAAGATCAGTTTTATTGATCTTCTCAAAAAACTAGCTTTCTGATTTTCTTTACTGTTTTTATGTTTTTTATTTCATTGATTTCACCTCTTTATTATTTATTTTGCCAGTTTGCTCTGGTCTTATTCTGCTCTACTCCTTCTTGGCTCTAGAAATGAAATGTTAAATTCTTGATTTGATACCTTCTTTTTTCTATTGTAAGCATCTGGTGCTATAGATTTTCTTCACAACACTCTTCTGTTTCTCAGAAGTTTTGATATACTACACTTTTTCACCCAGTTAAGCATATCTTTAAATCCCTTGAAATGTTCAACCCTTAGATAATTTATAACTATATTATTTAAATTCCAAACATTTGGAGATTTTTCTGCTATTTTCCTGTTATTGACTTTCTGTTATCTTCCTGTTATTGCTTTCTCT
This sequence comes from Oryctolagus cuniculus, assembly GCF_964237555.1. NCBI lineage: Eukaryota > Metazoa > Chordata > Mammalia > Lagomorpha > Leporidae > Oryctolagus > Oryctolagus cuniculus. The sequence goes on from NC_091443.1 coordinate 37,854,023, forward strand.
ATACTGGTATATGTTTCACAGGAACTGAAAAGCATACCTATAATGCTTTCGTGGGGTAAAGGGTTCTATAAATCTCAATAATATCCCATTGGTCATGTTGAGTTCTTCTACATCCTTGCTGATTTTCTGTCTAGGGGTTCTTCTGTCAATAGTTGAGAGATTGATGTTGAAATCTCCAACTAGAACTGTGGAATGTCTATTTTTCCTTCCAGCTCTATTAGTGTTTGATTCATATATTTTGTAGTTCTGTTGCTTGGGGCATGCACTTTTCAAGATTGCTATATTTTCACAGTGTACTGACACTTTTATCATAAACTAATACTCTTCTCTCTCTCTGATAATTTCCTGAGTTTGGAAGTCTGCTTTATCCATTATTAATATGGCAATGCCCATTTTTCTTTAATTAATGCTTATATGATGTATGTTTTTATCCTTTTTCTATCAACCAAGCTATATTGTTATATTGTAAGCCTTTCTCTTACAGAAACCATATAGCTGGGTCCTGTTTCCCAATCCTCTCTGTCTCTCTATGTTATCTGATTGATGCCTTCAGACCATTTATATCTAAGTTGGGTTGTAAGTAGGCTTTTTTTGTTGTTGTTTTCTGTTTGTTCTCTCTGATTTGCTACTATGTTTTCTTCTTTCTTACCTTCCTGAGAGTTCAAGAACATATTTTTGAATTCCACTTTTACATATGATACTATTTTCAGAGTATCTCTTTGTATAGCTTATTAGTTATTACTTTAAATACTTCATCATATGTCATCATTTTATCAGCTCAATTGTCATCATTTTACCAGTTCATTACCTCCCTTTATGTCTATCTACCCTTCCCTACTTATAATATAATCATCTTAAGTACTTCCTCTATATGCATTTACAATTATATCAGGGTGCCTTTTACTTCAACTGAAAAATATAATTTAGAAAACTTGGGGCCAGAATTGTGGCATAGCAGGTAAAAGCCATAGCCTGCAATGCTGGTATCCCATATGGGCACCTGTTTGTGTCCCAGTTGCTCCAGTTCTGATCCAGTTCCCTGCTAATGGCCTGGAAAAAAGCGGCAGAAAATGGCCTGAGTGGATGGGCTCCTGCCACCCATGTAGGAGACCCAAAGGAAGCTCCTGCTCTTGGCTTCAGCCTGGCCCAGCCCCAGCCATTGCAGCCACCTGGGGAGTGAACCAGGAGGTAGAAGAGCTTGCTCGCTCTAACTCTTTCAAAATAAATAAATAAATCTTAAAAAAAAAAAAACTCAAAAGAAAGAAGCCCTATTGTATTTATTCATATTTTTTTTATTTGACAGGCAGAGTTAGACAGTGAGAGAGAGAGACAGAAAGGTCTTCCTTCCATTGATTCACCCCACAAATGGCCACTACGACTGGAGCTACACCGATCCGAAGCCAGGAGCAAGGTGCTTCCTCCTGGTCTCCCATGTGGGTGCAGGAGCCCAAGCACTTGGGCCATCCTCCACTGCCTTCCCGGGCCACAGCAGAGAGCTGGACTGGAAGAGGAGCAACCGGGACTAGAACCTGGCGCCCATATGGGATGCCGGTGCCACAGGCAGAGGATTAACCAAGTGAGCCACGGTGCCAGCCCCTATTCATATTTTTACCTTCAATGTTCTTTGTTCCTTTAAGATATTTCTCTTATTTATTATTTTTTCTATTTACTTTCCATACCCATTTTTAATGTTTTTATTTATCTATTTTCATTTTACTTGAAAATCAGAGAGAGAGAAAAAGAGAGATCTTCCATCTGCTGGTTCATTCCCCAAGTGCCTGTAACAGCCAGAATTGGGTTAGGCCAAAATCAGGAACCTGGAACTCAAGCCAGGTCTCCCGCAGAGATGGCAGAGAGGCAAGCACTTAAGCCATCTTCTGCTGTCTCCCAGAGTGTCCATTAGCAGGAAGCTGGAATTGGAAGTAGAATCCAGCTTCTCTCATATGGGATGTAGGCATCCCAAGTAACATCTCAGCTACTGTACCAAATGCCCATCCTAACCCTAGATGTTCTTTTAAAAAAAAAAGATTTTATTTATTTATTTGAGAGGTAGAGTTACAGACAGTAAGAGGGAGAGACAGAGAGAAAGGCCTTCCATCTGCTGGTTCACTCCCCAGATGGCCGCAACGACCAGTGCTGTACTGATCTGAAGCCATGAGCCAGGTGCTTCTTCCCGGCCTCCCACATGGGTGCAGGGGCCCAAGGACGTGGGCCATCTTATACTGCTTTCCTAGGCCACAGCAGAGAGCTGGACTGGAAGAGGAGCAGCTGGGACTAGAACCCGGCACCCATATGGGATGCCAGCGCTTCAGGCAGAGGATTAACCTACTGCGCCACGGAGCCAGCCCCCCCAGATGTTCTTTTAGCCTAAGTCTGCTGGCAACAAATTCTCTTAGTTCCCTTTCATCTGAGAATATCTTCGTTCCCCTTCATTCTCAAAGGATACTTCTCTTCATATAGGATTCTGGGTTCACAGCTCCTTTATATAACTTTAAAAATGAAAGTTCTACCACTTAATTCTGGTGTCCAGTTTCTGATGAGAAATTCCTTTCCATTTAAATTGTTTTTCACCTATAGGTTACATGTCACTTTTCTTTAGTTGCCTTTAAGCTTTCACCTTTAGTCTTCAGAAATTTGACTATTATATGGCTTGGTGAAGATTTCTTTGGATTTTTCCTGTTTAGGGTTTGCATAGATTCCTGAATCTGTAGGTTCGTATCTTTTCCTCAACTGGTGAACTGGTTAGCCATTATTTCCTTCAATATTTTTGCCTTTAGCCGGCGCCACGGCTCACTAGGCTAATCCTCCACCTTGCGGCGCCAGCACACCCAGTTCTAGTCCCGGTCGGGGCGCCAGATTCTGTCCCGGTTGCCCCTCTTCCAGGCCAGCCCTCTGCTGTGGCCAGGGAGTGCAGTGGAGGATGGCCCAAGTGCTTGGGCCCTGCACCCCATGGGAGACCGGGATAAGTACCTGGCTCCTGCCATCGGATCAGCGCCGTGCGCCGGCCGCAGCGCGCAGGCCGTGGTGGCCATTGGAGGGTGAACCAACAGCAAAGGAAGACCTTTCTCTCTGTCCCTCTCTCTTGTCCACTCTGTCAAAAAAAAAAAAAAATGTTTTTGCCTTCTTTTTCTTCTCCACCTGGAATTGTGGTAACCCAAATGTTAGATCTTTTGCCACGTTCCTGTAGATCCCAGAGGCTCTGTTAATATTCTGAAATTTTCAGTCTGTTTTCTCTTTGTTGTTCAGATTGGGTGAATTTTATTGTTCCATCTTCATCTCATTAATTCTTCCCTAATTGAGTTCACTAGTTCTTTCACTGATTCTACTTTTCAGTCCCTCCACTAATTTTTTTTATTTGAGTTAAAATTTCACACCTGAAATTTCCATGTGTCTTCTCTGTATCTTCTATTTCTTTGCTGCCATTTTTTCTACTTCCTTTCTGAACCATTTGTGAAATTTGTTTCAAGTTATTCACAATTATTCACTGAAACATTTTTATGATGGCAGATTTGAAATCATTGTCTGATAATTTTACTACGTATCATCTCACTGTTGTTACCAATTGACTGTTTCTCTAATTCAGTGTGATTTTTCCTAACTCTTGATAGAAGCAGTGATTTCCAATTGAAATCTAGGTATTTGGGGTATTCTATGAGAATCTGGATCTTATTTAAAAACTCTTGGGGCCAGCATCATGGCGTTGCATATTAAGCCACCACCTGTAAGACCAGCGTCCCATATGAGTTCAAGTCCCAGCTGCTCCACTTCCAATCCAGCTCCCTCCCAATGTGTCTAGGAAAGCAGCAGAATATGGCTTCATGTGTTTGGGCCCCTGCACTCATGTGGGAGACCTGGAAGATGCTCTTGGCTCCCAGTTTGGCCTGGCCCAGCTCTGGTTATTGCAGCCATTTGGGGAGTGAACCAGCACATGGAAGATGTATGTGTGTGTGTGTGTGTGTGTGTGTGTGTGTCTTCCCCTCTCTGTGAAACTCTCCTTTCAAATAAATAAAACCTAAAAATAAAATAAAACAAAATAAACTCCTGTTTACCTAACCCTCCACCAAACTACCTCTCCTCCAGTGAGAAGGGAAGAAGTGGCTCATTACTACTAGATGGGGGTGGAGGTGGAAACCCGCATCCCCATAGGTCTCAACTGACAGGTGGAGAAGCCTTATTACCATTCTATCAAGATCAAATTCCCAACTCCAGACTGCATCTTCTATGTCACTACCCTGGCAACAGTGTTGGAGTACCTTGTGATAATCCAGCAGGTGTGGTGGTCTAGCCCTCCCACTAGGCTTTTGTTGGTAGAGGCAGGGATGGAGCCACAGCTTTTTGCTGTGGTTGGATTTAGTTTTTTTCCCCTAGTGTTTGTCTAGAGTAGACAACTTATATTTGTCTTTTAAAATTCTGTTTTTCTTTGGCTAGAAACAGCAAGCTTTCTGCTGGGGCTTTTCTTCATTTTTTATTTTCTTTTTTTTTTTTTTTTTTTTTTTTTTGACAGGCAGAGTGGACAAGAGTGGACAGTGAGAGAGAGAGACAGAGAGAAAGGTCTTCCTTTGCCATTGGTTCACCCTCCAATGGCCGCCGCGGCCAGCGCACCGCGCTGATCCGATGGCAGGAGCCAGGAGCCAGGTGCTTTTCCTGGTCTCCCATGGGGTGCAGGGCCCAAGCACTTGGGCCATCCTCCACTGCACTCCCTGGCCACAGCAGAGGGCTGGCCTGGAAGAGGGGCAACCGGGACAGAATCCGGCGCCCCGACCGGGACTAGAACCCGGTGTGCCGGCGCCGCTAGGCGGAGGATTAGCCTAGTAAGCCGCGGTGCCAGTCTTCATTTTTTATTTTCTATTCATTTATTTATTGTCTTTACTTGTTGGTGTTTCTGTATTACCAGATTGTCTCTAAACAAGTCTAAGATACATGGAGCAAAATAGATAAACCAGGAAGTTTACTCACTACCATCTCATCTCATTCTTCCCAGCTAGAATGCCTCTTTCTCTTTACCTGTAGAGTGTTCACAAGTGTGTAATGTCCAGGGTTTTTAGTCACACTTTGTAGAAAGAATAAGGAAAAGTGATTTTCTATCAACGTTCTGAGAGTGGATGTCTTGCAATGAAATTTCAAGAAACTATCCCCATATTAAGTTTTGGTATATTGTCAAAGAATATCCATAATTGCTTAAGAAAGGCTATTGAAATATTTGCATTTTCCAATTACATGTTGGTTTGACAGAATTTTATTCATATACTGCACCCAAAAAAGTGACAAAACTGAATGCAGAAGCAGATATGAAAATATAGCTGCTTTCTATAAAGCCATACAATAAGGAAATTAAAAGAGAGAGAGAGAGAGAGAGAGAGAGAGACAGAGAAAGGAAAGAAGGAAGAGAAAGAGAGAAGGAGGAAGGGAGGAAAGAGGGAAAGAGAGAAGAAAGAAAAAGAAGAAAGCTTAGTTTTCTCACTACTATTTCTGCTTTCAAAATACAATTTTTTGTGAAAATATATTATTTATGTAAGCATATTGATTTTATTACTCCTAGTCAAAATAAATATTTTAGCATTTTCTCCATTTTCATTTCTAGTCAATAGATATAACTCACTTTAACAATTATTGAGGTCCTAAGTAAATTTTTAGGTACAAAAAAGTAAAAAGTATAAGAAACTGTGAGGAAAAGAAAAATAACATTAGAGAAAATTCATGACCAGTGCTGTGGCGCAGCAGGTAAAAGCCCTGGCCTGAAGCGCCAGCATCCCATATGGGCGCTGATTGGAGACCCAGCTGCTGCACTTCCAATCCAGCTCTCAGCTATGGCCTGGGAAAGCAGCAGAAGATGGCCCAAGTCCTTGGGCCCTGCACCCGCATGGGAGACCCGGAAGAAGCACCTGGCTCCTGGCTTCAGATCATCGAAGCTCCGGCTGTTGCAGCCAATTGGGGAGTGAAACATCAGATGGAAGACCTCTCTCTCTCTCTCTCTCTCTCTCTATCTCTCTATCTCTCTCTCTGCCTCTCCTTCTCTGTGTAACTCTTTCAAATAAATAAATAACTCTTTTAAAAAAAAAGAAAATTCAAAGTGTTAATGACCTGTGATTACTTTAAAATTTACTGTATATGGGTGAAGTGGTCATTTTTCCATTCAATTACTATTTATAGCCATTGTCTATATTCTTACTAAACTAGAGTCTTTTGCTTTTTATTTGTTAAACCTTTTATCCAATGAAGCATTAAGTCTTTTTACTGTAATGTAAATTTAAAATATTTTATCTTAAAAATTTTTTAAAAAATGTAGAGGAGGGAAGTGTTAGAGGGAGACGGGAAATGGGAGTAGGGGGGAAGGAAATATCATTATATTATAACTGTATACATAAACTATGTTGAATCTGTTAAAAACTAAATTTTTTAAAAAAAAACTATATTTCAGTTTAAAAAAAATCTTACTTCTTCTCCCAACACTTGCAGATAAGGTTTCTGAGCATGCTCTCCAGCTGTCTGTGGCAATTCAGGGAATATCCCTGGTGCTGTCGAAGGAATACTAGCATATTCTTGATTCTCACCCATAACAGGAATTCCATACAGTATTCTACAGGGTGGGAAAAAATCAGTTTTTACGTCATTGATAATATAGTTGTTTGCTTTAGTTTCATACCTCAGCTGAAATAAACACATTGATATTCGTCATCTGTACTAAACAATTTGTTTAGAAGTCAGATAATAAACAATGAGAAATCATCCAAAATAATTTATATTTTGTTCTAAATACATTATCCTTTGTGTGTATATTTTTATTTATTTGACAGAAAGAGAGAGATAGAGACAAAGAGAAAGCTCTCTTCAGCAGGTTCATCCCCCAAACGCTTGCAACAATCCCCAGTTGTGTGTAAACCAGGAGTCAGAACTCAATCCAGTTCTACATGAGCAGCAGAAACACAACTATGTGAGGCCATCACAACTGCCTGCCATGGTCTGAATTAGCAGGAAACTGGAGTCAGGAGCTGGAGCTGGGTTCCAGAGGTCTATCATAATCAGCATCTTAAACACTAGACGAAATGCCCACCCGTCATGATAGTTTTGCTTCATTACATTGGAATAATAAATTTACCTTAAGAAAGTCCAATTCAAAAAGAAGTAAAAAGATCTTTATCTTCTATCTCTCACCTGCACTCCATTCCATTTCATCTCGTGCACTATGGCAAAGCACCAGCTTAAGCAGCACTGGCTCCTCAAATTATAGTTTTCCTTTTTTGATTCACATCTTGCTAGCATGAACAGAAAATTGTTTGGGCATCAGGTGTTCCCTTCTAGTCTACAAGCTACTTATATAGAAGATTACATACGGGGGTCAGCATTGTGGCACCATCTGCAATGCCAGCATCCTATGAGTGCTGGTTTGAGTCCCAGCTGCTCCACTTCCAACCCAGCTCCCTGCTAACATGGCTGAGAAAACAGGAAAGATGACCCAAGTACTTGGGCCTCTGCCACCCACATGGGAGACTCAGATGGAGTTCCAGACTCCTGACTTTGGCCTGGCCCATCCTGGCCATTGTGGCCATTTGGAAAGTGAACCAGTAGATGAAAGACCTCTTTCTCTCTGTCTCTCACTGGATTCTTTGTAACTCTATCTTCCAAATAAATAAATAAACTTAAAAAAAGAATACATATGGAAATACAAAACTTAAAACCAAAAGCCTTAAATGGACTAGAGATGAGATAAATTAAAAAATATGAAGCCAAAATGTGTCACTAATGACTGAGCCATAGACTGCTGGAAAATACAAATGCAAGGGGGCTTGGCTTACAGTAGCCATCAGAGTGTAGACTCAGGCTCTAGGAGAGTTTTAGATTTGCTAGCCTTCTACTTCCAAAAGACCTGCTCAGATCTGAAAGATGAGACTACTTCTTGTTTCTGGTTCTGACCTGGGAGCCTTTAGGAATATATAGAAAGAAGAAAAGGACATGTGCCCCTAAATTGTGTCTGGCTCGTGCCTAGCACTTCTGTGTGAATTCATTCTCTTGTCACCTCTGGATGCATCATTGTTGAATAGAAATGGAAACTGATTCACCGAGATGGGGAAAAGATCTTTCCCCTATGCACACTCCCAGGGACCCAAAAGCCCTTGAAAATTTATCTGGTTTCTAGATGTGTCATCAAATGTTGTGAAGATGGGGCTTAAACACTGGAGAAGAGAGTGGGAACTCCTAAAATTTTGCCAATACTGTATACTTCCAAAGCTGACTTCTGACCACTGGCCAACACTGAAAGCGTGGGATTTGTGGTTATCTCTCACCATTCTGTAGCTCCAACATGTACTTCCTTTCTTGGTTACTCACCTCAGCTATACACAGGTTTATCCAGACCCAATGGAAGTACCACTCAGCCAATCTGGGGTTCTCCATCCAGAAGTCTGGTGCTCAGTTCACAGGGGCTAATTCTAGGTGAAAACAGCACAGACATGTCTCTGCCCAGCCCTTCTGTCTGTTGCCTAAAGCAGGAGTGCTTTTATTCAACTTTTTCCTCAGTCTTAACTGGATGGCCTATATGTGTAGGTTTTTTCTCTTGAGTTTTTTAAAAAAGGCTGCTAAAAGGATTCAGGAGCTTTGCAGTCTGAACCAGCTACGTGCAGAGAATTGTGTTCTCACTTGGGCCAAGAAGTCCTCTGTACGAATGCATTCAGTATCGAAGCAAAACATCTTTCTGGTCCTAAGAGATTTCCATGGGTTTGTACAAGTTGCCATTCCTCGGGATAAGTCAGAGACTTCTGTGAAGGTTTTATATGAAGTCCCTGTGGAATCTGTGGTACAAGTGTCATCAACAGTCATTTCTTGACCTTCAGGACAAGAGAATCCAAAAAAACACCAACAGATGTGATTTCAATCTAAGTTAAAATAGCTGAGCTTTTGAACTGCTACCAGGAACTGCCTTGTGAAATTAAGGACTTTGTGCAGAAAACAGAAGCTCTTCATTTGTAGCTGTACAGTTTCCAAATGCAGTATTAACTTGTGACTGAGGTCCAGCATGGTCATGAAAATGCACAGACATCTCTGTTGGAAACCCCAACGTGGCTCAAGAGAACTCCAGAGAGCTGAAGAGAGTTTTTAGGGCCACCCAGGGAATCTGGGAAGCTTCGATCTCCCATTCAGAGTCTTCAACAGTTGAAGCAGATGGTTGGACGCTTGGACAGATGTTTTCAGGCTATGCGATGCTATCAAGATGAAGACTCAAGACCAGACAGCCAGCCCAAGTCTACTCAGATTGCTGAGATGCTTTGTAGACCAGATGGGATCCAGAGTTTAACTGAAAGTTGCTTCAGTACTTCTGGCCCAGCAACAATCCTAGGGTGGTTATTCTTCTTTCTATGATTTTTGCTGAGGCACTCACCACATATGGAACTGACAAAACCAACAGTCACTTTGAGATGAAGAGCACAGATATCAGTAATGTGTTCACACACACATAGATTGTATTTCCTCAACATGAGCTTAGAAAGTCCCCAGGGAACTGTCAAAGCCCTATGTATCCCTGAAGGAGTAAAGTACTTAAAAAGCAAAGACATTGGGTCCACTAAAAATCTGAAACTGACTATTTTAATCAGGAGGTTTTATTTATATTCCTATAGACCAATAAAAATTGGAATGCTTGCATTGCTAAATTCATAATGAAGGAGTAAAGATTGGAATTAATCAGCTGAATGGAGAACCAAGAGGAAGGTGTGATTGTGCTTCCAGAGAGCACAAGAAAGCACGCACTTTGTTGAGAATGTTATAGCTGTGATATGTTGACCTGGAATTAAGGAGAGTCGTGCTCCATGATGCAGTTCTGTTCTTCCCTTTGTGTGGTGGACTTTCCAATCTTCTTCCTTCCCAAGGAGCAAAATCCCACAGAGTTGGAGTCAGCCCATTACTCACTTACTGCTCCCCAGCCTAGTGACTCTGACTCTGAGAAGGTCCATAGCCAACACTGTGACATGGCAGTGGGCCAAATTCACAATGCAGAGCTGTGGCTTTACATCCTGGAAACAATACTAGAGAGAAATGGGAAATTTCTGTCCCCTCTGCTCCAGGCTTTAGATTATTTGGCTCACCCTCATGGAGGAATTTCATTAGGGTTAAGACAATGAAGCTCCAGAGATGTCACAACCTGCCCCAAATCCTTCCAGGGACATGGTCTCATGAGCAACACCCCAGATCCTGTCCCTCTTGAAGGACTGATGCCTTATCCTATCTGGATTTCCTGACCAATAAACTCAGAGGCAGAAAAAATCTCATTGAATTACTCACATAAGTCAAAAAGTTGAGCTTTTGAGTTTTGGTCTTTGTTTCCTAAGGCTAAAATCAGATGCAGCATTCTGCCATAGACCTGACAAGCCTTTAGGTGGAAGTAATCTAGACAACATTCTTCATCACAGTGAAGAAACAGATTGAATATATTCAGTATTTGCTTGGTAACGTGCATCACTAGGACTATTTTGGAGGATGGGACTTTTCTGGAAGTTCCTGTTAACTTGGAGAGTTGTGAAAGCCGGCTCTTCGGTGAGTTGATGTTTTCTAATCATGTTTTCCATATCAAATGTAGATTATTCACTTTGGACAAAGGTAATCTGATCATGTGAGAAATGTAGGAAAATGTTTGCCCCTGTGAACTGGTCATTGATGGAGGGTTCAGGATACCCAGTCACATTAAAAGAATTATAAATTTAGCTAACAAATGCATTTCAACCATCATCATAATACAGTAGGAAGAAGCATAATGTAATTCAAAAACATCACTATTTGAAATAAGTGTCATAAAAGCTTATTCAGTGTTTCACCTTAAGTACGTTACATAAATTTAGCCTCCTTTCCTGCTCATGTGAAATGCAAACAAAACTTTCCCTAGCCACCTCACAGGGTTGTTGTTGCAAGAATCAGAGTAGATAATAAATGAAGAAGAAAATGTAAGTGAAAATGCTTTGAATAACTATGAAGCATTACACAAATGTAAACAAATACAGGTGTACCTACATGTATTTTATCGCTTAAGATCAAACAAAATTATTATCTGTCATAAAAGAAATACAGTAATTTTATGAATCAGTATATGTTTAAATTCCCTTTGTAAAGAAAATCATTAATCTCTTAATAATATTTTCTTTCAATTCTAAGTAATTTAACATACTAGTTGACTTCACAGCAACCTCAAATGTATAAAGAAGTGAACAGTAAGTTTACTTACTGTAAAAAATTCTTTACAAAATACTTCAAAAATACTTAAAAATAAAATCTTTAAAATACTTTAAAAATACTTTAAAAATTTCTTTAAAAATACTTAAAAATAAAAGCTATTATAAATTAATTTAAAATGAGGAAAATACATTCATTTTTATATTGTAGCACTTACTATAAAATAAATATAAAAGGATTGCAAAGTAGGCTTATACAGACTATATAATTTTCACACGAAAATATTTAGAGATATTGTTCCCTCTAACTTTATTCCCCCAAAAACCCTTTTAAGTAATACAAACTTCATGTATTTCATAAGTACAACTTTGAGAATACAGTCATTCTTCCCACTATACTGGCTCTCCCACCCACTGTCGTACTCCTCCTCCTCCTCCCTCTCCCTGTTTGCTCCTGTGAATAGGAGCAAAATGGATGATGGAGGGTTCAGGACACCCATCCCCAGTCCCATTCTCCACTAAGATCCATTTTTTTACATAAAAATATGTATGAATTTATTTATATAAAACACATTTCAAATATCAAATGCACAAAAATCAATTCTTACTCATTTTCTCTTCTCCTTAACTTTTTTTTAACTTTTATTTAATAAATACAAATTTCCAAAGTACAACTTTTGGATTATAGCAGCTTTTTCCCCCCATAACCACTCTCCCACCCACAACCATCCTATCTCCCACTCCCTCTCCCATCCCATTCTTCATCAAGATTCATTTTCAATTATCTTTATATACAGAAGATCAATTTAGTATATACTAAGTAAAGATTTCAACAGTTTGTACCCACACGGAAACACAAAGTATAAAGTACTGTTTGAGTACTAGTTATACTGTTAATTCACATAGTACAACACATTAAGGACAGAGATCCTACATGGGGAGTAAGTGCACAGCGACTCCTATTGTTGATTTAACAACCGATACTCTTATTTATGACGTCAGTAATCACCTGAGGCTCTTATGAGCAGCCAAGGCTATGGAAGCCTATTGAGTTCACAAACTCCAATCTTATTTAGACAAGGCCATAGTCAAAGTAAAGTTCTCTCCTCCCTTCAGAGAAAGGTACCTCCTTCTTTGATGGCCCATTAAGATCCATTTTTGATTAACATTACACATAGAAGATCAACTCTATACTAAATAAAGAGTTCAACAATTTGCACAAAAAAAAAAATTCTGTTCCTCCACTTGAGACAAGTGCTGTTCAAAGTTACTGTTTCTTGAAGTTAATTTCACTTTTTTTTTTTTAGAAACTTTATTAACTTTAAAGAAGTACCCAAGAATTATACATCTTTTGTGAGCACTTAAACATAATTATAATACAACTCTTTGAGGACAGAGGTCCTGCATGGGAAGTTAGTGCACAGTGACTCTTGTTGTTAATTTAATAATTAACACTCTTATGTATGACATCAGTGATCACCCAAGGGTCTTGACATAAGCTGCCTAGGTGATGGAAGCCCTTTGAATCCACAAACTCTGTCAGTATTTAGACAAGGCCATAAGCAAAGTGGAAGTTCTCTCCTCCCTTCAGAGAAAAGTACCTTCTTATTTGATGACCACTTCTTTCCCACTGGGGTTTCACCCACAGAGGACCTTCATGTAGTACATTTTTTGCCACAGTATCTTGCCTTTCCATGCCTGAAATGCTCTAGGGGGCTTTTCAGCCAGATCAGAATGCCTTAAGGGCTGATTCTGAGGTCAAAGTGCTATACAAAGTGATTGTCATTCTATGAGTCTGCTGTGTGGACTGCTTCCCATGTGGGAGCATTCATCCTTTTTTAATTCTATTATTATTACCAGATAACCCTATCCATATAATCACTTTAACACTTAAGATGGTATTATAACTACCCAGCTTAAGGGGATTTGGAGTCCCATGGCAAGTTTTTAAACTATATCCTTAGAAATAAGTACAGAGAAATATATGCAGAACTATACAGCTTTATAGTAACAAACATCATACACTTCATAATTACAACTTCCCACCATACCCACCCTTGCTCCCCTGCTCCCACCCTTCCTCCTCTGCCCTCTCATATTCCCATTTCTTTTTTTTTATGTTTTAAGATTTTTATTCAGTGGTAGAAATGCATAGGAGATTGAGGGCCCTATCTAAAAGAGAGATAAATCTGGATTCATACCAATTATCAGGAGCCTGCCACATAGAGGAGCAAGCGGGCCAGGAAGCATGGGGAGGGTGGCCCATAGGCCAAGCACCCTGGAGGCATAGGCCAGCAAGGGCCCACAATGGCAAAAGGCCAGAAAGAAGGAAGAGAGCTGGGCACAGCATGTTCCAGGCTTTTAATCCATTTCCAAAGGGGAGTGGATAATTAACCTGATTGATGGGTGGGCACAAGGTTCCACTCTTATTTTTTACTGAGTTCTATTTTCAATTGACTTTATTCCCCTTTGGAAAACATCACCATCTCAATGGTTCAAACTGAGCATCTCTTCCTCTCCAGCTTTTCTGTGGGCCCCACTGGCAATCACTCATCCTCTCTACTCTCTCCTTGCAGTATCCCTCCTGTCCATTGCACCTTCTCTCATCTGAGTCCTGTGATAACACCTTCGCTGATCCTTTTCCTCCAGACACTTACTCCTCCAATCCACGCTACACATCTCTGCCTGACTTGACATCAGTCATCCTCTCTCCAAAACACTTTAATGACCACACACACACACACACTCACTCAGTATAACCCAAGCTCCTGAGCCTGAATGTCAGGGTCCCCCACAGTCTGAGCCCCATCAGACTTGCCAACCCTACTTCCTAGCCCCGATCCTCTACCAAATCTACATTCCCTATGTAAAAGATGTCCAAGAAGCTGGGATTCCCAAGAGGCAATAGAGGAGACAGGAACACCAAATGTGTGAGCTATGGAAATGACAAAGGTGAGGCCTTCAGATCTCTTCCACGAGACCTCTACAAAACCCTCTCTGCTCAAAATTCATTTTTGCCTCCCTCATTTTCCTGCTGCATTTGATCTCTCTTTCATTATGGAATGCATGTCACTCCAATCTGTGTATCTTTTTCACAGTAATTTATAGGTTGGTTTGCAGAGGAAACCATGATACTTAGCTTGATTTCTGTCTCCCAATGATTTTATTGAAGTAGACACTGAATAGATATTGTTGAGTTTTGACTGAGTAAGAAAAATCTCAGACAAATCCAGCCCCAGACCCTGGGCTGGGGAACTGAGAATCATGGGTTGGTATGAGATCCAGCAGTGGTTCTCAATGTGTGTTCCCTAAACAGTAGTATAGGCATCACCTAAGAATTGTTAGAAATGCAAATTGTTGAGCCTACCACAGACTTAATGAATTAGAAGCTCAAGGGGTGTTTTAACCAGCCCTGCAGGTGATTCTGATACACACCGAGGTTCAAGAACCACTGGTGTGATGGGATCACTCTTCATACAGCCTGGTTGTAAGAATATCCTGGGGTGCTTGTCAAATCCATAGCTTCTCAGATTCCTTATCTACAGATTCTAATTCAGTAGGTGTGGAATAGAGTCTTGGAGTTATTATGCTTATCAAACTCCCCAGAAGGTCCTGATCCACAGGGAAGTCTAAATATCACTGACATAAGTAGAAAGAGTAAGTCTTTGGAATGAGGCTGAAAACCAAGATTTATCCCTTATTAGCCACTTGATATACTATGTCGTTGCTTTCTTTTGAATATGGTTTTGGTCCCATCAAAATGTAAATTTTCTTGGTCTGCAAGGTGGCAGCAGTGGCAGATGCAGCATGATGGCATGTGTTTGGGTCATGAATGGATTAATGCCTTTCTTATAGGAATGGGGCAGCCACTGCATGAGTTCAGCCCCCTTTTCTCTCAGAAGGCCACCTGCCCTTCTGCTTTCCACCATGAGCTGAAGCAACACAAGGTCCTCATCAGATGCAGTCACCTGATCTTAGACTTCTCAGTTTCCAGAACTACAAACCAAAATAACCCTTTTTTCCTTATACCCAGTCTTGGGTATTCTGTTATAGCAACAGAAAACATACAAAAATAGTTGGGTAGCCCACCTTTCCTTCCTAAGTCTCAGTTTTCTCATTTAAGAATGGCAACAGTAATTGGGCTTTTTCCAAGTCTAACACTTTGAAATTATATATATATATGTATGTATGTATATATATTATATATATGAAGATCTTTGCATACAGTACATTCTCTGTGAGTGGCTGATATTATAATCATAATTTTCAAGGAGGGGTTGAATGAAGGAGATAAACTGCTATGGTTTGAATGTAGTTGATCCCCTAAGATTGACATGTTGAAAGGTTGGTTCCCAGTGTGGGAATGTTAACAGGGGGTTGGACCTTTAAGAGGTGAAGTCTGATGGAGATTCTTAGGTCACAGGGGATGCCACCCTCAGAATGGAATAGGGTAGCTTTTGTGGGACCCTTAGTTAGCTCTTGTGAGAGGGCAGCTCTCAAAGGAGCAAGCCAGGCTCCTTCGTAGTCCACTGGCTTCATATCTGGTAAAGTGATCTCTCCTCCTTCTGCCTCTATGATGCCATTTGACTTGAAGGCGTTCACTGGGGTCAAGTGCATGCCTTAGACTCCAGAACTGTGAACTAAATAAGCCTCTTTGTGAACTCACCCAGCCTTGGGTATTTCATTATAGCAACAGAAAACAGACTAATACACAAGCCCACCTTTCTCAGGGTGAAACTTAAACCTCTTTCAGAGTCAACATCAGTCTCCCAAGGAGTCAGACATATAAACTATATTCCTTATTGGGGGTTTTGCCAAAGAAGTTTGGAAAACATTCGCTCTCAGCTATGAGTGCTCTTAAATTATCGCTGCATACATCTTCTGTGAGTTACATAAAAGCTACTGTTAGCCACATCCAACTTCGCATGGAGAAGAGATCTCCCCCTAGCTGCACCTTGTACCCCACCTTGGTACAAGTCCACCAGAGAGGCTTCCCTCTCACAGCTTCACTAGCGCTTCCTTAGAAACCATGTCTTTCAGACTGGCTTACAAAACCTTGAGGGGAACTTCATGGGATGGAGCCCACAGTCACTTCTAAGTAACTCTCAGACGTGTGCAGGGAAATTTTATGAATGCTCACGTACAAAAGTTTCACCAAAGTAATACATGCAATGGAGTGTCTCTACTAGACACCATTTTTTAAAAGTGCTCACAGCAAACTCACAAATTGATTTCATAACCCACTTACTGGGTTTCAATAAATCATTTGGAAAACATTAACTTGTAGGGGAATGCTGTTAAAAATGTGGACTCATAGGTCTAGATAAAAATTTATAAGAATTTATCTTCTTAAAAATGTTAATCTGCAGATAATCTTTAGCTGTATATCATTTTTTTTCATTAAAATCCACAGCACAAGTATATGAATATTTTATATGATTTTTAAAAATCAGGGAATATAGTCTTGACAAAATAATGAATCTATATATGAATAAGTACATAACTATACAAACGGGGTTTTTTTCTTTTTTACAAAATATGACTAGAGAGGGGGAATTGTTTTAAAATCATTGTAACATCATTGCTACAAGCAAACAGTGACATCTGGTGGAATGACATTGTTTTACTTTTCTAAAAAATCCAGCTTTCATATATTGGAGGTTATTGAAACACATATTTCCAAATAATGCTTTTTGTGGTATTTCCGTATAAAAACAAATGCACACTAGTCTAACAGTCAAACAGCGAATACTGAAATGACTTTTTATTGTCCCAATCTGTATTATTTAAAATATGTTTAAGGCATTCTGATGAGGCTATTTGTTCAAAATGGATACAATGAAATATAATTGAGGTACTAGTGATTCTGCTTCAAACTCTGCCAGCAACTGTGATTTGGGGTGCAAAACCTGCCTCAGGCTCCTCATCCGTAACATGAGATGTGTAGGCAAGCAGAATGCTCAGATCTCTTGCAGTTCTGATATATCTGCTTCTGAGTCACAGATTACCAGCTAGACCTCAAACAGGGATTAAGTCTAATGCTCCTGGGCATAGGTCATTACCTGGATTATTCAGCAAGAAAACAAGGCCAAGTAAGAGGGTGTGAGGGCAGTATTAGCCTGACCACTGAGGAATGGCAGAGTGTGAGGGAAGCAGGGGGCAGTAAGGGAAGGTCAATCCCAGATACTCATGTTGGAAGGAAATAACGAGAAGACAACAGTAACAGACCATAGGTGACGGCACACTGCAACTGGCATCAGGTGATGCAGCATTGGGTGATGGCACTTGCTCGGGGGGCAACCAGCAATGGGGAATACAGAACTGGGCAATACTCAGGCTCCAAAGCTTCCAGTACTTGCATAATTTCCACCACAGAAGTCTCTCACAGTTAACAAGTTCCCATTCATGACCTAGACCTACAAGAAGGATTTTCAGGTCCTAGGAGGAAACAAGCAACAGTACCACAGACTCTCCCCCAACACAGACAGAAGCCCTGTTTCCAAAACTGAGTCACAATGAATCAAATACAAATAACCAAGGATAAGTAAAATATACCTCTCCTTATGTAACTAGAACTCTTCAAGTTTCTTTCTGGCTTAGGTCAGGATTGGTCTTGAAAACAGGATAGAATGAGTATTAAAAATGAAGCACAGAGAGAAAAATGTGACTAATGTTCACAAATTCACAAAACAGTGGGAAATAATAGAAACCACATTTAGAACATGAGAGACCTGAGTTTATGTCCCAGCTTTTACCATCTGTATAAATACAGACTAGTTACTTAATCACTGCACTGCATTCTTTTCATTTGGGAAATGGGATGATTTTATCAACTTCATAAAGTTGTTGTTAATATAGAATTACATGACAGTGTAGATAATTTTCTGTTTTATTATCCAGCATCACTACCCTATTTGGAAGGTTTGGATACAATATTTCAAATAGAAACACACCTCATATGGTTGATTTGTAAGCTGATAGGTAGTAGTGGTAGGAAGTAAAAAAAATTATTCGTGGGAGACAGATAGGTTTACCCTGATTGGACAATACATAATATACACGTGGTACTCCACAATTATGTATAATTTTATATGTCAGTTAAAATTTTATAAAATGTTTTAAAAATACTCATGCACCTACATTTACATTTAATTATATATATAAGAATAGGAAAGGAATATAAGAAATATAAACTGTCAAAATAACATCTACAATGTTACTTTTGTAAATTTATACACAATTATATGTACTATATGAGTGTGCACAGGAAATAAGCTTATAACAATCTTTACCATATAAAAACTCAATAGGGAAATGGGGGGTTGGCCTTCCTAAGAAAGATACCAAGATTAGAACCCATAAAGAAAATAATCTCTGGCTTTTACTACATAAAAATCAAAATTTCTGCAGCCGGCATTGTGGCACAGTGGGTTAACGCCCTGGCCTGAAGAGCTGACATCCCATATGGGCACCAGTTCAAGACCCGGCTGCTCCACTTCCCATCCAGCTCTCAACTATGGCCTGGGAAAGCAGTAGAAGATGGCCCAAGTCCTTGGGCCCATGCACCCACGTTGGAGACCCAGAAGAAGCTCCTGGCTCCTGGCTTCAGATTGGCTCAGCTCCAGTCGTTGCACCATCTAGGTAGTGAACCATCAGATGGAAGACCTCTCTCTCTCTCTCTATGCCTCTCATCTCTCTGTGTAACTCTGACACTCAAATAAATCTTAAAAAAAAATCAAAATTTCTGTATAGTACAAAACACCATAAATAAAACTGAAAAAAACAACAAAAAAGTGAAAAAGTGTCTACAATATGTATGGCAAATTATTAAATCCTCAATACAAAAACACCACTTACAAATCAATAAAAAAATGAATGACAACACCATAAAACATGAGTTAGTAATTCTTAAAAAGCAGAAAAACAGGAGCCGGCGTGCAGTAGGTTAATCCTCTGCCTGCAGCACCAGCATCCCATATGGGTGCCAATTCTAGTCTCAGCTACTCCTCTTCCAGTCCAGCTCTCTGCTGTGGCCTGGGAAGGCAGTGGAAGATGGCCCAAAGTCCTTGGGCCCCTGTACCTGCGTAGGAGTCCCAGAAGAAGCGCTTGACTCCTGGCTTTGGATCAGCCAAGCTCTAGCTGTTGTCACCATTTGGGGAGTAAACCAACAGAAAGAAGACATTCTCTCTGTTTTTTCCTCTCACTGTCTGTAATTCTACCTTTCAAATAAATAAATTAAAAAAAATTTTTTAAAAAGTAGAAAAACAAGCCGGCGCCGTGGCTCAATAGGCTAATCCTCCACCTTGCGGCGCCGGCACACCGGGTTCTAGTCCCGGTTGGGGCGCCGGATTCTGTCCCGGCTGCCCCTCTTCCAGGCCAGCTCTCTGCTGTGGCCAGGGAGTGCAGTGGAGGATGGCCCAAGTGCTTGGGCCCTGCACCCCATGGGAGACCAGGAAAAGCACCTGGATCCTGGCTCCTGCCATCGGATCAGCGCGGTGCGCCGGCTGCAGCGGCGGCCATTGGAGGGTGAACCAACGGCAAAGGAAGACCTTTCTCTTTCTGTCTCTCTCTCTCTCACTGTCCACTCTGCCTGTCAAAAATAAAAAAAATAAAAAAAAGTAGAAAAACAAATTGTTAAAGATAAGTTCATCCACAATTTTTTTTATCTAGTCATTAGTAGATGAACATCTGGGTTGATCCCATATCTTAGCTACTGTGAGTTGAGCTGCTATTAACATGGGGGTAGTGATATATATGTGCATATATATATGGGGGTAGTGATATACACACACACATACACACACATACACAATGGAATGTTACTCAGCCATAAAAAAGAATGACATCCTTTCTCAACAAAATGTATGCAGAAAGACTGGCTTATTTGTGCTAACTAATACACAGAGTATAAAAAAGGTAATGTATCTGAGTGAAATTGATGTTTTGAGATTTGATTTTTGTTTATAACCCTTGTCTATACTCTTGAGGAACAGTGTTTTTTCTATTATTTGTTGAATTATTTATTTAGTGAATTATAAATTGAAAAGTATGTCATTGTAAAGATTTTTAAAAAATAAGAAAGGGGCCGGCGCCGCGGCTCAATAGGCTAATCCTCCGCCTTGCGGTGCCGGCACACCGGGTTCTAGTCCTGGTCGGGGCGCCGGATTCTGTCCCGGCTGCCCCTCTTCCAGGCCAGCTTTCTGCTGTGGCCAGGGAATGCAGTGGAGGATGGCCCAGGTGCTTGGGCCCTGCACCCCATGGGAGACCAGGAAAAGCACCTGGCTCCTGGCATCGGATCAGTGCGGTGCGCTGGCCGCGGCGGCCGTTGGAGAGTGAACCAACGGCAAAGGAAGACCTTTCTCTCTGTCTCTCTCTCTCTCTCTCTCACTGTCCACTCTGCCTGTCAAAAAAAAAAAAAAAAAAAGGAAGGAGAAGGGAGGGAGGGAGGGTGGGAGAGAGGGAGGGAGGAGGCTGAAGGGAAAGTATCATTATGCTCCTAAAACTGTAGATATGAAATACATGAAATATGTCCCATTTATATAAATTTTAAAATTTTTAATTAAAAAAAAGTTCAACCATACCAGAAGTGAATTTTTAAAATAAAAACATACTTCCGGGGCTGTCGCCATGGCGCAGTAGGTTAATCCTCCGCCTCCGGTGCCAGCATCCCATATGGGCGCCGGTTCTAGTCCCGGCTGCCCCTCTTCCAATCCAGCTGTGGCCTGTGAAAGCAGTAAAAGATGGCCCAAGTGCTTGGGCCCCTGCACCTACGTGGGAGACAGGGAAGAAGCACCTGGCTCCTGGCTTCGGATCGGCGCAGCTCCGGCCGTTGCGGCCATCTGGGGAGTAAGCCAACGGATAGAAGACCTTTCTCTCTGTCTCTTCCTCTCACTGTCTATAACCCTACCTCTCAACTAACTAAATAAATAAACTTAAAAAAAGTTTTTTAAAAAAAAAAATACGCTTCCTCATCAAGTTAGAAATAAATTTAAAAGACTGACAGTTTGGCAAGAGCATAAGGAAATGAACAGTGTTAAAAATTGCCAGAAACAATGTCACAGCAGCTTGGTTAAATTAGTGGATATCAGGAAATACCATAAACATTCATATATAACCTTGAGTGAAAAATTCATGCAACAAAATGTCATAGATGGTTTAAACATATTAATATACAAGAGATGCCCATCGCTCCTTGGCCTTTTGGCTAATATCAAGTGTAGTATCTGTTCTTATCAGTTTAATATACAAGAGATGCCTGGAAAGCTGTTCACTAAATGGTTAACATTAACCTAAGAATCTAAGCAATGATAGTAAAAATCTGAAATCTGAAATTCTACACTAGTAATACTAACTAAATGTCTAGAAACTTAAAAACATAAACATTATTTTCAAAGCAAAAATACAGTCCATAAAGAATATTTTTTTAAATTCTCATCAAAATTGCTACTTAGCAATATAAATATACATTGTGATATCAAATCAGCTTAAGTTTATAACCTTACTTCCCACTAAAATGTATTATATTTGCCAGAAACAATAATTACTATATACAGAACTAGTAAAGTATTCAAACTATATAACCACAAATTTACTATTCTTTGGAAGAAACTGTTCATTGCAAAAAAATACAAAAAGTCACAACATGAACAAGTATTCATTTTATGTTTACAATTACCTTTCTTGAGAACACTTATTAGTGCAGAAAAAATTATACATTTCTGTGAATTTGTAGGCTCAACAGACAGATATATTTTGAAAAGGTTAAGCTATGTTTAGCAAGGTAATCCTCAAGAGATGGATGCTAGAGAATTAAATATTCAGCACTTAAATTAACTTCTTATTTGGTACTTAGGAACAAATTGCCAAGAATTATCATCATCAAATAGAACTCTTATTGACTCTCTTACAAAAGGAAAGTGAGGTCTACTTGAAGAAAAATATTTTTAGAACTGGAAAGAAACCAACATTTTTAACAATTTGCATGAATAATAGAAGCTTTAAGTCCTCAAAATTAAGTGCTTGCCTTGCACAATGTGAATGGAAATGACTGGAAATAGAATAAGCCAGATAAAGAAGGACAAATCCATTATGCTTTTGCTCATATGTAAAATTTAATATATAAGAATATTTTAAAATGTGTGGATGTCATATTATTTGATATACAGGTAGTTATGAATGTTTTCTTCACTGCATTATACCCACCATATAACATGCCCTTCTTTCCTCACTTTATCTCTTGTCATGAATCCCGCTTTCAAGGAAAATAGCAGGAGCCGGCGCTGTGGCGTAGCAGGTAAAGCCACTGCCTGCAGTGCTGGCATCCCATATGGGAACCCATTTGTGTCCCGGCTGCTCCACTTCCAATCCAGCTCTCTGCTATGGCCTGGGAAAGCAGTAGAAGATGGCTCAAGTCTTGGGTCCCTGCACCCATGTGGAAGACCCAGAAGAAGCTCCTAGCTCCTGACTTCAGATCGGTGCAGCTCCAGACGTGGTAGCCATCTGGGGAGTGAACCAGTGAATGGAAGACCTTTCTCTCTCTACCTCTGCCTCTCTGTAACTATGCCTTTCAAATAAATAATCTTAAACACCGGCATCCCATATGGATGCTGGTTCAAGACCCTGCTGCTCCACTTCCAATCCAGCTCTCTGCTATGACCTGGGAAAGCAGTAGAAGATGGCCCAAGTCCTTGGGCCCCCGCACCCACATGGAAGACCTGGAAGAAGCTTCTGGCTCCTTGCTTCGGATCAGCACAGCTCCAGCCATGTGGCCAGTTGAGTAGTGGACCATTGGATGGAAGACCTCGCTCGCTCTCTCTGCCTCTCCTCTCTGTGTAACTCTGACTTTCAAATAAATAAATCTTTAAAAAAAAACTTAAAAAAAAAGAGCATATTGAAAAAAAAAGAAAAATAGCATATATGTGTATGTACATATATATGTGTATGTATATACATATTACATATGAAGTGAATTAAATGTATGTGTATCTGTACATCGTGTTACATATGAAGTGAATGTTAAAATCACTTTAAAAATTGTTTTTAATTTGAAAATTCCTCATATATATTTTTAAAAACTTGCAAAACTGACTTGATAAAAGACTACATGTGTATAAATCCTAAAAATGTGGTTTTGACTAAATAGAAAATAAACATGAGAATGACCTACTTCTGGGAATTCAAATGAAAACTCACTGTAACTACTAAACACTAGAGAACTAGGTGATTTTAAACCATGGAAGAATACAGAGATGTGCTCCAATTTTTACTAAAAGTCAAGTTTGAGAAAATGAGTTCAGAACAGATCATGAAAAGTATAGGTAAGTTACTAATAATCTTTTGATACCATAGCTCTTATATATATATATATATAGAACAATTATAACACTAAAAATGTTGCTAATAAACAATATTGTTAATGTTCTTAAAACATCTGGTATATTACTTTCAGGATTTCTACCACCTCTGCTAAAAGGCAGGAGACTTGACAGCATGGAGTCTCTCACGGAAGTGAAAACAGGTGCTTTGGACAAGGCAGGGCAGGATGATAAAAGTTCACTCTCTTTTTTTCCTTAATTGATTAGTGTATAAAATGGAGACCCCGACCTGGCTGTGTCTGCATTGGGGGAGCAACGGAAGTGTAACAACTGCTCCTCTCTGGTGTCCAAGAAAGAATCAACTCTTGAAAACCAAAACCTCAGATTTTCTTTGACAATTTAAATACAGTGCAAAACAAAATCACCAAGGGAATTCTTACCTATTTCTTTGTTCTTCTTCTGTAAAGTGATCATCTAAGAAAGGAAATCCAAATATTTCCCGTAGCATATCATGGCCTTTCTTGTCAGCGGTGTGATACAGCCGAGAAGCCAGGCGCAAGTCAACAGGCAGCTCCTGAGCTGGGATGGTGGTGCACAGATCATGAAGGTGGGGAGTGCAGTAGTCATGTGGAATTCTGCAACAGAGACATGAAAGGGAGCTTATTTAGTCCTTTTGCAATTGGCAATTTCATTAAGGTTCTAAAGGATATGTAAGTGTAGGAGGTTGTGTTTAAAACTATCATAATGATTTATAACCAATTTAATAACACAATCTCAGGCCATTATCCACAGCTACAAATACATATCCGGTTCCCTGCTAAATATCTCAACCTACATGTTCTACAGACATTCTAGAATCAACAGGGCTAAAAGCAAATCCGTTATCATCCCACCCCTAAACTGCCCTCTCTCCTGATTTCTATAACTAATTCCAGGGAGACCATAGTCATGCATCATGCATTACTCCTTTGCAACTCTGCTCAAGTGCTGCTGATGTCTCTGAAGAACAACACAAATAGTTATATGAGGCACATCATCAGTTAACCAGCTCCAGTGGAACCCTGGGCCTCTCTTAGTAAATGCACCATCTTCCTTCTCACTCTGCTGAAATTAGTCTCTTCTCTGTCTTCCCAAAGTACAGAGGAGGGCATGATGATCTATCTTCTTAATCACCCATGCCACCGGCCATCCACTCAATAAACACTTATTGAACAACTACTATGTGCCAGGCTTTGTGCTAGGTGCTTTACACACATTCTTAACTCCCACGATTTTAGGTATCATTGTCCTTATTTTGGGGTAGGCTCATTCTGGATCAGTTACCAAATCAGGAGTGACTATTGGGATTCAAACAAAACTTTGATGGCTATAAGCCAAATGTCTTTCCTATTAATGTCTATTGACTCCTGAATGGATACACTACTTCATCCCTACTAAAACATACTTTTACATTAAACAAATGACCTTCTTTTCATCAAATCAAATCAACTTTAGATCTTCAGGTCATATTCTCTTATGACATCCAAATCATAGCTTTAATAATGACGACTCTTGAAATCACTCTTTTTCCATGATACTTAAGCCTGCACAACTCTAGCTTTCCATCTACCTCTCACAAGCATCACAATTTGACTTAGTCATTGACTTTTCCTTCTCCAGTTTCTAAACCAGTGTAGCTTCTAGGGTTTGAACTTCTTGTTCAACAGTGCAAATATCAGGAGTTGGCATTTCGCTTTGTGGTCTAAGACACCTGTGTCCCACATCACACTACCTGCTTCCAATTCCCAGCTCTAGCTACTGATTCCAGCTTCCTGCTAATGCAGACCATTGGAGGCAACGGTGATGACTCTTGTAACTGGATTATTGTCACCCACATGGGAGATCTGGATTTTGTCTCAGCTCTTTGCTTCAGTGTCAACCTAACCCCAGCTGTTGTGGGCATTTGAGAAGTTCTCATTAATATTCATTCTCTTTCTCTCTCTAAAAATTTTATTTGTTTTTACAAAAAAAAAAAAAAAGGAAGTCCTGCTCACCAAGAGCTCCTGTAACTCATCTCAAGTATCACTAATTCTTCTGGACAGATTCCTCGTCTTCAAGATACAAAGCATCTTCGACTTTCTCTCCCTCACCTGTATATCCAATGAACAACACTCTGTCCCCTGCACAGGGCAGCTCAGCTGTACTCCTTCTCAGCAGACCCAAGTCAAGGTCCACTTCATCTCAGTCTACACAGGCAAGTGTTTGCCAGTGGGACTGAACACGGCACCCTCTGCATCTTTCCCTCTGCAAAATCCTAAAGGATGGATTTTCTTTAAGTACTCCTTTACCTAGCACAATGGCTCTTTGTTACTGCATCTCACTAATCCTTTCTCTAGGCTCATAGCATCTGGCTTTAATTCCAGAATAGTGGTTAAGACTATCGATTCTGGAGTGAGATACCCTGGATTCAAATCCTTGGTTACAAACAAGCCAATTCATTTCTCTATACCGTGGTAAGTTTTGAAACACAATATTAATGCATCCTGCACAAATTTGCTTTAGGAAAGAAGAGTGCGTGCATTTAGAAGAGTGTCTCTCACATGGCAGAGGTGCCTCCAACATCACATCCCAGGACAAATCACAAGGCTAGACCTGTTAGTTCCTATGGTTAAAGATACAAAGGATTCCACCCTGTAGTCTACAACTAAACATCCTTCAAAGAATAGCTCAAGGACAGACTTCACTATAATGTTTACCTTTTCTTTTTTTCCTTTTCCTTCCCCTTTTTGAGAAACGTCTCAGGCCGGCGCCATGGCTCACTAGGCTAATCCTCCGCCTAGCGGCGCCGGCACACCGGGTTCTAGTCCCGGTCGGGGCGCCGGATTCTGTCCCGGTTGCCCCTCTTCCAGTCCAGCCCTCTGCTGTGGCCAGGGAGTGCAGTGGAGGATGGCCCAGGTGCTTGGGCCCTGCACCCCATGGGAGACCAGGAAAAGCACTTGGCTCCTGGCTCCTGCCATCGGATCAGCGCGGTGCGCCGGCCGCGGCGGCCATTGGAGGGTGAACCAACGGCAAAGGAAGACCTTTCTCTCTGTCTCTCTCTCTCACTGTCCACTCTGCCTGTGGAAAAAAAAAAAGAAACGTCTCTTCATATATTGCCCTAGCCTTGTGCTACCCATTTTGACCTTTTGTCTAGTCAATGATGGTATGTCCATTGACTGTTCTGTGTGTTTGAGACTGCTTTGGAAATTAGCAAAGTGTAAAGAATATAGACTTTTGGGGCTGGCACAATAGTATAGTAGGCTAAACCTCTGCATGCAACACAGGCATCCCATATGGGCATCAGTTCATTTCCCGGCTGTTCTTCTTCTGATCCAGCTCTCTGCTATGGCCTGGGAAAGCAGTAGAAGATGGCCCAAGTACTTGGACCCCCACACTCATATAAGAGACCCAGAAGCTCCTGGCTCCTGGCTTCGGATCAGCCCAGCTCTGGCTGTTGCAGCCATTTGGGGAGTGAACCAGCGGATGGAAGACCTTTCTCTCTGTATCTCCCTCTCTCTGTAACTCTGTCTCTCAAATAAATAAATTCTTATTTAAAGAAAATAATATAGACTTTAGAGTTGGCTGGGCCTGGATCAGAATACTGGTTTGGACACTTATCTACGTTGTTAACTGGCTTTGCTGAAAGTCTTCAGAAAACTTAAAATAAAAATCCCTAATTCTTAACTTTCTCATAACTGATAAAAATAACAGATATATCATTCCCAGTCTATGGGAGTCTTTCAAGAAATGCTTGTTTTGCTTCTACTGCTATTATTAATTTGTACCACACAACAACTAATCCATTGCTAAACATAGATATATCATTGAATTAGTAATAGAAAATGGTTTATGGAATTTACAAAATAGCCTATGGTCCAGCATGAAAAGGACAACAGAATGTGTACATGTCCATGTGAGAAAAGAAAAGAAAATTTAAAGCATTTGGAAATATCTGAGACAAAGAGACCTAACTAAAGGAGTAAAAGGGTGTATCCAGGAACCCAGGGCAACAGGCACTCTGGGTTCCTAAAAAAGGTCTGAAAAATAAGAGGTGATAAAAAGTGAGCTCTGATGTCAAGCTCACCCACACCACCATTCTGCCCGGGACAGGCCCTGGCTAGTGGAATGTGCCTGAGATTACCTTACTGATTTTTTTTTTTTTCTGAAGAAAGCATCACGGCCAATCTGAATTCCTATGCTACCATTAGAGTCTTAACAACATAGATCAGCAAGTAAATCTCCCTGGGTTATTGAGATAAATAACATTATGCTGCAATACATGGATGAATTCCCAAGAAAACAGTTTAAGTTGAGTGTTAGTCACCAGTGAGAAGAGTTAGGTTAAAAAAAAAATGTTGAAAGAGGGAGAAGAAAAGCTTCAAGGAAAAGATTTCTAGAAACAGTTTTCCGGATTGTCTTTTATTAAATAAATTCTAAAATATCAAATTTTGATTCCTCTTATTTCTAATAGAAATTTCTAATTTTCAGTTAATGAATTAGAACATCACTATAAATATCAGTAAGATCTACAAATATTTTTGGCATGCTCAGGAAAGGCTGTGTGTTTTTATAGCACTCTCTTCTTAAACAGGACTATTTGTCATTCTTTGAAACACTAAGACATAAAAAAGAAAAGACTCAGGCTCTGTGTGTGGCCATGCTACTTTGCTTAATGCACTAAATGCAAGGTTTTTTGAAAAAAAAAATCAAGACGTTTCTGCTTCATTGATAATCTGACAGTAACTATTTATTGAAGGTAAAATACTTGTTGTCTGCTGTCACTATTTGTTTTAATACATAATCTCACTAACTAAATGAGCTTAAAGCAATGCAGATAAGCAATGGCATGTACAGGGTCACTTAAATGCCAATTTGACTGTTTCATAAACTTTGGAATTCTTTTCCCATGAGTCTATTCTCAGCTACTAAATTGTGAGTAATATCCATTTACAAAGTTTAGGCTGGCCATAAAAAAGGTTGTCTTCCATGTCCAGCACACCTTTCAGTGCCCTAAGCAACAACAAAAGCTAATAATTAAAGCTTCTTTAAACTCCTATAAAGAGTTAAACGAAGAATGATCTAGAATAAACCAACCCATAAAAACCTAGTGATGAAATGGGGAGAAAACTAGAATTTCAACAAGGCAAATAGTGAAAGGTAAACCATAATCTAAATTGCATTTACATGCTATCATTCAAAATGTGGTTGTATGTGTAATCCTGGGTAATAAGAAAACCCCATTAAAAATATGAGTTGGGAGGTGGTGAAAGATGAAACATTAGGGTAGAAAAATAGAGAGCCACCTAAATTATCAAATTGATTGACCTGTGGACATTTTGGTATCTTTTATCATAACAATATCTCCACAATATCATAACAAAATTAACCAATGTGATCGGTTAATCCAAATCAGGAATTGCAGTAACCAAAAATTTCATATTAATTTTCTTTAGCCTCAAAAAGAACTACTTTCATTCCATTTACTGGTACATCATTCAAGTAAGTGCACTGGTCAAAAAGGGAATAGAAGAAATCACAGAGAACAGCGTATACATCCAGACTATGAAACATGCCTCCAACTTTTCCTCCGAGCTGCTTTATCTTGGATCTCATATATGAATTTCTAAAACATTCAGTTTTCCTTTTAGAAAGCACATTTTCATGTACAAATGCTACCAAATAATTTCACTTCACATAGTAAAATTTGTAAGCTTAAGGAATTTACTTTTTAGGTAGGTTTTGAGCCCGAAGGAATTTTAAAGATTTTCCTGGTCTCAGTGGTGGAATTCCTAAATTACTTTTTCGCATTCGCTTAACTCCTTTCCCTGTGATATGCAATAATTTTGATGATTTCTCCTGCAAAAAAGATATATATAAAGTGTGCTGTTAAGGGAATCTATAACATTCGAGTTAGGTCTGTCTCATATTTAATAACCCATCTCATATTTAAACCCCTGATTTCTATATATGTAACAGCATAAATCCTAAAGACGAGTTCTTTCCCTCTAAATCCATTTCTATATTTTTGCATATAAACCTTCACAGCAATAAAAGTGCTAGCACCATACTTATTTATAATATTTTTCATTTATTACTTTGAAATATTGAAGAAGAAATAAGTCTTTCCCTCCATAAATCTATTTAGTTGATATTTTTAATAGAACATATGCTTAGTTTCCCAAAGTTTGATATGACTGGTGATTACAAGCACAAATTTAAAAGAACTTCAATGCTCTCTCTCTCTCTATATATATATATATAGGACTAATGTTCACCAATTTGTCCTTCTTACAGTCATACTGTTTTCTGTTGGTAGTTCTTGGAAAAAGTCACAAGTCAAACACATTTTGTTTCATAAAGCAGTGTCTCTTATTTACAGTACATATAGGGATACAGTTTTTAGATTTCCTAGAAATTTTGCAGAATTCCTGGTAATTATACCTATAAAGATATTTTTCTCTGTGAGTTACTCTGCATTGTTTTGAAACAGCTTGAAGAGAGCAGACCTTTCTTGAAGAAAGCAGGATATGGTTAAATAAGTAGGAAGCAACCAGATAAACAAAGTTCTTATAAATTATGTAGGGAGTATAGGCTTGATAGGGGAATAAAGAGAGCTATTGCAACTTCTTGAATAAAGAAGTAATGAAAAATAATGAAAGTCCAATGATTACAGAGCTTCCCATCTCGCCATCCAGTTAATCTTTGAATTTTCTCCACAGTACCTCCACCAAGCAGTCATTACCTGGCATGAACATGGTCAGAAACAGAGAACTTGGATACATCTAAAGATGGCCACTTTCTCTTTGAAGCTCTTCCAGTTGTTGGAATTTCTGTATGTTTCTTTTTTACAGAACCTAACAACTTTCATCCACAAGTTTTAATTCTAACTTTATGAACCAAACAGGTACAATTTAGATCTTTTCCATTTCACAGCCAACTATTTGAACAGAGTTTACTCCCCTGGGCCTGCCTTTCCTCCAGATAACCATACTTTTCCCAGTCTCCTCAACTCTCCTTCACATGACAAGGCTTTGCAGGATTGTGCTTCATCATCTCAAATGCTTTCTCCACTCCCTAATTTGAGTCCCTCCTGAGACTAGATACCCAGATTTGAGCATAGCATTTGAGGTGGGATATAATCAGTTTAGCCAATAGAAAAATGATCCTCTTTTATGGCATTTGTCAATCAATGCAAGCTATGATTGCATTTGTCTTCCTATCACAAAGCTACAGTATAGCCTAAATACTGAGTCCTTTTACATTATGTTAATTCATTACATTTCATGCCTTCACACTCTGTTTGTGGGCCCAAAGGCAGAACCATAAATACGTTTATCCCAATTAAATTTCATCTGAGAACTGGCTGACCAAATTTTCAATCACATTTTAAATGTCATCTTCAAATCCAATACATTAGTGTTCCATATTCTCATCCAAATTATTGGGAAATAAGTTGAATTGGACACAACTCTACATCACTAATTGTGCTTCCTTGCATAACTAATTACAAATCTATATAGCAGTTTACCTGATGACAATTTCATCTACAAAACTGCCATTGGGAAGATTTCATAATTGGATTGCTGAAATTCAGATGATACTATCACTTACTACTGACTGCTGAGTTTTCTGTGTGCCTGGTATCATTTTAAATGCTTTATAGTGAATCATCTATATGTAATCCTCATAACAGCAATTATGAGGTAGGCACTGTCATTATGCTCATTTTACAACATGGACACACAATCAAATCAGAAATTTGCCTGGGGCTGGTTTTGTGGCATAGGAGGTAAAGCTGCCACCTGCAGTGCCGACATCCCATATGGGTGCCAATTAGAGTCCCGACTGCTCCACTTCTGATCCAGCTCTCTGCTATGGCCTGGGAAAGCAGTAGAAGATGGCCCAACTCCTTCGGCCCCTGCACCCAGAAGGGAGACATGGAAGAAGCTCCTGGCTCCTGGCTTCGGATCAGCCCAGCTCCAGCCATTGCAGCCATCTGGGGAGTGGACCAATGGATGAAAGACTTCTCTCTCTCTCTGTAACTCTGCCTTTCAAATAAATAAATCTTTTTTAAAAAATGAAATTTTCCCAAGATCACATGGCTAGTAAAAGGTAGAGGACCCCATGCCTGGAAATCGTGGAACACTAGGTCCAACAATGATCTGATGTTCAGTCTAATAAAGACAAGAAAGGAAATGAAGTTGTTTTTCCATGGCTTGTCCTTAGGAAAACCATGTTCCATATGACCACTGCTTCCTTTTACAGGGGTTTGAAGAGCGATACATAAATTGAATAAATCACAACCGTTAATCTTAAAAGAAAAAAGATTTGCAGTGCCAGGTTTCTAGCTCCTCTCCCACTGGCTAGCTCCTCAAAGCTGCTGCTGACAGGGGCACAACAGGCAAAAACCCTCTGCACCTGAGCCAGCAGGCTCAGGTAGCTAAGCTAACTTTTAAAACCTTTTACAAATCTTGAGCTTCAAGTTCTTTAATCAATTCTTCTCTTCTTTCTAAAGATCATTCTCCTTGTCAGAGTACAAGTTTATCAGCTTCCTTTTCTCTTTGTTATATTTCTGTTTATTTAAAACCTCAAGCTTTTTCAAAAGGATAAATTAAGGCAGCTATGTCATCTGTTGTCATCACACTGTTCATCCATAATGACAGAGTTATCGTTCCTTATTCCTCTCTTTCCTCCAAAACTAACATGAAAAACACTTTTTTTTGTTCTTAGCATTATTCACAGGCCTCAACCCATTCTGGATCTCAGGGTTCTTGGTATAACTGCCATAGCCACATGTGACTTTTATGTTTACCTGTGAGTACATATTTCTTCTTTCATCTTCATATTGTTTTTACTTTGAAGGCAATAGATCATTCATAATTGCTTGTGAGAATCTGGGGAGTTTAAGTACATTCCACATCTCCTAAAATTTCTTCCATTTAGAATCCCAGGTTGTGTGATCAAATCTTTATTTTTTACAGACTTTTACTAACATTTTCTCTCATAAAATGTTCAACAATCCTATCACGGAATATTGTGTCAGTCATTTCTTCACAAGGTTGCTACAATTTCCTTCTCAGCTTTTTTTGTGGTTGGCCATAATTTAGACCTTTTCTTTATTAATGACCTTCTAAGAGAAGAAATGGTCAATGAAATGATGATGATTTACCAAATCCTATTCCTTTTTGCTGAATGGGACCTTCCAGAATATGTCTGAGCAGTTGAAGTCCTGAACTGCTCCTTTATGATACCTCTGTGCTAGTTCTACTTACTACTATCATTAAAAAGGTCTTCTCATTGCCTCAATTTAACTTGATACGGACTGTGTTATTCCTCATTATTGTGCCAGAGATACTAGAGACTAGCCTTATGGCCTTAAATGTCCCTATCAGGGACAAGTTCATGCATAAGAATTGATCTTGAGGTGTCAATACAAATAAATAGAAATAAGATTCTTGGTGAAATGAGTCACAGTAATACGAGTACTATTTTCTTTTTTCTTTGTTTTTTTTTTTTTTTTAATTTTACAGGTAGAGATATGGACAGTGAGAGAAAGAGACAGAGAGAAAGGTCTTCCTTCCATTGGTTCACCCCACAAATGGCCGCCAAGGCCTGCGCTGCGCCGATCCGAAGCCAGGAGCCAGGTGCTTCTCCTGGTCTCCTGTGCGGGTGCAGGCACCCAAGCACTTGGGCCATCCTCCACTGCACTCCTGGGCCACAGCAGAGAGCTGGACTGGAAGAGGAGCAACCGGGACTAGTACCTGGCACCCATATGGGATGCTGGCGCTGCAGGCAGAGGATTAACCAAGTGAGCCACGGCACCGGCCCCAAGTACTATTTTCTACAGCATCCCTGGTGTGTCCCACACTATTTTACAACATTAAACTATAATTGCACAATTTCTTATTGGCACTATCTTTTCCTCCTTTCAAAATATTTCTGGTTTCAGTTTAGAGTCCTCCTAGCCAATTTTCCAAGTCTTTTTTATTAAACCATTGTCATAATAGACACCATCCTTAGTCATTTTTGCAATGACAGTCTTTGTTCTTGCACTTAATCAAACATCTGTTACTTGTTGTTTTGAAAGGGCAGTCTTACAAAGCGGTGAAGAATGAAGATTCTAGAATTAGACAACCCCAAAGTACTGCCTTTACCATGTAACTACATAAGCTGGGGAAGTTACGTATCTTGAACAAATTACTTAACTTCTTTACTGCTCAGTTTTTTCAATTACAAAACAAGAGTAATAATAGAGACATTGGGCCAGAGTTAAGGTTCAGTGCCTAAACCCCATCTTAGTGCTGGTTTGAGACCCAGGTGCTCCACTTCCAATCCCAGCTCTCTGCTTACACATCTGGGAAAGCAAGAGAAGGTGGCCCAAGTACTTGAGCCCCTACCACCTTTGTAGGAGACTCGAATGGAGTTCTATGCTCCTGGCTTCAGCCTGGTCCAGCCCCAGCCATTGTGATCATTTAGGGAGTGGAACAGTAAACAGCAACTCTTTCTCTATTTCTCTCTCTCTCTGTTACTTTGCCTTTAAAATAACTAAATAAATAAGTTATTATGATACTATTATAGATGTAAATATAAACATACAGCAAAGTGGCTGGCACATGGTAAATACTCAACAAATTCTAGTTAGCTTAGAAAGTACTACTTCTTTTAGTCAAAAAAACAAATAATCTTGCATAATTTCTTAATAATATTTAATAATTAGGTAAACCACAACAAACCAAAAGAATTAACATTACAGGGCTTTTCTGAGGGATGTAAATTCTTGACAGGTCACAGTGGCTAAGCCACTGTCCAGAAAATCCATTTTTTTTTTTTTAAGATTTTATATATTTATTTGAGAGGTAGAGTTACAGGCAGTGGGAGGAGTAGACAGAGAGAAACATCTTCCATCTGTTGGTTCACTCCTCAAATGGCCACAATGGCTGGAGCTGCGCTGATCCAAAGCCAGGAGCCAAGAGCTTCCTCTGGGTCTCCCACGTAGGTGCAGGGGCCCAAAGACTTGGGCCATCTTCTACTACTTTCTCAGGCCACAGCAGAGAGCTGGATTGGAAGAGGAGTAACCGGGACTAGAACCAGTGCCCATATGGGATGCCAGCACTGCAGGTGGAGGATTAACCTACTGCGCCATGGCACCGGCCCCAGAAAATCCATTTCACTCAACACATTTAATGTGTAATTATTTAGAATTTTTTTTTTGACAGGCAGAGTGGACAGTGAGAGAGAGAGAGAGAGAAAGAGAGAGAAAGGTCTTCCTTTGCCGTTGGGTCACCCTCCAATGGCCACCGCGGCCAGCACACCGCGCTGATCCGATGGCAGGAGCCAGGTACTTATCCTGGTCTCCCATGGGGTGCAGCGCCCAAGCACTTGGGCCATCCTCCACTGCACTCCCTGGCCACAGCAGAGAGCTGGCCTGGAAGAGGGGCAACCGGGACAGAATCTGGCACCCCGACTGGGACTAGAACCCGGTGTGCCGGCGCCACAAGGCGGAGGATTAGCCTAGTGAGCCACGGCGCCTGCCCTAATTATTTAGAATTTATATCCACATGTTATTGCCAGTGTTCTAATGTTGAGATGGAAGGATAACTGAAACCTCTGTGCCCACCAGCCTAAAAATTTTTCATCAAGGAGCCATTGCCTTTAAAAATGCTTAGAAGCCTAACATACAGAATTCACCTGGGGTAGTTAACAATGAAAGGGTTCACCTGGCTTGGCATTAGCAGGCTTTACTTCATGCCCTAAGTCCATGCTGCAGAAAGAGTATGATGGGGTAGGTCACTAATCATAGAATAAGTCTTTTCTCCCCAAAAGCAGTGGTAGATGTTTCTCTGGCCAACTATTACTGGTGAATCTTATTACCTAATATTCCTGGAAAATCAATAGGCTGGTGTCAGATAGGATGAAACTAATGAAGTAGGGCTTTAGAAATTAAGAAAAACTAGGGGACAACATCACTGACCCGTAATACATAAGTTCTCCAGGACCTAGAATAGGATGGAAGTAACTGGACAAAAAAAAATATATATATATATATATATATAAGCAATAGGTTAGGGAAGAATCTGGACAATTAGAGACTGATTATACGTGAAAGGCAAGGGACAGGGTAGGGCACAGATAAATCTCAGTTTTAGCAATGGGCATCTAGTCTTGGACAAAAGTTGAAGAACAGGTAATGACCAGTTGGGTGAAGCACAGAAGAAACATAACTATCAGTGGGGAGAGAGGAAGCCTGAAAGTGGAGGATTGACCTTGAAGGCTGTTGACCCAAGGAGGGCTAGCCTCCTGAATCCGTCAGGGAGAGGATCCCTGGTGGTGATCAGGATAATATACTGTGGTTCAGGGAAAGGAGACTTTTTCAAGAATCCCAATAGTAACATAAATTTTAAAAATAAATGTATTTCTTTAAATCAAAAAGAGATTTGACTTCAAAGTATTAAAAGTAGAAGGGCTGACAGGCAAATATGGTAAAAATTATGAAAATGATTTAAAAATGATAAAATGAACCTAGGAAACATTCTCACAACAGGAAAAGACTCAAGCATTAGGATAAACATAAATGGAACTAAGTTAGAAAAACTATAAAGTTCCTTAGTCCTGGTCTCTGGACTACACTTCCTGACTCCCTCAAAACAGTAACTGGAAGACCCTTGGTCAATTTCAGAATAATCTGAGATTGTTCTTTCCTTAGTAAAAGGGCTTAGAACTTAAAAGAAAAAAAAGGAAGTTGAATATCATTAATGGTGACACATATATTAGTATAAGATGTTAATAGGTAAAAGGAGGTGAGAGGTAGACAAGAACTCTTTGTATTACTACCTCAGAACTTTTGTTTTGGAAAGTTAAAACCTTTCTAAAATATAATGTTTTTAAAAAGGGGGAAAAAAACTTTTTAAACATCAGCCTTGGGGCCAGCACTGTGGTGCAGCAGGTTAAAGCCCTGCCTGAAGTGCCGGCATCCCATATGGGCACTGGTTCTAGTCCTGGCTGCTCCTCTTCCGGTCCAGCTCTCTGCTATGGCCTGGGAAAGCAGTGGGAGATGGCTCAAGTCCTTGGGCCCCTGCACCCACGTGGGAGACCCGGAAGAAGCTCCTGGTTCCTGGCTTCAGATCGGCGCGGCTCCAGCCGTTGCGGCCATCTGGTGAGTGAACCAGCAGATGGAAGACCTCTCTCTCTGTCTCTACCTCTCTCTGTAACTCTTTCAAATAAATAAATAAATCTTTTTTTAAAAAAATCAGCCTTGTCTTCCAGAGTTGCAATGAGAAATGAGACTTTTTGAAAGCCCTCAAAAAATACATAGGTTCTATTTTCCTACATGGGCACTTTGTACTAGTAAGACCCCTTCTTCAGAGTGAACTCCCTGCCCCACACCTTGGTCCTTGCCTGGGCCATTTCTTTAACTCTGTTTCCAACATAAATCACTTTGTACCTTTAAAGACAGCTGTTTGCCTACTTTTGAATCTTTTGTGGGTTGCTCATCTTCTAGAGGTCTACTTGTTTTCTCAGCAACCTGGACCTCTGACATTTCCGGAGATTTAAATACGATGCTTTCTGCTTCTGAGTCTCCCCATTCTGACACATTGCCCTGCTCCATCTGGAAAATGCTTGACGTAGCTTCAGGAAGTTCCTTGAGCACACCCTGTTGGAGAAAGCAAACATACAAGAATTCACTTTTTATTGGCCCTTCCATTGTTTTCAGTTATGGAGCACTTACTGTCTGGCAGCAAATACATATTATATATAACATTTATTTATATATATTTATACATGTGTATACATGTATATAGATATACACACATATACATATACATACACATATATATGAAAATATGCTTGAAATTGAGCAAATGTATGGTTGAAATTGAAATTTCCATTGAAGACTTAGAAAGAAAAATTCAAACTGACCTAAGAAAAACATGAGCACTGGTAAACTGTTTTCCTTGTACCTTGTATCAGAAAATATAGCTACTCCAAAGTTGTTATACATAAACCAATGCAGTAAAAGGACCCCAATCTTCCGTGGATGCTGCCCCATGCTTACGCAGACATGCTGGTGCACAATGAATGAAAAATCACCTGCATGTTCTCACTTCCATTACCTCAGCTTGGCCCTTGGGTTAACTCTGGGTCCAGTGACACATCAAGGCTCTGCCCAGACCTAACGTTCTGTGCTCTGAGAAAAGGGATTCCTGCTGAGCCAGCTTCTCCTCCTAGGTCCTGACTTCACTTCCTTGGAGAGGAGCTGACCCAGAGGCCCACACACTTCAACTCCATCCCTGACCCAAATGAAAAATGTTCAAACATCATTACTAAACCTGTTTTCGCACTCCTTAAAAATATCCCATCAACTTTTATTTGTATCCTTACAAGTCTTAAGGAAATTATATTTACAGCCATATTGGGGCATTACCCAATTTTAATCCACAAAGATTATTTAGAATTTTGGAATACTGGCATTGAACAGCCCTAGCTTTTGTTCTTATTTATGTTTTTTGTTTCTAGGGTTTTTTCCTTGTTTTGATTTTTCTCTTT
The DNA here is from genome assembly GCF_964237555.1 of Oryctolagus cuniculus. Classification (NCBI taxonomy): domain Eukaryota; kingdom Metazoa; phylum Chordata; class Mammalia; order Lagomorpha; family Leporidae; genus Oryctolagus; species Oryctolagus cuniculus. Next base: position 37,892,052 of record NC_091443.1, read on the forward strand.
CTCTCTTTCTTTTTCTCCCTCATACAAAATGCTGAACTCTTTACCTAGAATATAGTTAATCTTCTGTGTATGAAGTTAAATGAAAATAGAGCTTAGTAAAAACAAGACCGGGAACAAAAGAGGGAAGGAGAAGGGAGGTAGGAGTGTGGGTGAAAGGGTGGGTATGGTGGGAAGAATTACTATGTTCCTAAAGTTGTATTTATGAAATGTATGCAAATAAAAATAAATAATAAATTAGGAAAAAAGAATATTCCATAAATAGTAGTGCACTGGTCTACTCTAAATAACTGTTTGCTCTATATTTGTTTCAACTACACCTAAAACATTGCCTGGTACATAACAGGAAAGGGAATGAAGGAATAAATTCCCTTTTTTTTTTGCACATGAGCACATGGGAAAATCAGTCACCGTGAAACTGTTCGGAAACGGTTATATTCAAAACAGTGGGTAGACAAAAGGAACAGATGAGCTCTGGCCTGGGATGCTGAGCTGCTCACTGGCAGCATGCCCAGCGAAGGGCAGCCCTCCCAGGACAGCGGTGATGCAGCACAGTGCTTCCAGGTAAGGTTCACCCAGGAGCTACCACGGGAAGGATGGATAGAGTTCTACTCTCTGGCACTGAGTAGGCACCCATAGAAACATGTCTGGAATAAAGGATACCATGGAGAAATGTGTGCACAATGACCAGGTACCAAGTTAAGAAATATTTTACTTCTAAAAGAGTGGAAAACCTCCTCATCAAAAGCCAGTGGCCAGGGAAAGGTTCTAAACATTAAAATTGAAGGAATTCCAGTAGAATTATAAATAAATGGGTATTTTTATGTAAATATTTATTTCAAGTAATGAAGGTGATCTAAACTAGGCTCCTTTTCAGAGTTTCCTTCAAAACAGTATCTTTCTCTACACTTTACATGAATGTCCTGAATGGTATTAAATCAAGTTCATTCTATTAACGAAGATTTCTACTTTGCTAAGACCACATGATCTTGTATTTTCATCTTATTCTACCTTTTAGTGACTTAGGAATCAGAGGTTTTGATATCTACCTGTAACTGGTGTCACCTTGAGGCAGCTATCTATGATAGCCATCTGAAGCCCTGAAGTGTATATGGTAAGGTCTGGCGATAATTGATCTACACACCATTGCCAAGTCGCTACTAGTGCTACCAAATGCTGCATCCTGAGGCGGGAGTAAGGACACAAAGCGGGGAAAGTCAGGGTCTCAACTATGTGCATCTCACGCTCTAGTAGTTCTGTCATTTGTGGCAGCTCTAATGTGGTTTTCACAAACAAAAAAGATCGCACATAATTTCTGAACATGATACTTGCATATTATCCTAAAAACAAAGTATAACCTAGAGTTTCATGTATGTGGGGTTACATTTTCAGGAACTAAAGAAGCTTGCTATTTAATGACATCATTCTATATGAATCTTTTGTAAAGAAATGTGTCAACAGAGCATAAATTTTTTTCTTATAAATATAGATCGCAATACCCAGGATGACACTTCCAATTCATGCAGAACATGTCCCAGATTTCTTTGGATCCCACAATTATTTTGCCAATGATGAATAAAAAAGATTTATTTCTTTTTTTTAAGAGTTATTTATTTATTTGAAGGCAAAGTTACAAAGAGGCAGAGAGAGAGAGAGAAAGAGAGAGAGAGAGATCTTCCATCTGCTGGTTCACTTCCCAAATGGCTGCAATGGCTGGAGCTCGGTCAATCCGAAGCCAGGAGCCAGGAGCTTCTTCCAGGTCTCCCACGTGGGTGCAGGGACCCAAGCACTTGGGCCATCTTCTGTTGTTTCCCACACCATAGTTGAGAGCTGAATCAGAAGAGGAACAGCCGGGTCTCGAACCAGCGTCCATATGGGATGCTGGCACTGCAGATGATGGCTTTATCTGCTATGCAACAGCACCAGCTCCAAAAAGATTTATTTCTAAAACAAACTTCTGTCACCAATTGTCTGTATTTTTCCAAAAAATTTTCCCCTTGATGCTTTTAACAACTGCTCTAAGTACAGATTAAAGTGATGCTTTCTTAAAAGCTAGTAACTTATTTATCCAACAGCCTTCTAGATCTGAATGTCTCTCAACCAAAAGAGCTGTTAGAATGTCACCCTTCTGAAAAGGGTTTTGGGCCTTGGCTCAGGAGGTCTATGGTAGACAGTAGCGATGCACCAAAATAGCCAGGCCTCCTAAAGTGGTGTTGGAGTAAATGTGCTAAAACAGACAACAGGAAATATTTTTGGGAGCCAGTGCTGGTGGCATAGCAGGCAAAGCTGCCACCTACAGTGCCAACATCGCAATATGAAGATGATGCTCAAATGGGATAAAGGCCCTAACTTTATGTCCTCTTTTAATCTTGATCACTTCTTTAGAGGCCTTATCTCCGAAACAGCTTTAGGGGTTTAGAGCTTTGACAGAAGAATTTGGAGGCAGGGGCCAGCACTGGGGCATAGTAGGCTAAAACTCCACCTCCCCACGCCAGCATCCCATATAGGCTAGTTCATGTCCAGCTGCTACTATTCCAATCCAGCTCTCTGCTATGGCCTGGGAAAGCAGTGGAAGATGGCCCAAGACCTTGGGCCCCTGTATCCACATGGGAGACCCAGAAGAAGCTTCTGGCTCCTGGCTTCAGATCAGCACAGTTGTGGTTGTTGCAGCCATTTGGGGAGTGAACTGGCATAGAAGACCTCTCTCTGTCTCTCTCTGCCTCTGCCTCTCTGTAATTCTGCCCTTCAAATAAATAAATAAATCTTTTTTTAAAAAAGAAATATTTTTGAAATTCCTATATAAACATTCAAGCAACAAGAAGCAAATTATTACAATATAGGCAAACAGGATTCTTATTAAAGACTTTACCATTTGAGATTCCTCAACAACTCTCTCTAATCCTTGCTCTGCTTGCGTGTGAAGTATTTCTGCTTGCATCTGAGGTGTTTTGAGATGTGCTTTTCCCATTAAAGTCATATCCTTGAAGGGGGAAAAGGAAACAAATGAAGTAAGTTCGACTGTAAAAATCATTGAAGTACACTATTCAATATACCAAAATACTATTCAATTAAATCAATAAATGAGAAATATACGAGAGATAAGAGCTAGTCAAAAACATGCAGTAAATGGGAAGTAAACAAAAAGACATAAAATATTTTTGTCTATTCTTTCAATTCCATGGCATCTTAAATTATTGATCTTGATATTATATTTAATAAGACAATTAGATGATAATAAATAAGATATTGAATAACATGACACAATAAAGATAAAATCAAAACTAAAATTTAATCTAGGGCAATTGTTGGGTACAATGGATACAAGACCATTTGAGATGCCCACATCTTATATTGAACACAGTGAAGAGACAACCAACAGAATGAGAAAAAATATTTGCAAACTACCTGTCCAACACTACCACATTTATTACAGCACTATTCACAATAGCAAAGATATGGAATCAGCTAAGATGTCCATCATCAGATGAATGGATAAAGAAACTCTGGTTTATATACACAATGGAATACTTTTTGACCATAAAAAAAGAATAAAACCCTGTCGTTTGCAACCAAATGGATGGAACTGGAAGACATCATGTTAAATGAAATCAGCCAGATAAATAAAGACAAATACTTCATGTTCTCCCTCATACACAGAGCTAAAACAAAACAAATAAAACAAAGCCCTCTATCTGAACACAGAATGGTGATTACAAGAGGCATAAAGGGTTGGAGCAGATAGGAGTTGGAATAATGAGAAGTCAAAGTTAGATCAAAGGAATGAGTTCCCAGTGTTACACTGCATAGTGGGGTGACTGTAGTTCACAATGACTTACTATGTACTGTCTGAACAAATAGAAGAAAGAAGCTCCAAGCCTCCAATCATAAAGTAATGTCAAAGAAGGGGAAATGTTGATTACACTGCATTCATCAATACACACTGTATACATGTATTGCTATATCACAAATAGCCTATAAATGTATTTAATTATATGCATAATTACTGCTAATAAAAAGTTTTTTTAAAGATTTAATTTTTATTTACTTGAAAGGCAGAGCTACAGAGAGAGAGAGAGAGATCTTCCATCTGCTGGTTCACTGCTGAAATGTCCTCAACGGCCAGTGCTATGCCAGGCTGAAGCCAGGAGCCTGGAGCTTCTTCCAGGACTCCCATGTGGGTGCAAGGGCCCAAGTACTTGGACCATCTTCCACTGCTTTCCCAGGTGCATTATCAGGGAGCTGGATTGGAAGTGGATTATCTGTGACTCGAACTGGTGCCAATATGAGATGCCAGCATGGCAGGCAGCAACTTAACCTGCTACACCACAGTGCTAGCCTCAATAAAAATTTTTTCCATGATAAATGTAAAGAAAAGAAATGACATCAAAAGCATAAGGAACAAAAGAAAACCTAGATAAGTTAGATCTTAATTTAAAATAAACAAAATTTGAGGGCTGGTATTGTGGCATAACAGCATAAGCAGCAATGTCAGCATCCCATATGAGTGTCGGTTCAAGTCCCAGCTGCTCCACTTCTGATCCAGTTCCCCGCTAATGTGCCTGGGAAAGCAGTGGAGGATGGCCTGAGTATTTGGACCTCTGCACCCATGTGGGAGATCCAGAAGCTCCTGGCTCCTGGCTTTGGCCTGGCCCAGACTTGGCGTTGTAGCCATTTGTGGAATGAACCAGTGGGTGGAAGATCTCAATGTCTGTCTCTGTCTCTGTCTCTGCCTTTCTTTCTGTAACTCTTCCAAATAAATAAATAAATCTAAAATAAATAAAAATTTAAATGTCAGTGCACCAAAGGGCACAATCTAAAAACAGGGTAGGTAAATGGCACTCAAAATGCCAGGTAAAATGTCCAGCTCCCAGTTTGGAGTGGTTGGACTTGATTCCTGATTCTAGTTTCCATTTAATGTGGATCCTAGGAGGCAGTAGGTGAGGGTTCAAGCAGCTGGGTTCCTGCCACTTATGTGGGAGACCCGGACTGAGCACCTGGCTTTGGCCCCCCACATACTGCAGGCATTAGGGAGTGCACCAAAAAATGGCAGTCAGCCTCTCTCTCTCCCTCTCCCTCTCCTCCCTCCTCCCTCCCTCCATCCCCCATATTTTCTAACTGCCCTTCTCCTTCTCCCTTCTTCCCTGAAACTCAAATTACAAAGAAAAATAAGTAAAAATGCATCCTACAGAATGGGAAAAAGTAGTGGCAAATCATTTACCACATATACGTAAGACTATATTGTTAAAACTCTTAGAACTTGGACGGCGCCGCGGCTCACTAGGCTAATCCTCCGCCTGTGGCACCAGCACCCAGGGTTCTAGTCCTGGTCGGGGCACCGGATTCTGTCCTGGTTGCTCCTCTTCCAGTCCAGCTCTCTGCTGTGGCCCAGGAAGGCAGTGGAGGATGGCCCAGGTGCTTGGGCCCTGCACCCCATGGGAGACCAGGAGGAAGCACCTGGCTCCTGGCTTCTGATCTGCGCAGCGCGCTGGCTGTGGCAGCCACTTTGGGGGTGAACCAACGGAAAGGAAGACCATTCTCTCTCTCTCTCTCTCTCTCTCTCTCTCACTGTCTAACTCTGCCTGTCAAAAATAAAAATAAAGATTAAAAAAACTCTTAGAACTCAGCACAAATACAAATTAAAAATATGCAAAAGAACCCTGGCTTTGAAGTTAATGATACTTGGCAATAACACTAATTTTTAAGGTTGGAAAAGAGGAAGGATGGTTCAAAGAAGTGGCTTGATTATTCAGTTTAAGAATCTCCCTCAGTCTGTTAGCTTGCAGTTACCACATGACCCAGCAATTGCACCTTAAGGGATATTGCATGCCCAAAAGAACTGAAAGCAGGTATTCAGATAATTGAATATCAATGTCTATAGCAACATTACTCACAATGGACAAAAGGTGAATGTAACACAAATGTTCATTAATTGATGAAAAACAAAAATGGTATACCCCTTTAATGGATTATACCAGTTAACAACCACCAAAAAGTGAAACACTGATACATACTACAGTATGGATGAATCTTGAAAACATCTACTGCTATCCCAGGCCATAGCAGAGAGCTGGATTGGAAGAGGAGGAGCAGCTGGGACTAGAACCGCCGGCCACATGGGATGCGGGCGCTTCAGGCTAGGGCTTTAACCTGCTGCGCCACAGTGCCGGCCCCTCATGCCCTACTTTTGATTTCAAATTTTGACTCAGTCGCTGTAATGTTGAGTAAATTACTTAATCACTCTGTGTCTCAGTTTTCTAAAATATGGATAATAATAGCACAGACCATATGTTTATTATGAGAATCAAATATAAAACATATAATCCCAGTTGTTATTCACATTAAAATAAAAAGCAAAATAAAGATGCCTATTGTGACCATCATAATTTGAGATGATACTGGAAATTCTTTATGTGAAATAAACAAACATAAGAGGGTACTTTAACAAGTTCCTAGAAAATAGAATTAAAAGATAAATTCAGGGACAGGTGTTTGGTGAGTGGTTACGACACGGCTTAGCACACCTGCATCCCTTATCGGAGTGCTTGGTTTCAGTCCTGACTCTTTCACTTCTGATCCGGCTTCCTGCTAAAGTGGACCTTGAGAGGAGCAGTGATGACTCAGGTGTTTGGATCTCTGAGACCCATGTGGATGACCTTAATTGAGTTCCAGCCTCCTGGCTTTGGCCTGATCCAGTCCCAGCCATTGCAGCCATTGGGGAATGAATTAGCAGAAGATTCTGACTCGCTCTCGCTCGCTCGCTCTCTCTCTCTCTCTCTCCCTCTCTCTCATTCTCTCTCTCTCCCTCTCTGAAAAGGTAAGTTTATTTGGTACAAAAGAATTTTGAAATCTATGTTCTGTTTTTTCAGAAAACTCGTAAGAAATGAATTAACCACATCTCTGTTATTTGAAGAAATTGTGACTATACGCTTAGAAACCCTCACAATAAGTTATGGAAAAACTACTACAAAATCAGGTTAGGCAGAAATTCAAGTCCCAAAAGACAATTTTTTTAATATTTTACTTACTTATCTGAAAATAGAGTTACAGACAGAGAGAGGGAGACAGAGAGAGAAAGGTCTTCCATCTGCTGGTTCACTCCCCAAATATCCCCAACGACAGGAGATGGGTCAGTCCAAAGCCAAGAGCAAGGAGCTTCTTCTAGCTCTCCCATGCAGGTACAGGGGCCCAAGCACTTGGGCCATCCTCCACTGTTTTCCCAGGCCATAGCAGAGAGCTGGATTGGAAGAGGAGCAGCCAGGACACAAACCGGAGCCCACACGGGATGCTGGCGCCGCAAGAAGGGGATGAACCTACTGCACCACAGTTATGGCCCCAACGAATTTTGAAATTTGAAAATGAAAAAGGTAATAAAATTACAAAAAGCAACAAAAAATATAAACTAACAAAACAGTGCCTTAATAAATATGAGGGGAAAGCAGACAAATTTTAGTCTAGCAGTTAGGATTCCTACATTCCATGTCAGAGTACCTGGGTTCAATTTTCAGCTTCAGCCCCTGTCTCCAGCTTCCTGCTAAGGCAGACCTTCCTGCTGGGGGGTGGGGGGGGCCTCTTGTAGTTGAGTCCCTGCCACTCACATGGGAAATCTGAAGTGAGTTCTTGGCTCCTGGCTTTGGCCCCAGACCAGCCCTGGCCATTCCAGGTATTTGGTGAGTGAACCAGCAGATGGGAGTGCTCTCCCTCACCCTGCTCTGTGTGTGTGTGTGTGTGTGTGTGCATGTGTGTATGTGTGTCTTCTGAAGTCTGCCTCTCAAAGCAAATAATTTTTAAATGTGATAAAAAAATTTATAAAATCACTGAGACACATATTAGAAATCTTGGATTTGGGACAAAGAAAATAGAAAATTTTTATAAGAAAAACAGAGTTCATATTTTGTCCAATGTGCATTAACTCCATGCTATCTCCCTAAGTCACAGAAAATAACTAGTAATGCAATGTTTCATCTTACAAAGTGTGGAACAATTTTTTTTAAACTCCACAGATAATTTAAAAGTATAAAGCTGTGAACAGTTCACCTTCAAAACCCTGGGTACACTTTTCATGTGTTTCACAGTTTCCAGCTGTGGCATCTAACTTAGCCAAAAATGTCAGAGCTGAAAGGCACTTGAAAAACCTGTAAAATATGAAGGAAACCCAAATTTCACAGACACTGAAACCAGAGCTGTGAGCCCCAACAGGTACTGTGTCGTATTCAAAACAAACAGAGTACATGGCTTTCTGCTTCGAGCAGATGGACCAGCAACAGAAGCACCAGTATTCTTCTGGCCTGGTAGGCAGGTCCAGTATTTTTTCAATCATCATTAAAGGAAAGGATGGGGAGAACAACTCCTTCCTACCCCTCACTACGCAATCCAGGTTCTGGACCCCCAGTGACCCAGGCCACAATGACATGGGCCAACAGTGCATTCCTAACATATACCTTGGAATGGTATCAGCACTCGTTAAAGCTGCACCACCTTCAAGAATCTTCCTAAGAAATTCAAGTTTCACAGAGAAGGAAAGAAAATACATTTATGGCTCTAGACAAATACTTGTTCACACAGGTTACTTTCTTGAGAAAATGCCCCAATTTGCATTGACTTTCTCTTGCTTCCTGCAGGCAAAACCTGATGGCATTGGCCTGTGGAATCCTAACAGGCACAAGAATGTGTCAGGGCTGCTTTGCATTAACACTTAACACCTTTAGCTTTTTTTTTCATTATTAAACACTGTATATGATTGTTCTCAATAGCCAGATCCTGTATTCAGTAGAACTGTCGGTTTTGAAAAATACAATTTGAAAGAAAACAGAATTTGAATGGCTGCTATATAAATTTAAATACTGAAATTGCCACAGGCACTATCTAGAGCTACATGCATATGGCATCTTTTCCACAAAGTCCTAACAGAATACAATCCATTTCTTGGATTGCTCAAAAAAACACAACAGCATGTCAAAAAAAAAAAATACAATATTTCCAGAAACACAGAATCACCGCATTTCAAGTAAGATTTCCACTTTCTGTACTATCACTTATCTATGCCATAAAAGTAGTCAGTGCTGGCTGGCGCCGCAGCTCACTTGGCTAATCCTCCGCCTGCAGTGCCGGCACCCCAGGTTCTAGTCCCGGTTGGGGTGCCAGATTCTGTCCCGGTTGCTCCTCTTCCAGTCCAGCTCTCTGCTGTGGCCCAGGAAGGCAGTGGAGGATGACCCAAGTGCTTGGGCCCTGCACCCGCATGGGAGACCAGGAGGAAGCACCTGGTTCCTGGCTTCGGATTGGCACAGTGCTGGCCATAGTGGCCATTTGGGAAGTGAACCGACGAAAGGAAGACCTTTCTCTCTGTCTCTCTCTCTCTCTCTCACTAACTCTGCCTGTCTAAAAAAAAAAAAAAAAAAAAAAAAAAAAGTAGTCAGTGCTTCTATTAGTTCATTTTTTGTTACTATACCAAACACCTGCAAAGAGCTACTTAGGAAGGAAGAAGGCTTAATTCAACTCATAGTTTTAGAGCTTCACACTCCAGGGTCAGACAACACCATTAGTCTGCCTTCTGATGAGAGTGAAGGCTGGCAATAACAGAGGGTGTGCAGAGTAAAGATCACAAGATGCCGGAAACAGAGAGACACAGGGAGCACACTCTATCCTTAGAAAGCCGCCATGATTCAATTATGGGGATCTCACTGTGGTAAGCCAATACAATACATTCACTTCCCAAAGACCTCACCCTAAGATACGACAACTGGATCAAGTCTCTACTCCATAAGCACCATTAAACCATGACTATGTGACTTAAATATTTGCATGAAGTGGGGAGCCAAATCTTATCTAAACTACAACATTCACCCACTGGCTCCTCAAAACCCATGTGTTGGGGCCAGCACCATGGCATAGTAGACTAAGCTTCCGTCTACAGTGCCAGCATCCCATATCGACACTGGTTCAAGTCCCAGCTACTCTTCTTCTAATCCAGCTCCCTGCTTATGGCCTGAGAAAGCAGTTGAGGATGGTCCAAGTGATTGGGTCCCTGCACCCACATGGGAGACACCGAAGAAGCTCTTGGTTCCTGGTTTTGGATCAAGCTCAGCTCCGGCCATTGGGGCCATTGGAGAGTGAACCAGTAGACAGAAGATCTCTCTCTCTGTCTCTCCCTCTCTCTGTAACTCTACCTGTCAAATAAACAAATAAAAATCTTAAAAAAAAAAACAAAAAAAACACCTCATGTCTTTCTCACACACAACACATAATTGGTGCTTTGGGGCAGGAAGCACGGAGGCATTCATGAAAAAGCTTGAATAAACCAGGTTGCCTGAAACAGAGACGATCAGAAAACCATTTCCAGAGCATGATCAAGCCGACAGTTGGGCAATTCACCATTCTTTACTCATTGCCATTCATGCTGCATAAGACAAAACAAAATCCAGGCTTTTTCTTTCAGAAGCCTACAGAGAACCTTGAGTTAATATGCCTGCTTCCACATTATAGCATATGCTATGTCAGGTATGACATTCCTTTGAATTAAGTACCAACTATTAGATGAGTTAACACACGTGAGTGAGTGGCACGGTGCTGTGCTACAACACTTCAGGGCTAGGAATCCAAAAGAAATACAAATCAAGACTGTTTCCTTTAAGAAGTTTACAATCTAATTAGAGAGATGAAAATAACAGACAATAATGTTTTTCAAAATACAAAGCAGCATACTTAAGCATAATTATTATGAACAGCTTCCAAGTCCAACAGCTATCTAATTTATACAAAGAGAATGAAAATATAAATATCATAAAATGTACCAGTTCCAATGAAACCATTAAAAATAAATTTAGGAAGAGTTGGGTTGTTGGAGCATAGGTATTTACTTATTTATTTGAAAAACAGACTGACACAGAGGGAAGGAGGGAGGGAGAAAAGGAGAGAGGGAGTGAGAAAGAAAAAGAAAAAGGAGAGATCTTCTATGCTCTGGTTCATTCTCCAAATGCCTGCAACAGCCAAAGCCAGAAGCTGGTCTCCTACATGGGTGGCAGGGACCCAAACACTTATGCTATCTTCTGCTTTCCCAGGTGCATTAGCAATATGTCAAATTGGAAGCAAAGTAGCTGGGACTCTAACCAGCACTCCAAAATGGGATAATGGTGTCACAAGTAGTGACTTAACTGGCTGCACACAATACTGGCTCATTCATATCTTAATATAAGACTACCTGAGGGGCTGGTATGGTAGCACTGCATCATCCCTTATGGGCATCAGTTCCAATCTTGGTTGCTCTACTTCCAATCCAGCTCTACTAATTTGCCTGAGAAAGCAGTGGAGGATGGCCCAAGCGTTTGGGACTTTGCATCCATGTGGGAGACCCGAAAGAAGCCCCTGGTTCCTGGCTCCTGGCTTCGGCCTGGCCTGGCCCTGGTCATTGCAGCCATTTGTGACTGAACTAGCAGAAAGAAGATGGCTCGCTCACTCCCTCACTCTCTCTTTGTAACTCTTTCAAATAAATAGTTTACAAAAAAGAGAGATACTACCTGAAAATAACTGTGTGTCTGTATCAACGAATTTCCTAAGTTTATATACTTTTTCATTCATTTAGTCAACAGTATTCTGATACTAAAATTTTCAATTTTATGAAGCATGAAAACATTTCTTATGTTTCCTCAAATAATGCTAAATCTGAAAATTCTTAATTTTTCCTTTTCCTGGATCAAACAATAAATTTAACTAATTTTCTTAATGGTTTTTTTGTTTTGTTTCGTTTTTGTTTTTGACAGGCAGAGTGGATAGTGAGAGAGAGAGACAGAGAGAAAGTTCTTCCTTTTGCCGTTGGTTCACCCTCCAGTGGCCGCCACGGCTGGCGCGCTGCGGCCGGTGCACCACGCTGATCCGAAGGCAGGAGCCAGGTACTTATCCTGGTCTCCCATGGGGTGCAGGGCCCAAGCACTTGGGCCATCCTCCACTGCACTCCCTGGCCACAGCAGAGAGCTGGCTGGAAGAGGGGCAACCGAGACAGAATCCGGTGCCCCGACCGGGACTAGAACCCGGTGTGCCAGTGCCGCAAGGTGGAGGATTAGCCTATTGAGCCGTGGCGCCGGCCCTTAATGTTGTCTATAGTAAAACCATCCAAAAATGTCAATAAAAACTTAACAAGACACAGCTTTCAGATCCTTATGTTCAATTTAAAACTTTGTAGTATCATTTGCAGTTCTTATTACAAAGAATCTCTAGTAGCCATGGTCCAACATGGTCCCTGATGATTCCTATCTCCTGAGCAGTCACCTCGCATAACCAATAACACAGACCAGAAATGACAGTGCATGGCTACATCATAAAACATGCACCGACTTCTACCTTGCTCTCTCTCGTTTCATTCCCTCAGAGGGAAGCTGTGTGCCATGTCATGAGGACACTCAGGCAGTCCAATGGAGAGCCCACATGGTGAGGAACGGGAAGTTTCCTGCCAACAGCCAGTATTAAATTGCCGGTCTTGTGATGGACACTTCCTGGAAGCAGATTCTACAGCTACCATCAAATCTTCAAATAACAGCAGTCCTAGGCACAATTCTGACCACAACTCCATGAGAAATCTCAAGCCAGAATCATACAGCTAGTTCTGTGGGATTCTTGAACCACAGAAGCTGGGTGAACTAAAATTTCATTGTTTGGGGGTTATTTTCTGCACACAAATAAATGACTAAAAACAACTCTAAAAGTAAAATTCTAGTCATTCAGATATTTCATAGCATTTCCTAGAGAACATAAGATCTCAAAAATCACGTAAAAATTTCATTTTTAGATAGTTATGTTCTTTTCTTCCTTATTACTTATTACTGCATATTTTTCCCAGCTTTTCTAAATTATATATATTATTTTAGAAAACTGATTAAAAAGTGAGGTATTGGGGCAGGCATTTGGTATAACGGTTAAGGATCCACTTAAGATGCCTGCATTCCTTATTAAAGTGCCTAGGTTCAAGTTCCAACTATGCACCAAACTCCAGCTTCCTGATAATGTACACCCTGGGAGACAGCAAGTGATGGCTCAAGTAGTTGGATACCTGTCACTTTTGTGGGAGATGCAGCTTCAGTTCCCAGTTCCTGAGCATTTGAGGAATGAACCAGAAGACAGGAGTTCTCCTTCCCTGTCTCTCTGTCTCTCCCACACTCCATCTCTCTGCTTCACAAATAAATAAAATAAATATTTTTTAGGGTTCAATATTGACTGATTGATTTGAAACGCAAAGCAAAAGGAAGGGAGAGAGACAGAGACACAGGCTGACCTTGTATCTATTAGTAGTCTCCTCAAATGGCTACAATAGCTAGGTCTGAGTCCAACCAAAGCAAGGAACCAGTAACTCCATCATGGTTTCCCACATGAGTGTCAGGAACCCAAGCACTTAAGCTGTCTTACATTGCCTTCTCAGGCACATTAGCAGAGAGCAGGATTGGAAGTACAGCAGCAGGACTCAAACCAGCACTTTGATGTGGGGTGCCAGTGTCCAAAGTAACAGTTTAACCTGCTGTGCCATAATGCCAACCACTTTTTTTTATAATTTTAAAAAAGGAAATCATCATAAGAAGCCAGGCTAGGAATGTTTTAAAGTGAAGTACTTTATGCTAGATTCTTAAGCAAAACAAAAAAATATGTATTAGCAATATATACTTGGTGTATATTGATATTTAATATATCCTCCTTTGTCCCACATACTTATCTCCCATACACCACGAAATATTATGATCTAAAATTTCACTGAATTTTTCAGCAATTTTAAACATCACATCCCATGCACAATCACTATAGTATTTGTTGAAACTACAGAATCACAGAGAAGTAAAGAGCTTACTAGAAGCAGAAGATATCATAAACCCACACCAAGAACATGGTTCTTCGGCCTATTACTTAATAAATCCAATGAAGGAAAATCTTTAAGTTCCCTCAGAAACACAAATTTATATATAATATTATCTAGTCTATACTTATATTTTAGGCAATATATACCCATTCCTTAGGTAAGAGGAATAAAAATTAATAAATATCATCCATAAAACAGCATTAATAATCAGCCATCAGTTATCTTTTCTCTTTATTAAATTCTATCTTCTTCAGAGTTTTATCATATAAATGTGGGAAAATAAATAATAAATTTTCTGAAGAATCCATGAGGATATTTTCTTGGGCCTCCTAATCTCACACATGACTTAATAACCAAAATAAATGCTTCAGTAATAAAACTCAGAGCATCAAGAGTAAGCATATTTCTATTTGCATCATTCAACAAAAATACTTCTTTGTAGAGTGACCACCACATTCAAGGAATTATACAAGGTGATTTGCAAGATAAAAAAGCATAAGATAATCTTGTCTCCAGATTCCAGATTGTATACCATTTTATAAAACATACTCAGCACTCATTTGATCCATCCTAACAACAGACAGATGAGTAAGACTTGATTTTGATCAGTTAAAAAGTCACAGCCTAAGTGACTAAATATGTCAGCAGGTAGACAAATAAAAATAATTCATATTGTCAGACACAAAGTAAACTTATACTTAGGAGTTTGGGCAAAGAGAGATCAAGTTAAACAGATTTAGAATAAAAGGCAGCACTGCCTTAAAAATGGTTAAGAGAAAGTAGGAACTAAATGTGTCCAGTGGTTTCAAAGAGCATTCCAAGTGGAAAAAGACTCCTTAGACAAATTTTCAGATCTTTTCTCTTCTCCTGGAGCTGCCACACACCTCCCACTTACTACACTCCATCAGGCTTAGGATGGAAGATATCTTCACATTTGTCCCCTCACTCCCTGTCCATATCTCTTCTTCCCAGGGATAGTGATGAAACTTCTTCTTGTGTGTACTTACCTGGTTCAGATGGTAAGATGGTATCACTGGCAACCAGAAGCTAACTTAGAAGGAAAATCATAGTATTCGTTTTGTTTATATGGAAGCTATTGAACCTTTTATCACATCACCTACATCCATAATTTCCACTCCACACCTTGCTAATTCTGAAGCAAGAAAGCTAGCCTCTGGGCAGTTTATCCAGCTTGTAAAGGGATTCAGTCAATGTTCTCAGGAGCATGAGGAAACGATGACTGCCACGTGGGAGGCACTGAAAGATGGTCAGGACTCACAGGATCATTAGGATAAGAACAAAATCAGCACAGGGCCAAGAAGCAGGGAACATCACAATAGTCTCAGCAAAAACAGACTTGCCAGGCCCCTTCGTGATACAAGGCTACAGAAGGAACCTGTACCATCCCTTTCATAAGCTGGCACGGTGTTTGAAGTCCAACAGATGCCTAGTGAGGCAAACTGCATTAAAGGCCTCAATTTTTCACCTCTCACTCTAGCTACTCCTCTTGCCCCATGACTTTGAGGTTTCCCATCAAAAGCCAAAGTTTATTTTCCTGCCTCCTGTCTCTGGATTCACCCATGTGAACTGCTTTACCTAACGAAATGATGTGGGAGTAATGATGTGCCAATTCCAACTCTAGTACACAAGAGGTCTGGCGTGTTGCTCTCTTGAAGTTCATTATGAGAAACACATGCTTGGTCAAACCACTGGCTCCAGGGGAGAAACATGCCTGGATAACACCTGGTCTAGATGTTGATCCCAGAGAGGAGATGCACTGTATGAAACTGACCAGGCTGAATTCTCCAGCCCAAACATAGTCCTCACCTCATCCATCGATAGACAAACAAGCCACCTGATCCAGACACATGAGCAAACACAGCCTAGATTCACTGACAGCAGCCAATCCACAGATGTGACAGCTATAAAAATAATTTTTCAAGCTACTGACTTCGGGAACTGTTTTGTTATGCAGCATTACTGATTGATACAACTGGTTAAAAGCTTTGGGTAGGAAAAGAAAAAAGTGAGGATAGTGAGGTCAAATTATAAAGGGCCCTCTGTGTGTGGTTTGGAGATGGGCTCTATCCTGCAGTCCGTGGAGCAGCCAGTCAAACTTTTGGTGAGGAACTAAATTAAGATGAGTATCTGGAGAATAAACTTCAGCAGGGGTAAGAACTGGATGTCAGTTCTGAAGACATAAGGATCCAAGTGAAAACTGATGAGGGCCTAACTAAAGGTAAAGACAGGGGAAATGAGGACAAGGTTTATGAATACTCCTTATTAATTCTTCTTCTCCAATCGTAAGCGTATTCTTATGGATCAAGGTCAATGGCAAACTAACATTAACTAATCAGTCATGGCAATTCTCTGATTTTCAGAGACAGCCAAAAGTGGCACAAATGCCCTTGCTTACTCAAACTGCTGTCTATGTTAGTATCCTAGACATCATGTCTGAAGTAATTGGCATAACTAATAAAGTTACAGAGCTTTAATTTGACAGTATGGGTAGATGCATTAGAGATTTAGGTGAACACTTCAAGTGAACCTAAAAATCTTAAAAATTTATAATCACAAATAATATTTCAAAGAAAAATAAATCTAATAGTGCAATAAAATGATTACTATTTTGTGAGACTCAAACCCAAAGTTTAGAGTGGAAATATATACCTATTCTCAAAAAGGTCATTCAGTTTCTATAGTCATTTCATTTTATCTGTATTTCAATGGTGATGGGGAAATAAAGACTTTGTTGTACTTTTCCCTTATCCAGGGCTTTTCTAAAAACAGAAAATCAAAAGACCAGACAAACTCCAAATTCCCCATCACACCTCCCACCTCCCACAGACTTTCAAGTAACAAGCGAAAACAGTCCTCATGCTCTCTCCTTTGTCCAAAAGAGGAAGGTAAGATCGCATGAAATGACTGACAAGACTCTTTCACAATATAAACAAGCAGGTGCTAGTGGCGGAACCCACGGCCCAAACCTGGGCATCCACCTTCTTTGTTTAGCCTATGAGTTAATGTCTTTTATATTTTTAATGTATTTTTTTTCAATGAGAAGAGTAACAGTTCATGACAAGTGAAAATTACATGAAATTCAGATTTCAGTATCCACTAACAACATTTTGAATTTCATCAAAAAAAAAGTATGGAAATCTGTTTTTTTCTCTTATTATATAAATATCCATATACTATCTTTGATTTTTGCCTTCTGCTCCATAAAACTTAAACTATTTATTATCTAGCCCTTTTTTAAAAAGATTTATTATTTTGTTTATTTGAGAGGCAGAGTTACGGAGAAAGAGAGAAAAGTCTTTTTTTAAAGATTTATTTATTTATTTGAAAGTCAGAGTTACACAGAGAGAGGAGAGGCAGAGAGAGCAAGGTCTTCAATCTATTGTTTCACTCTCCAATTGGCAGCAATGGCTGGAGCTACACCAATCTGAAGCCAGGAGCCAGGGGCCCAAGGACTTGGGTCATCTTTTACTGCTTTCCTAGGCCATAGCAGGGAGCTGAATTGGAAGAGGAGCAACCGAGACTAGAACCGGTGCCCATACAGGATGCCGGCGCTTCAGGTCAGGACTTTAACCTGCTGTGCCACAGCGCCGGCCCCAAGCAGCAGCTTATTCTGCTGTGCCACAGCACCCACCCTTATTTTACCTTAACCATTTGCATTTTAAGCTGTTCCCAGCAATCTTAAAATACAAACTCATGTTTTAGTTTCTGTGTTGCTACCTTCCTACCATGCTGTGAATAGGAGTCATTATATCTTGAATTTTGAGGGGATGCACTTTCAGTCTTCTCAGAACTACCTCTGTGTAAACTGAAGTAACTTTCCTTTCTCCTGAACTTTCTGCCATATCTCTAGTGAAGGCATGTGATATCCCTGTTCTAAATTTCCTAACAGCTCCTCCCAGCCTTATTCAACGTGACTCAGCAGCGTGAAAGGGCCCCAGATACTCTGAACAGGGACCAACAGAGGATGATGAAATAAGACTGTAGATTCTCAAGAAATACAAAGGTGTTCAGAAACATTAACCTGACACTACCACCACCCAGTATTTCATTCATGGACACTAATAAGGGATTTTACTACAAAAATCTCTCCTCTTTGTAGTCTACAATCGAAGGCGGTACATCTTCAGAATCTTAACTACCTCTCTCAACTTCACGTTGTTTTCTTTTTAAGTCTGTAAAGTCGGAATAACAACAGCAACCACCATGTGGATTTGTTGCGAGCACTAAATAATGTTTATAAAGCGTTCGCCAGTAGCTAGTGCACCTAAGTACTCAGTGATTGTCAGCTCTAATAGCACATGGTACATGGTTTTGCTGCTCTGTTGTTAAGTATCTAGCCTTTGGGGTAAGTTGGATTTTTTTTTTTTTTTTTTTGGAAACAACTAAATGCCACTTAGTTCATTGTTTTGGGAATATAATGATCAGATGTGTGAATATTTTGATTGCAGTGATTCCACCCTGGGTCAAAAATTCAGGTTTAGCAATGAAGGAAGGCATATTTTCTTTTGTGGATATCAAGCTGTCTCTGAAGGCAGCTCCTGAAGATATTAAGAAAATGCAGAAGAAAGCATGGAACTTCCAAAATGGGCTCCTTTAAAGTAGTTGGCAATCTTGAGGGTACACGAAGAAGTTGCCCTATGCTAATTGCTTGAGATACAGCTTGATTTGAGACTATTACCCTGACTATGGTGTGAGGAATGGATGACTGCAGTGGGAGGTAGCTGTGGGGGTTCCAGAGATATTTATGTTTTGGTTACAGATTTAAGGGTTTGGTGATGAACTGAATCAGGGAGGTATGGAAGGGACACACGTCAAAGGTTGCCCTTCCTTTCTGGCACTTACAGCTGCCTCCTTGAGATTCCAGAGGCAAACCAGCTTCTTGGAATCTGTAATGAACTAGGAGTGACTGATCTCAAAGGCATATCTAATAGTGTAAATTCATGAGGCATCTATGCTCATTAAGTGTACAAGGGATGTGCTGGGGGAATGATTAATTCCGAGTGAAGTGCATTTTAATTAAAAATGTTTTTCAAGAGATTTGGAAGCTTTGAAAACTTTCTTCTAGAGATGTACAATTTGGGACATGCTCAATAGGACTTGCCCCAAAAGGCAGAGTTAGAAACATACCAGGGGATTCCAATTCAATCCCATCAAGGTGGCATGTACCAATGCCATCTCACTAGTCCAAGTGATCAATTTCTGTTCACAATTGATCATAATGATAGGACTAAGAGTCAAAGGGATCACATAAACAAGACTAGTGTCTGAAAATACTAACCAATAGAATTAAAAAAAGGGAGAGAATGATCCAACACGGGAAGTGGGATACACAGCAGACTCATAGAACGGCAGATGTCCTAAACAGCACTCTGGCCTCAGAATCAGCCCTTAAGGCATTCAGATCCTGCTGAAAAGCCCATGAGAATATTTCAGGCATGGAAAGCCAAGACACTCTGGCAAAAAAAAAAAAAAAAAAAAAAAAAAAAAGACCTAAATGAAAGATCTCTGTGAGTGAGATCCCAGTGAAAGAACAGGTCATCAACTAAGGAGGTACCTTTCTCTGAAGGGAGGAGAGAACTTTCACTTTGACTATGACCTTGTCTAAATATGATAAGAGTCAGCGAACTCAAAAGGCTTCCATAGCCTTGGCAACTCATGACAAGAGCCTAGGGTGATTACTGATGCCATAAACAAGAATGTCAATTTGTTAAGTCAACAACAGGAGTCACTGTGCACTTACTCCTCATGTAGGATCTCTGTCCTTAATGTGCTGTACATTGTGATTTAACGCTATAACTAGTACTCAAACAGTATTTTGCACTTTGTGTTTCTGTGTGGGTGCAAACTGTTGAAAGCTTTACTTAATATATGCTAAATTGATCTTCTGTACATAAAGATAATTGAAAATGAATCTTGATGTGAATGGAAGGGGAAAGGGAGCGGGAGAGGGGAGGGTTGCGGGTGGGAGGGAAGTTGTGGGGTGGGGGGAAGCCATTGTAATCCATAAGCTGTACTTTGGAAATTTATATTCATTAAATAAAAGTTAAAAAAAAAAAAAGAAAACTTCCTTCTAAAAAGAAAAGGCAACTCCCTCCTCAAAAAAAAAAAAAAAAAAAAAAAAAAAAAAAAAGTACTTATCTGCTCATGCTACCAGAAGAGTATTTGGGAAGAAAATCGAGAGACAAGCTTAAACAGGAACATTAAGTTAAGAAAGGTCCCAGTGTCTTTGGAAGACCAAATATTCCAACAAGTATGAACATCTATAAAGAAAAATAACAATTTTTTTAAAATCTTAAAAAAAAAAAAAAAAAGCTGCTGCTTGAGACATATGCATCCCACATCAGAGCGCTGGGCCTAAGGCCTGGCTTCTCCACACTTGCAATTCAGCTTCCTGTTAAAATACCTGGGAGATGACAGCAGACGCTGGCCCAAGTACATGGGTTCCTGTCACTCACGGGGGAGGCCTGGAGAGAGTTCCAAGCTCCCAGCTTGGCCCAGCCCGGCCTCTGTGGCTATTTGGAACCAGCAGATGCAAAATCTCTCTTTTTCTCTCTCTCCCTCTCTCTGGGTAACTATGGTTTTCAAAAACAATAAATATCTTTTAATTATTAAAAAAATTTTTCAATGACTCAAGTTTTTGACTTGCCTATGATTCTGGGAATGTTATTCTAATTAACTTTTTTTTTCATTTTTTAAAGGTTTATTTTATTTATTTGAAAGGCAGAGGTACAGAGAGAGAGAGAGAGAGAGAGATCTTCCATGCACTGGTTCACTCCCCAAATGGCCACAATGGCCAGAGCTGGGCCAATTCAAAGTCAGGAGCCAGGAGCTTCTTCTGGGTCTCTCACATCGCACAGGGGGCCAAGCACTTGGGCCATCTTCCACTGCTTTCACAGGCACATTAGCAGGAAGCTGGATCTAAGGGGAGCAGCTGGGACTCAAAATGATGCCCACATGGGATGCCAGCACAGCAGGCTGGGGCTTTAACCCGCTGTACCACAGCACTGGCCCCTCTAATTTACTTTTGTCTGGACAACAGCAATATGTTTTCTCTTAAATTTATGAGAGCAAATTTAAAAGGAGAAAAATTATTTAACCCCAAGCCACTTTAGCATCTGAGCAACAATTCTGCCAAATCCAACTTCTATTTTCTTGGAGCTATCTTTAATGTTGTCTCAACTGGGGCTGGCACTGTGGCATAGTGGATAAAGTCTCCGCCTACATCACTGGCATCCCAAATGGGTGCCAGTTTGACTCCTAGCTATTCCACTTCCTATCCAGCTCCACCTTAATGTATCTAGGAAAGCAGTGGAAGATGCCCCAAGTCTTTGGGCCCCTGAAACCATGTGAGAGACCCAGAAGAAGCTCCAGCTCCTGGCTTTGGATTCACCCAGCTCCAGCTGTTGAGGCCATTTGGGGAATGAATCAGTGGATATCAGATCTCTCTCTCTCCCTCTCTCTATATATATAACTTTGTCTTTCAAATAAATAAATAACTCTTAAGAAGTCTCAATAAAAGGAGTGTTTCTAAAAAGTATCAATAGAAACAATTATCTTGGACAGCTTTGAGTACAAGAAGACATTGCTTTAAATAAATACTCTTCTAATTGGGAACAAATATATTAAAGGAAGTTTACTTTGGACAGGACAGTAAGAACCTCAAAATGTATTCTACAAGACAGGTATTCTGATTTACCAGTGTAATGCCTGTTTTAAGCAGACAATGTATAAATACATAAATAAGGCACACATAACAACAATAATAAACATGTATAAGCTAAAAAGAGAACGGTAAATGTTTTCTGATAAAAATTTTATCAACAACTGTCTATGAAAGGTGACCATATTTTGGCAAAATGAAAACCCCAAAGCAAAAAAACAAAGTTATTCTACAGAACCTCTGAAAGCTTTAGGGACTGGAGACATCAAACTCCAAAAGAGTGCAAGTGGGACTGAAAACAACCTCCTCAATTTCCCCTCCATGTAGCCAGTCTCTCCCACACCACTTAAGAAGACACCCAGTGTTAAAACTACGCTAACAGGAATGAATACTTCAACACAAAGGAAGAAGCTACACCTGAGAAAATCCTCCACGAAAAAAAGAGGAGACAATGAAGAGTAAAACAGGAGAAAACTGTAAGGTGTCCGGCGTGTAACAAATCTTCTCAGGCAGATGAATCAATTAATTCACAGGCTTTTACTGGGGTTCCGCTCCTGGGCGAGGTTCCACGTCCCAACAGAGCCGGGCCGGGGAAGTCGCATGTCAGAGATTGGGAGGGCTCCTTTTATACATTCAGGGCATGGGGGTTAAAGGTTGAGGCAGGTCTGATCCTCATTGGTTGACCTTTAGGCACCCGCAGGGACCTTGACAAGGACTTTCTTCCCCAGAAGTAGGCCTCTCCATTCCCGGAAGTGTAGGCCTTCCCTCCTTGCGATCCCAAAGCTACCAAGAACTACACAAAAGTAAGAGACTTACTCCAGATGCCCAACCTCCACATAGTATCTGTGCTAGAAAACGAGAACGAAGGAAGCAGAGGGAAAGGAATCTTAAAGAATCCGTGGAAATTTCCCAGCACTGAAGGGTAGGAGTCACTGGGATGAAAGGGCCACTGAGGGTCCGGCACGAATAAATGAAAAAGGAAACACAGCAAGCGATGTCATTGTGAAATTTCAGAAAACTTGGGGTAAAGAAAGTTTCTAAGCAAAGAGGGGGAAAGTAACTAAAAGAGGAACGGAAGTGAGAACAGTACTGGACTTCCTCATCTGCAACCACCGATGTCAGAAGACAGAACAACACTTCCAAAATTCCAAACTGAGAAAAATGACTTCCAACATGGAGGTCTACTACCAGCAGATTATTATTTTGGAAGGGAGTAAAATCATAGAATTTTCAGATTTGCAAGATAAAAAAAATGTACTTCCCATGTCTCACTTATTTTGTTGATAGCAAATCGAGAAAGAGGAAGATATGGGATCCAGTTGACAGATGGAGGCCAAGGTCAGGGCCACAGCTGAACAGCAGGCCCAGAGAGCAATCAGCTCTGATCAAAAGCTCCAGGAGGAATGGCTCAATGACAACAACGAAAATAAAGAATATATTAACTGGCCGGCGCCGCGGCTCAGTAGGCTAATCCTCCGCCTAGCGGCGCCGGCACACCGGGTTCTAGTCCCGGTCAGGGCCCCGGATTCTGTCCCGATTGCCCCTCTTTCAGGCCAGCTCTCTGCTGTGGCCAGGGAGTGCAGTGGAGGATGGCCCAAGTGCTTGGGCCCTGCACCCCATGGGAGACCAGGAAAAAGCACCTGGCTCCTGGCTCCTGCCACCGGATCAGCGCGGTGCGCCGGCCGCAGCGTGCCTCCGCGGCGGCCATTGGAGGGTGAACCAACGGCAAAGGAAGACCTTTCTCTCTGTCTCTCTCTCTCACTGTCCACTCTGCCTGTCAAAAAAAAAAAAAAAAAAAAAAAGAATATATTAACTGATGTGACATTTATACTTGTATGAAGTATCTACAAACAAATTAATGATATATACACTTAGAAAACTAAGGAATTGGTGAGGTATAGGGGAAACCATTTGCAATCATTAACTTTAGACAAAAGCAGTTACTTGAGAACGGAAATGTTACCTCTGATACCTACCCTAAACAGAGCGCTGTGAATTATCAAGAGTATGATTATACTGAAAAGACAGGAAAGTATATGTGCTTTGTTGTAGGTGGTAGTAAAAACTGTCACAGCCCATAATAGAAAATCAATAGGCTGTCTAACACGTGGAGATCAGAACCTAGCAGAATTAAAAGACAATTTAGAAATATAAAAGCAAGGCTGGTGCCGCGGCGGCTCACTAGGCTAATCCTCCACCTTGCGGCGCCAGCACCCTGGGTTATAGTCCCAGTTGGGGCACCAGATTCTGTCCCGGTAGCTCCTCTTCCAGTCCAGCTCTCTGTTGTGGCCCGGGAGTGCAGTGGAGGATGGCCCAAGTGCTTGGGCCCTGCACCAGCATGGGAGACCAGGAGAGGCACCTGGCTGCTGGCTTCGGATCAGTGCGATGCGCCAGCCGCAGCGCACCGGCCGCAGCAGCCATTGGAGGGTGAACCAACAGGAAAAAGGAAGACCTTTCTCTCTGTCTCTCTCTCTCACTGTCCACTCTGTAAAAAAAAAAAAAAAAAAAAAAAAAAAAAACTGTTCCTCAACAGTTTTTTTATTTCTCTTTTGATTTCTTCTATGACCCAGTGTTCATTCAAGAGCATATTGTGGCTGGCGCCGCAGCTCACTAGGCTAATCCTCCGCCTAGCAGCACCAGCACACTGGGTTCTAGTCCCGGTCGGGGCGCCGGATTCTGTCCCAGTTGCCCCTCTTCCAGGCCAGCTCTCTGCTGTGGCCAGGGAGTGCAGTGGAGGATGGCCCAAGTCCTTGGGCCCTGCACCCCATGGGAGACCAGGAAAAGCACCTGGCTCCTGCCTTTGGATCAGCACGGTGCGCCGGCCGCAGCGCGCTGGCTGCGGCGGCCACTGGAGGGTGAACCAATGGCAAAGGAAGACCTTTCTCTCTGTCTGTCTCTCTCACTGCCCACTCTGCCTGTCAAAAAAAAAAAAAAGAGTATATTCAGTCTCCATGTGTTTGCATATGTTCTAAAGATTCTTAAGTTGTTGATTTCCAGCTTCATTCCACTGTGGTCAGAGAAGATGCATGGCACGATTTCAATTTTTTTTTCAATTTGCTGAGACTTGCTTTATGGCCTAGCATGTGGTCTATCTTATAGAAAGTTCCATACACTGTTGAGAAGAATGTGTATTCTGCAACTGTAGGATGAAAAGTTATATAGATATTCAAGGGTCAATTGCACGTTTCATGTGGCAACTGCGCATGGTTCAAGGAATGGCTCGCTGTCACAATCCCCATGAAATTCTGAATCCATCACCTGAAAATCTCTTACCATCTGTTTAAGTTGTGCTCTGCCCTCCAGCCACACTGTCCCTGCCTTACTTTACACAGGCTTCATTTCTTTCTGTATTAAGTCTTCAGCTCCCAACTCTTGCCTTCCACCAATCCATGCTGGCACTATCTCCTGAATGGTCTTTCTAAAGCATCAATTGTATCATGTCACTTTCCTGCTGAAAACCCTTTCAATTGCATCCCAATGCCATCAGAATCCAATCAAAATCCTTTCCATGGCAACACACCGTCCACTGCCAGCATGTCCAGCTTCTTCTCCCTCTACTCCATGCACTCACCTTGACTCAAACTCAGTCTTGCACTCTGTATTTGAGTCCTACCCAGACAACTTAAACACAAAAAATGTTACTTTTATTATATTAAAATATACATATAAGAAATTAAATGTCCCTAATATTTGGCACCTTGAAGGGAAAATTCATAAATAACCCAAAAATGAATGACAGATGAAAAATTAGATAGACAGATTCAATGTCTTCTAAGAACCAAATGAAAACTGAAAATGTGGACTAGGAAGAAAAGGGGGTGGAGAGAAGGAGAGAGAAGAGGAAAGAAGAAGGAGAAGGAGTGGGGGGGGAGGAAGGAAGGAAGGAAGAAGAGAGGGAAGGAAGGGAGGGAGGGGTGGGAGGAAGGGACGAAAGAGAGAGAGAGAGAGAAAGAAAAAAGAAAGAAAGAAAGAAAGAAAGAAAGAAAGAAAGAAAGAAAGAAAGAAAGAGAGAGAGAGAGAGAGAGAGAGAAAGAAAGAAAGAAAGAAAGAAAGAAAGAAAGAAAGAAAGAAAGAAAGAAGGAAGGAAGGAAGGAAGGAAGGAAGGAAGGAAGGAAGGAAGGAAGGAAGGAAGGAAGGAAGGAGCAAGGGGGGGAGGGAGGGAAGAAAGGCTATGTTTACTTAAGAATTCAGATGGGGGCTGAAATTGCAGTGCAGTGGGTTAAGCTGCTACTTGAAACACCTACATCCCAAATCATAGCACCAGTTTGAGTCCCAGCTACTCCACACTTCTTCTTATTATTATTTTTTAATTTATTTATTTGAAAGCCAGAGTTACAGGGAGGGAGGAGAGAGAGAGAGAGAGAGAGAGAGAGAGAGAGATCTTCCACCCACTGATTCACTCCACAGATGGCTTCAATGGCCAGGGCTGGGTCAGGCTGAAACCAGGAGCCAAGAGCTTCTTCTGGGTCACCCATGTGGGTGTCGGGGCCCATGCATGGACTTGGACCATCTTCTGCTGTTTCCCAAGCCATCATCAGGGAGCAGCCGGGACATGAACAGGTGCCCATAGAGGATGCCAGCATCACAGGCAGCAGTGTTACCCACTATGCCACAATACCAATCCCTATTCCACATTTCTGATCCAGTTTCCTAGTAATGCCCACGGGAGGTAGAAAAGGATGAGCCAAGTATTCGGGTTCCTGCCACTCGCACGGAGACCCAGATGGAGCCTCTGACCCCTGACACAGGCCTGGCCTGGCCTTGGCTGTAGTGGGCTTTTTGGGAATGAACCAATGGATGGAAAATCTCTCTCTCTCTCTCTCTCTCTCTCTCTCTGCCTTTCAAAACAAATGGATGAATCTTTTAAAAAAAAATCAAATAGATAGTGACAGGAAACTAAGAATATCTGACAAACTGTCCTGACAGTATAGAGGGAAAGTAAGAGAAGAGGAAAGCAAACAAAGAAAAGAAAGGAGAAGCAGAGAATGGATGGGAGGGGATGGGTGGGGCCTGGGAAAAACCACTTCACCTCAATTTTATTATGTAACAACTAAGTGAAAAATTCACAGACATTAAAATTAATCTGTGTTCAGTCAGCTGTTCTCCATTTTCCAAAAACTGATAAGATTAAGACCTTCTATTTAGCCTTACAGAACATTTGTACTAAGTATTAATATTTCTATTTGTTTTCTGGGGCAGAATTGCATCATGAAGTTTTTAAAGCTGCCCAACCAGTTCCCAAACTAGTATCCTATCCAACAGAAGTTTAATTAGGTTTGGAGTTTTGTTTAAACTGACAGCTGTGGTCCAAAAAGCCCCCAAGGTCAGCACTGAAGTTTGCATCTTAAACACTCAGATTGCCTAAAGGTATTCTGTGGTTCTGTGGTTGTTATTTTTTATTCTGATTTGCAAGGGATCTAGTTAATAACTCTAGGCTAAGTTATTCAAATGCAAAAAAAATGTTTATCATTTCTCTGGATCAATGAAAAAATGAAAAGAAAAAAAGTTATTCCTCACCTATTCACAGTGCGGACATCTAAGCACCTCATGGACCTAGCAAGGACTGAAAGCAAAAAAGGCCTTAGAGCCGGCAAAGGAGAGGTCAGCAAAGCCCTGCGCCAAGGAAGCTCACACACTTTCCCATAAGAAAGCTTCTCGGGCCTTCCCTCCCAGGCTATTTACTCACACTTTACAAACAATATCACCAGGCTTATTCATCTAGGTTCTAAGCCTACAGCAGAATAGAAATAAGATGAAGAAGAGAGCTGTGGGAGAGGGGCTGCTTCCAGCACACTGAAACACTGATTGCAAAGCAGAGATAGCTGTCAACCCAATGGGAAGGAGGAAACACACACATTTAAAGAGAGAGAGAAACAAAAGAACTCAAAGTACAGCTGACTACAGGGTGTGGGGCAACACTTCTCTCACCCAATAAGACCTTGGGGCATCACCATGTCATAGAGCAATGTGAAGAATCAACACGCCAAATTGTATCCCTTTTTGTCCCCAAGAAAAAAATTAACTTGGCACCTCTGCAAGACAACTGCCCATGGTACGTAATGGGAATGCAAACATGAAACAATATAACAGATTTTAGAAATGTTTCTACTGAAAGAGTAAGTATAGTGGAAGGCATATGTGTATGTCCTTGAAGAAAGAACTTGATAAAAAAAAAAAAAAAAAAAAAAAAAAAAAAAAAAAAAAAAAAAAAAACACACCTCTGGGTGAGGTATTTGGCACGGCATTTAAGTCACACATGGGACATCCATAACCCAAACCAGAATGCCTGGGATTGAGCCCCCCACCACCACCTCTGCTTCTGATACAGCTTCCTGCTAATGTGCCTTGGAGGCAGCAGATGATGGCTCAAGTTCTTGGGCCCCTGCCATCCATGTGGGAGACCCGGATGTAGTTCTGGGCTCCCAGCTTTGGCTTGGCACAGGCCTTACTATTGTGAGCACTTAGGGAGTGAAACAGTGGATGGAAGACTTCTCTCAGCTTTTAAATTAAAATGAACAAAATTTTTAAACACAAAAAGAAAATTCAGCATCTAAAATGATTTATTCATTAACAGATTCTCATCATGGCCATTATAGTGTACTTTAAAATCTAGTTGAAATACATACATACATACATATATATACTGAGTTGTAGAATCTAAATGCCATAAGGGGTGGAAATGACTATTCAACAGCATATGACATCAAAAAATACAAGACCAGCAGTTAGGATACCTGATAGAAGAATGCCAACACTAAGACTACAACTAAGTTGAGACCTAGAGAAACAAATGTAGTCCTCAGAAACTGAGATTCATACCCACCACATACTGAGAGAACCTCCACAGCTATAAAATCAGAAGACCAAGCCACAGAATAGAAGGAAATAATCTATTATTAATTTCTGGCATGGGCGCCAGGTTCTAGTCCCAGTTGCTCCTCTTCCAGTCCAGCTCTCTGCTGTGGCCCGGGAGGGCAGTGGAGGATGGCCCAAGTGCTTGGGCCCCTGCACCCACATGGGAGACCAGGAGGAAACACCTGGCTCCTGGCTCCAGATTGGTACGGCACTGGCCATAGCGGCCATTTGGGGGGTGAACCAACAGAAGGAAGACCTTTCCCTCTGTCTCTCTCTCTCACTGTCTATAACTCTACCTCTCAAATAAAAAAAAAAATAATTTCTGGCAAAAAATACAGAAAAATTTGGATTAAAAAAATTGCTAGACATTCAAGAGTCACAAAATTGACCTGGTTAGGGGATGAAGTGAATTGAAACCTGGATTAATTAATTAATTATCATTAATGAAACTAGGGGATAATTTTTAAATAGCTCTCCTTACCCACTTCTAGACACAAAATTACAAGTGAAAATTACAAAACTTTCAAGGATCAGATAATACAAAGTACAGACAGGCTCTCTCACAGACAAAGGCAAAGACCCTAATAGAAATCAGCAGTATACAAAAACAGTACAACATAACCAAGGGCATGTTTCCCAGAATGCAAGGATATTTCAGATCAACTAATATATCACAACAACAGATGAAAGAAAAAAGTACTCAACAAAATTCATGATGAAAATTGTTAGAAAAGTATCTACCAAAAAGCCATAGTAAACAGCATACTTAGTGGTGAAAAATCTAGACGCCTTTAAAGTCATCAAAGAATGTTCCTTATCACTACTTCCATTAAACAACAATTTTATTAAACAAAAAATTCTACAGGTAATTTATTGAAACAAATAAAGGAGGTCAGAGATGTCATCAGATATATAATCAACATACTAAAACCAATTTGGTAACAAATCATTTTAAATACAAAAGACATCCCAGTCACAAGAGCCATAAAATTTGTAAGACAGGTAGGTGTATTTCTGTGTGTGTGCACACATGCCCGTGCATGTAGATATTTAAAAATTGTAACGCTGTGGTAAAACCTTCCAGTCTTGATCTTCCTTGACTTAGCAGTACTTGACACAGTTACTCCATGCTTCTTGAAATACTTTCAACTTGGTTTCCAAGACGTCACACACATTCTCCTGATTTTCCTCCTATACTAGGCTCTCCTCCATCTCTCTTGTTCACCCCACCTCTTCTCTTTGCCTCTAATCAACAACCTACCTGTGGACTCCTAGTCCCCAGTTCTCCTCTCATCACCTTGGTCATCTCTTCTAGTTTCATGAATTCAAATACTGTCTAATCACCTGATGATTCCCAATCTTTCTAGTCCTACCCTCCCACATTAACCCTATTGTATAACTGTCTACTCAACATCTCCATTTGGAAGCAAATTAGGCAATCCAACCTTAACATCCAAAATCAACCCCCAAACTGGCCCACCCTAAGCAACCTTCAAAGAATATGCTGAACCAGACCATTTCTCATATCCATCTCTGTCACCATCACCATAGTCAACCCACACCACCATCAGCTTCCCCTGGTTTTTGCAGTGGGTACCTAACAGGTCTTCCTCCTTTTACCACTTCCTATGTATGATGTGTTGTCACATAGCAGTCAGATGATCCTTTCAAAATGAGATCAGCTCACATCATTCCCTTCACAAAACCCTCCACTGTTTTCCCATACCACTCAAGAGTGAAACCCGAAGATCTTACCAAGACACATACATCAGGGATTCTTGGCAGGAACAGTGTTACTCCCTAGAGATGATTTAGAACTGTAGGATGGGGTAAGGAGCAGCACTTTTTGTTTGCTGCGATGGGAAACTACTATTGACTTTCAGTGGACAAGGAAAGGCCAGGGATGGATACAGTATACATCTTTAGTTCACAGGACAGTCTTACACAGAACAAAGAAATGCCCACATTCTGCATAATTTTCAAATGTCCTGAAAGACTTTTATGTGGGTAAAAAAAAAAAAGCATCTTATCAATATGTGAAAAGTCTTAGTCCATCTTGTGTGGCTATAACAAAATAGGTGATTCTAGATAATGTTTGAGTATAGAAAAGAGAGGTTTACTTGGCTCATGATTCTGGTGGCTGGAGAGTCCACACAGCACTGCACCAGTGTCTCAGTGAGAGTCCTTAGGCTGTGTCACAGTATGGCAGAGTCTGGATGCACGCAGAAGAGGCTGAGTTCATGGGGTACCTTCACTTTATAACAACCTGCTCTCATAACCAACTCAGTCACATGACACCTGGTCTGCTCCCTGGAAATATCATTAATCCATTTGTAAGGGCAAAGCTCCCATGGCCAAATTACCTTCCACTGGGTCCCACCTCTTAAAAGTTCCATCACCTCAATACCATACACTGAGGACTAAGCTTCCAGCACATGAACTTTTGACAGACCATATCCAAACCACAGAATGGGTCCAGAATCTAATTCTGCTTTCTATATTTAAATACAAACGTTTCTCTGAGGGCAGGTGTTTAGCACAGCAGTTAAGACAACACTTGGGACACCTGCACTCGATATCAAAGTGCCTGAGTTTCCGTTCCAGCTCTGCTCCTGATTCCAGCGTCTATGACTCTGCACCCTGGAAGGCAGCATGGAATGGTTGAAAAATCTGAATCCCTGCTACACACATGGGAGGCCTGGATTACGTCCTGGGTTCCTGAACTGAACTTGGCTCAGCCCCAGCTTTTGTAGGCATTTGGGAATGAACCAGCAGATAGAAGATCAATCTGTCTCTTTTTCTACCTCCCTCTCTCTCTGAAATAAAAAAGTGAAAATAAGTTACATTTTCAAAAATCATTTCCCTCATTTAAGGCATATTATAATTTTCAAAAATGTAATTACTGCATAAATTACAATAATTCTGCTTGTATTTTCACTTTTCAAGGGTATCAGTTACATAATAAGAGGCACAGAATATATATGAAGCTCATTTTCTACACTTAGAACAAAAATATTTTAAAAGTTTAAAAGCAGGATTTATCCAAGTCAGAGACCTCCAGCCAGAGTGGCATGAACGGGGGCAGCAAGAGAGGCAAAACCCAAAGGGCCGGAGGTTCTGGGGTTTTTAAGCACAATTTTGGGGAAGAAAAAAACAACATTCAGTTACAAGGCAGGGACAAAACCAATCAAAAGACCTGATTTGCAATCTTTTACCCTATCTGGACTGCACGTGATAAAACAAAGAGCCATCAGAAGGGTGGGACTGGTAACCTGTTTACAGTAAACTGTGAATTCAGGAGGATAGCATCACCACTCCCTTGCTATTCTGATGGTAAAATTGGAATCTTGCAAGGAGTGGGTGGGCAGGCAGTTTTGATCTTGCTAAAGACAACCTTGGGGGAAAGCAAGCACCCTGCACCCCAATTTCCACTGACTGCCTATTAACCCATCTGACTCCTCACCTTCCCCCCCAAGAAGAATGGACCCTAACTTCTGTTATGGGAACTGGGCAGTGATTGCTTTGGCTGCTTCATAGAACCAAAAATATTAGAATTACTAGAGATACATGGAACACAGGAATAATGACTTTCATTCATTAATAAAGGAATTTTTAGGGGGTTGGCGCCAAGGCTCACTTGGCTAATCCTCCACCTGTGGCGCCGGCATCCCATATGGGCGCCGGGTTTCTAGTCCCGGTTGCTCCTCTTCCAGTCAGCTCTCTGCTGTGGCCTGGGAAGGCAATGGAGGATGGTCCAAGTGCTTGGGCCCCTGCACCCACATGAGTGACCAGGAAGAAGCACCTGGCTCCTGGCTTCAGATCAGCGCAGCGCCAGCCATAGCGGCCGTTTGCGGGGTGAACCAACGGAAGGAAGACCTTTCTCTCTGTCTCTCTCTCTCTCACTGTCTATAACTCTGTCAAATTAAAAAAAAAAAAAGAATGCAGAGAGATGAATTTGTTACCCAAGGGCTTACAACACATGCAAATAACATATGATTCAATGAGGAATGCAAACCTTTAGGATAGTAAAGAATGAAATTAAAAGAAAATAAAAAATATTTAAATACATATATTGCTAGTCTACATAGTTTTTAAAGATATTGAGCAAAATTGTAACAAAGTTATGTTGTAAAAATCAAATGCTGAAATTATTCATTTTGAATTCCTGCTGGTTTTTGTTTTACTCTGGAACTGTCTACAGAGATCTTTTGCTCCATGTACTATATTGCTCTTTTTTCCAATCCATCCTATTATACTCTCATGATCTGTTAAGAGACAAGATTTTTATGGTCTTTTTAAGTACCAGAGACTGAGTGTGCCCTAACAGACTGAAATTTAAAGTTGGTTATATATTTTATTTGACAGGCAGAGTTAGACAGTAAGAGACAGGGAGAAGAGACAAAGATCTTCCATTAGTTCACCCCCCAAATGGCCGCTATGGCTGGCGCTGCGCCAATCCGAAGCCAGGAGCCAGGTGCTTCCTCCTGGTCTTCCATGCAGGTGCAGGGCCCAAGCACTTAGGCCATCCTCCACTGCCCTCCCAGGCCACAGCAGAGAGCTGGACTGGAAGAGGAGCAACCGGGACAGAATCTGGCGCCCCAACTGGGACTAGAACCCGGGGTGCCAGCGCCACAGGTGGAGGATTAGCCAAGTGAGCTGCAGCGCCGGCCCCAGGAGATATATTTTATTTGGGTTATTTTTGATACGTTATCACTTTGTCCCATGTCACAAGGATTGATTTTGACATCTGACACAAAGGCCTAGCTAATTTTCTCCATTTCAAATGTCTTTAATTGATCTTAGAATACACCAATATCTCATCTAAGCTCATTTCCTATTTTTTCATCATATGCATGTATGTCTATTCTGTCATTATTTATCCTAACATGTAACTGCCTCTAGAAAGTGCCATTTTCTTGTACATCTTGGCTACTTTCAGATCTACCTAAAACATATCCATTATCAGTAGATAAAAGCAGCTAACACTTCGTTCTGTCTCCAAGTAGTGTCATTTATAATTATAATTTCATTATAAATTAAACATTTCTTCCTACATGTTACAAATAAGGCATTACATTAGTTTTTAGTATTAGATGGGTAGGTCAGTGATAATTATCTATGAATTTTATATCAGGATAGTAAAAGGGGTAAAGTATTGCCAGTAAGAGTGGAATATTGGATCTGACAGTATTGAGAACTCCTCTGGCTGATCTGTCTCTTGGCTACCTTTATGCCATCATCTTCTACTATATTCCCCATCCAAAGCCACAACTACCTCTGCTCAAATACCACAGGAACATTTCTGTCATAGAGCCTTGCACAGTTGCTTTCCTCTGTCCAGAATGATCCTCCCCACACATGAACTGTATAGCTTATGCCCTTACCTACTTCAGGCCTCTGTTCACATGTCATGTTTTCTTCTGGTCCTTTCCTGAAAACCTTATTTTAATGTCTCTCCAGCCCCATTACTCTATCTTATCCTGCATTATTCTTCCTTATGTCATTTTTTGTCCTTTGAGACATTACTGCTTTGTTTACTCTTTGCCTCCTCCCTCTAGATTGTAAACCCCAAGAGAACAGGGACGTCATGTGTTCACTATTAATTCCCAGGGTCTGGAATGACATCAGACATAAGAGATTCCCCCATAACACTGCATGTATTAACAAATGTCTTAAAGGCAAAAGAGTGTTCTGTAGGAGTCTGAAGTGCACAGGCAGACTTCAAGCAGTGCATTCCATTCCCAATTGAGACACTACAGACATTGTGTTAAATGACCATGACATTGAGCTTTCACTGGATATTTCACTTGAAAGATTTCTACAGCTAAGAAATACTGCAAAGTCATTGGCCTTTAAAATTAACAAATACTAAAAAGCACAGTAATGCACAAAGCTGGTAAGGATGTAGGGAAATAGACTGGTGGGAATAAGTTGGTTCAACTTCACTGTGATGCAATGTGCCAGTATCTTCTAAAACCCTTTTTAAAAATGTATGTTTAACATATATTATCTTCTTTAAGATGATCTTATTCTCACAGTAGTGTATTATTAACTCTGTTGCACAGATAAGAAGACCAAGGCACCAATGATATAAATAAATTGAAATAAATTCACATAAATAATTTGCAAACCAAGGATTCCAACTTAGGACATCTAATTCTCAGTCAGGGCTTTTGCCACTATTTTCCATTGTCTGCTAATTCCCTTAAAGCCAAAAATTGTGTCACATACAAAATCTTTCCATTCTTAGAACCTAGTATTAGACATTACAGGTGTGCAATAAACTTTTGCTAGAAGAGTGACTGACTCTTTGATCTTGAGGGTCTCTACAGAAAGTGTGTTATACATAGGGACTATGACAGAGACTGCTCCAGTGTCTCTTCTACCTTCTTCCATGATAGAATGTGAGCCTTGGGTTGGGTGGGCTTTGGTGCAGTGGTTAAGACATCACTTGGGATGCCTGCACCTGATACCAAAGTGCCTGAGTTTGAGTCCTGGCTCTGTTCCTCTTTCCAGCTTCCTGCTGATAGTGCACTCTTTGTGGCAGCCTGGAGGCCCAGCCTAGCTGTTCTGGGCATCTGAGAAGGGAACCAGCAGATAAAACATGTTTTTCAATGAATAAAATAATTTTAAGGAGAAAATTATCTTTAAAAAAAAGGAGGAGGAGGAAGATGAGGAAGAAGAAGAAGAAAAAGAATTATGAACCCTGGGGGCCAGCGCCACAGCACAGTGTGTTAAGACTCTGCCTGCAGCAATCTAGCTGGGCACCGGTTCTAGTCCCAGCTGCTCCACTTCTGATCCATCTCCCTGCTAATGCACCTAGGAATGCAGTGGAAGATGGCCTAAGTGTTCGGGCTCCTGAACCCACGTGGGAGATCCAGAAGAACATCCTGGCTCCTGGCTTTGGATTGGCCCAGCTCTAAACACTACAGCCATATAGGGAGTGAACCAGAAGATGGAAGATATTTCTCTTTCTCTTTCTCTTTATTTTTCTCTTTCTCTTTCTCCTTCTCTCCCTCTCCTTCTCCCTCTCTCCCTCCCTCCCTCTCTCTCTTTCTCCAATTTTGCCTTTCAAATAAATAAATATTTTAAAAAAAGAATATGAACCTTGGTATATCGTTGTCCCAAATACTGATTTTGTTTTTCATCCTCTGTTGCAGTTAAATGTGGTCATGTAGCTAAGTTCTAGCTAATTAAGTACAAGTTTAAGTAGTGGGCAACCTCAAGGATAAGGATAAGGCTTTCTTATTAATGCCTTCTTGCTGGCTGGAGTGCAAATGTGATGGTTGGTACAGTCATACTGGACTTTGGGAATGAAGACCAGAGTCAGCAGAGCTATCAGATGGTAAGACAAAGTAGCCTGGGTCCCTGACCCAAAGGAATACCATATCAGTGTTAAAGTATCTTTTCATATGACCTTTTCTGATAAAAGAGAAATAAACTTCCATCATGTCTAAGCCAGTGTTATTTTGGTTTTCTGACTATCTGAACCCATTAACTATCCAAAACTACTTATATGAGGACTGTCATTTACTCCCTATTTCCTTGTAACTTGATATTTGGTTAAACTGATTTGGCTTTGTACTAGTGGCAGCCTATATGAATTATGCATTCCTCTTAGATTCCATTGTAAGTGGATATTTAACAAGCCTTTTCACTTAACCCTAAAGAGCAACAGAACAGTCATGCATAAAAAGCTATAATTCAGCAAACTGTTTAATAATCACTCTCCAGAGTAATAATTGATTGTCAAAGACTGTACAACTAGACAGGTCTCGACAGCATAATGAAATCAGAACAATGAAAAGTGTCCCAGCTGTCTCAATCTTTCATTTCTTCAAAACCATATTTCCAATGATTAAGAGATGAAGAACTTGAGACTAGATATGTTTTGAGGAGAAAGCTGGCTGAAATGATGGGATCTGGTTTTAATATAACGTCTTCCTATGTGCCTAATAAACTTGAGTAAGCCAACCAAAGTAAGGAATTTTATTTATTGTATTATCCATGAAGACTAAAGAAAGAATAGACTACCTTTTGAAAGGTTAGGGAAGGACTAGGGGGTGAAGGCTTTCACTGACTGCCAAGACTACAAAAGTAATGACCAGTGGGCTGATTAACAATCAACCATGTGATCGTGATCAAGCCCATAGCCCTATGTAAATAATATCCAAGGCACTGGCTCTTCATTCTGGCTTTTGAGAATTCTTAGTAGGGTCATTTGATAAACCACAATCTCTCAAGTTGAAGATTCTCAGCAAGGCCCTCAACTTACCACAGATAATAAGATTGGAAGTATGCCAAAATAGCTTTTCTTTCAAAACAAAAAAAGAAAATGGCTTGAAATCTCTACCCATTGAGTCAAATGTGGAAGTACCTGGTATTCACATTGAAAATAGTTCAAAGATTTCAAATGAATAAATAAAGCAGAAATATGTTATCTCAAAAACTAAAAAAGAGGGGCTGGTGCTGTGACATAGCAAGTAAAAGCTACCACCTGCAGTGCCAGCATCCCATATAGGCGCCGGTTAGAGTCCTGTCTGCTCCACTTCAGATCCAGCTCCCTGCTATGACCTGAGAAAGCAGTAGAAGATGGCCCAAGTCCTTGGGCCCCTGCACCTGTGTGCGGGACCTGGAGGGAGCTCCTGGCATCTGGCTTCTGATTGGTTCAGCTCTGGCCATTGTGGCCAATTGGAGAGTAAACCAGTGGATGGAAGATCTCTCTCTCTCTCTCTGCCTCTGTGTAACTCTTTCAAATAAATAAATAAATCTTTAAAAAAAAATAAAAAAGAGAAAGGGAGTGGAAAGGAATATCATTGTAGTCTTAGAATTGTGTCTATGAACTATACTGAATCTTTTCTTTGTATTAATATCACATTAATGTGAAAAAAGAAAGTATCAGAGAGTAACAAAAGAGTAAGTGAAAATGGGTCAGTCTGTTATTCTGCTTTGACATGAAAAATGACAGGCAGAGGATATTTTATCTTCTAGTCATATTAACAACAACCTAAGTTAGTAGAATCAGTGGTTTTTGATGGCATATTACTAGTTAGTGATCATAAAACCAATTACTAACGTCACCACTGCCTGTAATTCCTCCCACCTGTATCCTTTCACTTTGATAACAAAAGGTACCCAGCCTGAGTCCTATGCCATACTCATCATCTCTATAAATACTAAAGGGATCTGTGAGCAAATCCTTGGTTCTTGCTGAGTTCCACACGTGCTGGGCTCGGAAGCTCATAGCAAGAGGCTATAGGCCCATATCACCAGACGAGAGTACAAGGGTCCTCCCACTAAAGCAGACATCTAAAAGAGAAGAAGTCAAGGTGAGAAATAATTCTGGATACCTGGGCTCTGGGTATTAGGGAGTGAGAAAAAATAGGAAGGAAAGATGGAGGAAAAGGGAGAAAAGAAAGTGCTATCAGGATGAAACAGAATGAATAAAACTATATCGGACTGGCTGTCAGAAAAACTAAACAGTCCTATTCCCATATGCCACTTATCTGTATGGCCTCGTAAAAGCCACTTTTTCTCACGGATTCTCAGTTTAGTTATCTATAACTAAAATTAAAATCATTACCTTCAAGCTCTAGACATTATTTTAGTGAAAAGTGAAGATTAAAAAAACACTTCGGTGAAATTTATCACCAGGACTCTAAAAATTCTTTTCCAAATAACAACACAAAGTAAAATATGACTGAAAAAGTTAATAAATGAAAATATAATTGTTTCTCAGCCTTTTGGCTAAGATCAAGTGTAGTATCTATTCTTATCAGTTTAATAAATGAAAATATATATTTCTAATTTAATGAAATAGATTAAAAATTTAACCTTTTTCCTACCATACCCCCCAAAACTCATAAAAATAATACATACAGAAAATATAGTGAAGCTTTTCCTCTTTCCTACAAGATTCAGCACATTTAGCAATGGACTAAGAAAACCACATACTTACAAAAGAATATTCTGCCTAAAATTAAGCATTTATCTGACATAATGATAAAATATGCTGTGTAGTCTATTAGACTGTTTTCATTTGGGATAAGAGATGCTTAAATATGATTGTGGTTGGCTACTTCACAAGATTTTCATTTTACTGTCAAAACTATTTATCTATCCATCCTTAAAACCCACATGTTTACCTATTCTGCTATAAAACAAACACTGAAAAGAATACAGCTGCCTAGCTTCAGGCTGTTTACAGCTACAGAACAGCTGATTTCAATTGCAACCAAATACTGCACTTTTCAGTAATAAAAAATAAACAGTTTCCCATGTACAGTAAGTTAATGAGTAACCAACTGAGATATTTATTTGGTACAAATTGCTGTCAAGGTAGCCATATTATTATAAGCTCTGATAGCAACTTTACATACCAAAAAATTGTTTTAAGTTGTTTAAGATCTGTCCTCTAGTTTTTTTCATTCCCTAATTATAAACAAAATAAATGAAAATCATGGGTTGCAGGTATCACAAACATACACTTAAAAGCAGTTAACACTCATAAATGCAACTCCCTAACTAATGTCCAATCTCACCTACCACTCAAGGAGATTCTAAGGCCTTGGACCAGTCCTTAACATTCAAAAGCATTCAGAAGGTCTGTTATAAAAACAAGACTGGAAATAAATTATGTATTAAAATAACAATCCAGGAGATGGAGTGTGTTTTTATCCTAAATATCCAGATAACTGTATCTGAAATAGCCAAAAGATGCAAATATTTTTAATAACTTTTTTAAATCTTCATTTTATCTCATAGGTCCAGCCTGCTTAAACCCTGGTATGTATGAAATGGATCACTCTGGAGATTCAAATGCACCTGGCCTTTAAATGAAGGAATTTAATAATACAAGAAAAAGGAGAAAAGTCATTGCTAGGTAGCATCTATACTAAAAAGCAAGGGGGAAAAAAAAATCTGAATTCTGCACTAAATCACCTTTCATTGTTCAAGTATTCCAACCTTTCAAGCAAATTCTCATGGAAATTAAACTGCATTTGTATCCAACAAAGAACAAGTTCATTTTGAAACAACAACTTTTAGCTTGGTTCAAAATCACTGGAACAATCAAACCAGCTGACCAAACAGGAATTTTCCTTCAAAAACTAAATATTGTCCATTTAAAAAAATTGAAAATTTAACATATAAGTATTATGTATTAACCAAAAGCATCCAAATCTGAGAGATTTTAAAGCTTCACAGAAAAAGACTGTGACCTGATTTGGGAATAATTAGAAAGCTTCTTGATGATAACATCTTAGAGAATAAAGCACACACAAAGTGAAACAAATTCATCTGTCATTTTGAATAGAAAAGCTTTGCTCAAACAAGTCCCTCTCAATTGTACTAGTATCAAAACAATACAGATTGCTTTTCTCTGCCCAGACTCTAGTAGGTTCTCTGATTTTATACCTCTAGTGTGCAAAAAATTTGCTCTTAATATAGGAAAAGATGAAATCTGAAAAATAAAAAACCAGGGCAGTGCTGTGGTACTGTGGTACAGCAAGTTAAACCACTGTCTACATATAGTGCCAGCGTCCCATATGAGCGCCAATTCTAGTCCCAGTTGCTCCAATTCTGATCCAGCTCCCTGCTAATGTGCCTGGGAAAACAGCAGAAGGTGGTCCAAGAGTTTGGGTCCTTGCACCCACGTGGGAGACCCAAATGAAGCTCCTGGCTTCTGACTTTGGCCTGACCCAGCCCTGGTTGTTGCAGACATTTGAGGAGTGAACCAGCACATGGAGGATCTCTCCCTCCCCACCCCCATTTCTCTCTCTACCTCTCTGTAACTCTGCCTTTCAAATAATAAATCATTTTTTTAAAAAAGAAATAGATCCACACAAATATGCTTAACTGGTTTGATAAAGGTTCAAAAGGAATTCAATGGAGGAATGATAATTTTGTCAACAAATAGTGCTGCACCAGCAAGTGGATCTACACAGGCAAAAAAAATGAACTTCCACCAAAGTCTTCCCTAATATGAAAACTAAATCAACTAGATCATGGACTTAAGTATGAAACTACAACACTGTCATGAAAAATAGGAAAAATTGTTCTGAATCTAAGATCAGGCAAAGAGTGCAGAGGTTCAATACTAAAAGTGTGATTCTTATTCTGCCATCTTGGAATCCCTAAAAGAATGATTTTTTTTTTTTTTTTTTTGACAGGCAGAGTGGACAGTGAGAGAGAGAGACAGAGAAAAAAGTCTTCCTTTGCTGTTGGTTCACCCTCCAATGGCCGCCACAGCCAGTGCACTGCGCTGATCCGAAGGCAGGAGCCAGGTACTTATCCTGGTCTCCCATGGAGTGCTGGGCCCAAGCACTTGGGCCATCCTCCACTGCACTCCCTGGCCACAGCAGAGAGCTGGCCTGGAAGAGGGGCAACCGGGACAGAATCCGGTGCCCCGACCGGGACTAGAACCCAGTGTGCCGGCGCCGCAAGGTGGAGGATTAGCCTAGTGAGCCACGGCGCTGGCCTAAAAGAATGATTCTTTAAGGCAAAATTGACAAATTGGACTTTTTCCAGATTAAAATCTGTTGCGGGGCCGGCGCCGTGGCTCACTAGGCTAATCCTCCACCTTGCAGCGCCAGCACACCGGGTTCTAGTCCCTGTCAGGGCACCAGATTCTGTCCCGGTTGCCCCTCTTCCAGGCCAGCTCTCTGCTGTGGCCAGGGAGTGCAGTGGAGGATGGCCCAAGTCCTTGGGCCCTGCACCCCATGGGAGACCAGGATAAGCACCTGGCTCCTGCCATCGGATCAGCGTGGTGCGCCGGCCACAGCGCGCTGGCCGCGGCAGCCACTGGAGGGTGAACCAACGGCAAAAAGGAACACCTTTCTCTCTGTCTCTCTCTCTCTCACTGTCCACTCTGTCTGTAAAAAAAAAAAAAAAAAAAAAAAAAAAATTCTGTTGCGTGGGAGTTCCAGGATGGCAGAATAGGGAGGGAGCACACCAATGGTCCGGGAAGGGAAGGTTCAAAGAGGGGTGAGAATTTGTAGTTTCGGGGAAAGGGAAGCTCTTCCAAAATGGGGGAGACAGGGTGGACCTGCAAGGAGGACACAGATGCCTGAGGAGCAGGACACCAGCAGGAGTGTGTACGCACCAGCACTGGAAGCAGAGGTGAGACAGGGCACTCGCCCAGCACCGCTGTAGCAGCCGCCGCCCCTCCCCCAATCCACCCTGGGACGGACACTGAGACACGCACAACTGAGTTGGGGAGGAAATAGAAAACGGAACAGAGTGAGTGGCGCCTGCGGAAACAGTGAGCGATTCAGGGGGTCTGATTGAGGGACTGAACAATCCAGGATCCCTCCCCCAAGTTGGAGCTGCAGCAGGCGGGAAGCAGCCATCTTGTTTGTTTACATTCAGGCTTAAAGGAGAACTACCTCTGCCTCAGCACTAACCTTCGAAGGCGGAGCCCAAAGGTGGAGTGGAGCGACAGGACACTCCTTGCACAGGGGCGGGCAGTGAGGGAGGGCAGCTCAAAGCCCTGACACCAGTCTAATCAAGTTACCAGAAAAAAAAAAATTGAATAGCGCCTGTGGGAAAAGGGCAGAATCCAGGGGGACAAACTGAGGGATCAATAACGCCAGGATCATTAGGACCGCCCAACCCACAATCAGAGCTGCAGTGGGCAGAGTGCAGCCATCTTGTTTGTTTACATTCGGGCTTAAAGGAGGCTGGCCTCTGCTCCAAAAGAGGAAGCAGCAGGGGTGGAGTCCAAAGGTGGACTGGAGCTACTTGACACTCTTCACGCAGGAGGTGCAGTGAAAGAGAGTGGCTGACCAACGAACCCGAGGCACAGACACGTAAGGGCGAACATAGGAACAAGGAAACTGGCCCCTCAAGGGGCGGAGATTGGCACCTCAAAGCCCTGACACCAGCCCACTCAAGTTACAATAAATAAATAAATAAGTAAGTAAAAAATAAACAAACAAACTCTAGAAGGCAGAGCAGCCTGCTTCCACTGGATATTGGTACAGACTCACAGCAGCCCACAGCAGAGGGAAATCAACCTGAAAAACCACCCAGACGGAATGCCAAAAAAAAAAAAAAAAAAAAAAAAAAAAAAAAAAAAACCACGAAAACCCACAATAAGAATATAGAAGAACATATAAATTCGCCAATGGAGCAGGCTAAACCAACCATAACAGAGGCTGAAGAAGAAGAATTTGAAACTATGCCAGAAAAAGAATTCAGAAAATTAATAATCAGAATACTTAGAAATAATGAGAAACAGTGTCGAGAGCTGAATGAAAAATAAGCCCAAGGATTAGAGATCCTAAAGAGAAGCCAGAATGAAATACTGGAAATGAAAAACTCAATTGACCATATAAAAAACACCGTGGAATCCCTCGGAAATCGAACAGATGAAATAGAAGACCGAATATCAGAATTCGAAGACAAACTTCCAGAAATAATACAGTCAGTTCAAACGCAGGAAGAAGAAATTTAAAAATATGGTCGGAGACCTACAAGATTCAATCAAACAGTGTAATGTTCGGATAATAGGAGTCCCTGAGGGGGTGGAAAGAGAGAATGGATTGGAAGGTGTTTTCAATGAAATAATATCAGAAAACTTCAAACAAAGGCAGCTGGATAACAACAGGCAAATTCTTTTTTTTTTTTTTTTTTTTTTTTTTTTTTTTTGGCAGGCAGAGTGGACAGAGAGAGAGAGACAGACAGAGAGAAAGGTCCTCCTTTTGCCGTTGGTTCACCCTCCAATGGCCGCCATGGCCAGTGTGCTGCAACCGGCGCACCACACTGATCCGATGGCAGGAGCCAGGTACTTCTCCTGGTCTCCCATGGGGTGTAGGGCGCAAGCACTTGGGCCATCCTCCACTGCACTCCCTGGCCACAGCAGAGAGCTGGCCTGGAAGAGGGGCAACTGGGAAAGAATCTGGTGCCCCGACCGGGATTAGAACCCGGTGTGCCGGCGCCGCAAGGTGGAGGATTAGCCTAGTGAGCCACGGCGCCGGCCCAACAGGCAAATTCAACAGATATCCAGGACTCTGAACAGGGTAGACCAGAAGAGAAATTCACTGCTACACATTGTGGCAACACTCAGCTCAGTGATACACAAAGAACAAATCCTAAAATGTGCCAGAGAAAAACGACAAATTACATTCAGGGGTAAGTTAATCAGACTCACCCCAGACTTCTCATCGCAAACACTGCAGGCAAGGACACAATGGCATGATATATTTCAAGTTTTAAAAGACAAACAATGCCAACCTAGAATACTATACCCTGCAAAGCTATCATTTATGAATGAAGGGGAAATAAAGATCTTCCAAGACAAACAGAAACTGAAAGAATCTGTATCCACGTGTCCAACCCTACAACACTTGCTCAAAGACGTGCTGCACACAGAAATACAAAAACAAGAACTTCACTGCAAAAAAAAGCGAATG
This sequence comes from Oryctolagus cuniculus, assembly GCF_964237555.1. Taxonomy (NCBI): domain Eukaryota; kingdom Metazoa; phylum Chordata; class Mammalia; order Lagomorpha; family Leporidae; genus Oryctolagus; species Oryctolagus cuniculus. The sequence continues at coordinate 37,935,829 of NC_091443.1, forward strand.
TAGAGTAACCTACAAACAAAGTTCAAAATACATAAACAGCTCGTTTCAGGAAACATGAATGGGAAAAGACAGTACTTAACAGTAATCACATTGACTGTGAATGGTCTTAATTCTACTACCAAAAGACATAGACTAGCTGATTGGATCAAGAAAGAGAATCCATCTATATGTTGCCTTCAGGAGACATACCTTATCAGCAAAGATGCACGCAGACTGAAAGTGAAAGGATGGAAAAAGATACTCCAAGCTAACAGAAATCAAAAAAGAGCTGGTGTGGCCATCCTGATATCAGACAAAATAGACTTTAACATAAAAACTATTAAAAGAGACAGAGAAGGGCACTATATAATGATTAAAGGATCTATCCAGCAGGAAGACATTACTATTATAAATGTATACGCACCTAATTACAGGGCGCCTGGCTACCTGAAAGAATTACTAAAGGATTTAAAGAGAGATATAGATTCAAATACAATAGTAACAGGGGACTTCAACATCCCACTCTCACCAATGGACAGATCAACCAGTCAGAAATTCAACAAGGAAACAACAGAGTTAACTGACGCTACAGACCAAATAGACCTAATAGATATCTTCAGAACCTTCCACCCCACAGCCAAAGAGTTCACGTATTTCTCCCCAGTACATGGAACGTTCTCTAGGATTGACCATATGCTAGGCCATAAAGGGAGCCTTCAACAAATTCAAAAAAATTGAAACTATACCATGTAGCTTCTCAGACCATAGCGCAGTGAAACTCGAAATCAACAACCCAAGAATCTCCACACCATATGTAAATATACGAAGAATGGACAACATGATCCTAAATGAACAGTGGGTCATCGAAGAAATTAAAAGAGAAATCAAAAGATTTCTAGAAACAAATGAAAATGATAACACAACCTATCAAAACCTGTGGGACACAGCAAAAGCAGTGCTAAGAGGAAAGTTTATAGCAATTGGTGCCTACATCAAGAAGCTGGAAAGGAACCAAACAAATGAACTCTCCATGCACCTCAAGGATTTAGAAAAACAGCAGCAAATCAAGCCCAAATCCAGAAGGAGGAAAGAAATACTAAAGATCAGAGAAGAAATAAACAGAATTGAAACAAACAAACAACAACAACAACAAAAAAAAACAATACAAAAGATCAACAAAACCAGGAGCCGGTTCTTTGAAAAAATAAACAAAATCGACACACCATTGACCCAACTAACCAAAAAAAGGAAAGAGAAGACCCAAATCTGTAAAATCAAAGGTAGTAATGGAAATGTAGCAACAGACACAACAGAAATAAAAAGAATCATAAGAAACCACTACAAAGAGATGTATGCTAACAAATTGGGGAACCTGGAACAAATGGATACATTCCTGGACACATACAACCTTCCTAAACTGAGCCGTGAAGATATAGAAAATCTAAACAGACCCGTAACCATGGAAGAAATTGAATCAGTAATAAACGCACTACCGAAAAAGAAGAGTCAAATTTTACCAGACATTTAGAGAACAACTAACCCCCATTCTTCTCAAGTTATTCAAAACAATTGGAAGGGAGGGAATCCTCCCAAATTCTTTCTACGAAGCCAATATCACCTTAATTCCTAAGCCCGGAAAAGACACAACAGAGAAAGAAAACTACAGACCTATCTCCCTGACGAACATAGATGCAAAAATACTCAACAAAATTCTGGCAAACTGAATCCAACTGCACATCAGAAAGATCATCCACGCAGATTTATCCCTGGTATGCAGGGATGGTTCAATATTCGAAAGTCAATCAATGTAATACATCACATTAATAAATTGAGAAACAAAAATCATATGATTATTTCAATAGATGCACAGAAAGCATTTGACAAAATACAACACCCTTTCATGATGAAAACCCTAAGCAAATTGGGGTTAGAAGGAACATTCCTCAACACAATTAAGGCAGTCTATGATAAACCAATGGCCAGCATCATATTGAATGGGGAAAAGTTGGAGGCATTTCCATTGAAAACTGGCACCAGACAGGGATGCCCACTCTCACCATTGCTATTCAATATAGTCCTAGAAGTGTTAGCTAGGGCCATCAGGCAAGAAAAAGAAATTAAAGGGATACAAATGGGAAAGGAGGAAGTTAAACTATCCCTATTTGCAGATGACATGATGCTATACATAGGGGACCCGATAAACTCCTATAATAGACTATTGGAACTCATAGAAAAGTTTGGTAAAGTAGCAGGATACAAAGTCAACGCTCAGAAATCAAAAGCCTTTGTATACACAGATAATGCCAGGGCCAAGGAAGAACTTCTAAGATCAATTCCATTCACAATAGCCACAAAAACAATAAAGTACCTTGGAATAAATTTAACCAAGGAGGTCAAAGACCTCTATGGTGAAAATTACAAAACACTAAAGAAAGAAATAGAAGACGACACAAAAAAAAAACGGAAAAACCTGCCATGCTCATGGATTGGAAGAATCAATATTATCAAAATGTCCATTCTCCCAAGAGCAATTTACAAGTTCAATGCAATACCAATCAAAATACCAAAGTCATTCTTCAAAGACCTAGAAAAAACAGGAGACCGAGAATAGCTAAAGCAATCCTTTACAATAAAATCAAGGCCGGAGGCATCACAATTCCAAACTTCAAGACATACTACAGGGCAGTTATAATCAAAACAGCCTGGTACTGGTACAAAAATAGATGGATAGACCAATGGAACAGAATAGAAACACCAGAGATCAATCCAAACATCTATAACCAACTCATATTCAACAAAGGACCTAAAACTAACCCCTGGAACAAGGAAGCCTCTTCAACAAATGGTGCTGGGAAAACTGGATGCCCACATGTCGAAGTATGAAGCAAGACCCCTACCTTAGACCTTATACAAAAATCCACTCAACATGGATCAAAGAACTAGAGATGCGCCACGACACCATGAAACTAATTGAGAGCATAGGAGAAACCCTTCAAGATACTGGAACAGGTGAAGAATTCCTGGAGAAGGCCGCAGAGGCACGGGTAATCAAAGATAAAATAAACAAATGGGATTACCTCAAATTGAAGAGTTTCTTTACAACAAAGGAAACAGTCAGAAAAGTGAAGAGGCAACCAACAGAATGGGAGACGTTATTCGCAAACTACACGACAGATAAAGGATTAACAACTAGAATCTATAAAATGATCAAAAAACACCACAGAATCAAAACAAACAACCCAATAAAAAAATGGGCCAAGGACCTTAACAGACATTTTTCAAAAGAGGAAATCCAAATGGCCAACAGACACATGAAAAAATGCTCAGGATCCCTAGCCATCAGGGAAATGCAGATCAAAACCACAATGAGGTTTCACCTCACTCCAGTTAGACTGGCTTACATACAGAAATCAACCAACAACAGATGCTGGCGAGGATGTGGGGAAAAAGGGACACTAATCCACTGTTGGTGGGAATGCAAACTGGTAAAGCCACTATGAAATACAGTTTGGAGAGTCCTCAGAAACCTGAATATAGCACTACCACAGGACCCAGCCATCCCACTCCTTGGAATTTACCCAAATGGAATTAAAGGGGAGAAAAAAAGAGCCATTTGCACGTCAATATTTGTTGCAGCTCAATTCACAATAGCTAAGGCATGGAATCAACCTAAATGTCCATCAAGGGATGACTGGATAAAGAAACTATGGGATATGTACTCTGGAACACTATACAGCAGTAAAAAAAAAAATGAAATCTGGGCATTTACAACAAAATGGAGGAAGCTGGAAAACATCATGCTGAGTGAAATAAGCCAGTCCAAAAGGGACAAATATCATATGTTCTCCCTGATCTATGGCAACTAAACGAGCATCTAAAATGATACCCATTGAAGTGAAATGGACACTATGAGAGACAATGACATGATCAGCACTTGTCTAGACTGTTGAGAAACAACTTACTATTTTATTCCTTTAGTATTTTTGTTGTTGCTGTTGTTGTTGCTGTTTGTTCTACATAAGACCACTGGTTAAACTCTGTAATCAATGCACAATCATTCTTGGGCGTTTAAAATTAACAGAAAAGTGATCTCTGTTAAACATAGGAGTGTGAATAAGAGATGGAGGAGATATACAGATTGGCACATGCTCACTCGGACTTACCTCCAATGGTGGAACTAGAAACGTGCCAGGGGATTTTAGCTCAATCTTACCAAGGAGGCAGGTACCAATGCCAGCGCACTTGGTAAAGTGATAAGTATAAATACACAACCGATCAAAAAGATAGGGTATGTGTCGACGAGATTTCACAAATAAGACCAGTATAAGCAATTAATGAAGGATAGAATTAAAAGCGAGAGAATGATCCTGCGGGGGAAACAGGACACACAGCAGACTCATAGAATGGCAGTACTCCTGCCTCAGAATCAACCCTTGGGACATTCGGATCTGGCCAAAATGTCCATGAGAGTCTCACAGGCATGGAAAGCCATGACACGGTGGCAAAAAACAATCTAAATGAAAGATCCTGGTGAACAAGACCCCAGCAGAAGGAACAGGCCATCAAGGAGAGAGGCGCCTTTCTCTGAAGGGAGGAAGGAACCTCGACTGTGATACGGCCTTGACTAAACAAGTTCAGAGTCGGTGAACTCAAGAGGCTTCCATAGCCTAGACAGCTCATAGCAAGAGTCTCGGGTGATGGCTGACGTCATAAATAAGAGTGCCAATTGTTAAATCAACAATGAGAGTCACTGGGTACATGCTCCCCACATAGGATTTCTGTCCTTAAGGTGTTCTACTATGAAACTTAAAAAACAACACTACTAGTCAAACAATACCCTATACCTTGTACGGTTGTGTGAGTGCAGCCTGTTGAAATCCTTGCTTAGTATATACTAAGTTGATCTTCAGTATATGAAGGTAATTGAAAATGAAACTCGATGAAGGGCGGGATGGGAGAGGGAGTGGGAGAGGGGAGGGCCATGGGAGGGAGGGAGGTTGGGGGAGGGGAAGTCACAACAATAAAAAAGTTGCACTTTGTAAATTCACATTTATTAAATAAAAAAAACTATATAACAAACAAAAAAAAAAGAAAAAGAAAAAAAGAACTTAATGCTTTATCCTTTTAGTATTTTTTATGTTCTACTTAAAACTATTGGTTGAACTCTGTGATTAAGGCACACCGGGTTCTAGTCCCGGTCGGGGCGCCGGATTCTATCCCGGTTGCCCCTCTTCCAGGCCAGCTCTCTGCTATGGCCAGGGAGTGCAGTGGAGGATGGCCCAGGTGCTTGGGCCCTGCACCCCATGGGAGACCAGGAAAAGCACCTGGATCCTGGCTCCTGCCATCGGATCAGTGCGGTGCGCCGGCTGCAGCGGCGGCCATTGGAGGGTGAACCAACGGCAAAGGAAGACCTTTCTCTCTCTGTCTCTCTCTCACTGTCCACTCTGCCTGTCAAAAATAAAAATAAAAAAAAAAATTAAAAAAAATACACAATTACTCTTAGGTGTTTAATTAATGCTATAACTAGTACTCAAATAGTATTTTACACTTTGTGTTTCTGTGTGGGTGCAAATTGTTGAAATCTTTACCGAGACTTTCTGTTCCTCTGTTAGGACTTTCTGCATATTAGTTTTCAGTGTGCTAATAAATGCTCACTGGGACATTTTTTGAGAACTACTTTAAAGTCTTTGTCAGGCAAGTCTAACATCTGTCATTTCAATGTTGACATCTATTGATTGTCCCCCTTTTTTCCTTTCAGGTTGAGAAGTTCCCAGTTTTTTGCATGACAAGAGATTTTCTATTGAAAGATGCCTAGGTATTATGAGAGTCTGGGTCTGTTTTAAATGACTTTCTCCTCAATACTCTAATAGGGACACTTGGAGGAAGGTAGGCACTGCCTCATTATTTGTTGGTACTAATAGATGCTCAGGTTCCCTGTCCAGCCTTCACTGGGAATAGGTGTGAATATCCTTTTTACTGCTGGGTGGGAGTACAGTGCTAGCTCCCAACTAGGTTTCTGTTGACATCATCCTGGTTGAAAGGAATAAGGGTGTCTCATTACTTCCCCCATCCCCAGAAGCAGGGGGCAGGGAGCCTCTTTACTGCTGGACAGTGTTGAAAATCTGGACTTTCCACTGACATTACCACTGTGGGAAGAGGCTGGGACAACATGCTATGGCCTGGTGAGAATGAAAGTCTATGCTCCCAACTTGGGCTTGGCTGGTGAAGTGGGAGTAAGGATACTGGTTTCCCCATGATTGGCTACAGTAGCATGGTTATTGTTTGAAAGTTCTCTTTCTGGGGCCAGCGCTGTGGCGTAGCAGGTAAAGCCTCCACCTGCAGTGCCAGCATCCCATATGGATGCCAGTTCAAGTCCCAGCTGCTCCACTTCTGATCCAGCTCTCTGCTATGGCCTGGGAAAGCAGTAGAAGATGGCCAAAGGGCACCCACACCCGCATGGGAGACCCAGAGGAAGCTCCTGGATCCTGGCTCCTGACTGGCATAGCTCTGGCCATTGTGGTCAGTTGGGAAGTGAACCAGCGGATGAAAAGCCTCTCTCTCTCTCTCTCTCTCTCTCTCTCTGCCTCTCCTCTGGGTACCTCTGACTTTCAAATAAATAAATCTTTACAAAAAAAGAAAGAAAGTAAGTTCTCTTTCTTTCCAGGCTGCCCCCTTTCTGTTCCTTTGACTAAAGAGGGGATTTTTTTGTTGTTATTGATCTGTATGTACCCTCTGGCATCCCAAGTTACCAGACTCCTTAGCTACAGGTCTGAGAGTTATTAGGCAAAAGGAAAACCCAGTAAAATCATCACTGCATCATTCTTTGTGTCCTAAAGTCCTTACTCAATCTGTCTTCTGATATTTACCTTTTAGAGTCTTGTCATGTTTATTTTAAATATAATGTGCAGTGCTTGTACTTAGCAAGAATGGGGAAAAGTTTATTTATTTCATCTTCCCTGAAGTAAAAGTAGGCATAAGTTCTATGATGTAACATTTGCCTGTGGACTATGCATTATTGCTTGTAAGACACCTCTGAACATGAATTCTGTCTTACCTAGGTCATGTGAAGCCAATTTTCATTTGAGCTATAGGACCAAAAACCACCATACACAAGGAAGCAAGGATGCCCTGGTTCCTTTATCCTCAGTTGGCATCTGTTAAGTGATCTCTGAATGCCAGCCTTATATAATTAGAATGCAGTTGAGGATGAATGATAAGATTAAACTCTCAGTAAAAGAAGCATAGGACTTTACAGTATTCCTGTCTCCCCTGCCATGGTGTATGCAGACTTTAAGTCAGCAGTTCTTTCCTGAGTGGAGGGGAATGAGGCAATTTTGCCCTTTCCCCAGCAACTCACTTGACAACACACAGAGCGTTTTTGTTTTGTTTTGTTTTTGTTTTTGAGAGGCAGAGAGACAGGGAAAGCTCTCTCACCCATATGTCTACAATAGCTAGTACTGGGCTAAGCCAGAACAAAGTCAAGATCTCAATCCAGGTCTTCCAGGATTGAAAGGAATCCAACTAATTAAGCCATCATCACTGCAGCCCAGGATCCAAATTAGAAAGAAACAGGTTCAGGAGCCAGAGTTGTGATTAAACGCGAGTACTCCAATAGGAGATTTGACCATCGTAACAGGCAAGTTAACTGCTAAGCCAAATGCCTACCTCAAGAGACATTTTTTGTCATCAAACACTTGGGAGGTGCTACTGGTATCTAGTGGGCGGGGCCAAGGATGCTTTCAATTATCCTACAATTCATAAGACAGTTACCCACAATGAAGAATTATTTAGTACAAAATTTCAAAAACGCCAACATTGAGAAACCCTGGTTTAGATGTCAAACCTACATTTGACTGCTAAGTTAACAGATTTATTTTTTGAAAGACAGAGTTACAGAGAGAGGTAGAGACAGAGGTCTTCCATGCACTGCTTCACTCCCCAAATGGCTGCAATGACTAGAGCTGAGCCAATCTGAAGCCAGGAGCCAGGAACTTCTTCTGGGTCTCCCACGTTGGGGCAGGTGCCCAAGCACTTGGGCCATCCTCTGCTGCCTTCCTACGTGCATTAGCAGGGAGCTAGATCAGAAGTGGGGCAGCCGGGACTTGAATTGGAGCTGTATGGGATGCCAGCGCTGGAGGCCAGGGTTTCAACACGCTGTGTCACAGCACCAGTCCTGACTGCTAAGTTTAGTCTTCAAGTATTTGTATACCCCCAGACCCATGTAACTGTGTATGAACTCTGAATGTTGGGTCTATACTGGCCTTGTCCAAGCTCTAATGGATACAGTTCAGCCATTGGCTTATTCTTTGACTTTCTCTCCGGGATTGCTGAGTGGTTCCAATTTAAGATTTCTATAGTAAGGAGCCATGTTTGCTTTCCCTTGGCATTTATATATGCCTTCAAATTTTTTTTTTAATTTTCTTTTTTTCCTTTTTTTTTTTTTATTTGACAGGTAGAGTTACAGACAGTGAGAGAGAGAGAGAGAGAGAGAGAGAGAGAGAAAGGTCTTCCTTCCTTTGGTTCACTCCCCAAATGGCCACTACGGCTGGTGATGCGCTGATCCGAAGCTAGGAGCCAGGTGCTTCCTCCGGGTCTCCCATGTGGGTGCAGGGGCCCAAGCACTTGGGCCATCTTCCACTGTCCTCCTGGGCCACAGCAGAGAGCTGGACTGGAAGAGGAGCAACCGGGACTAGAACCTGGTGCCCATATGGGATGCCAGCACCGCAGGTGGAGGATTAACCAAGTGAGCCACAGTGCCAGCCCCTATGCCCTCAAATTTTAAAAACAAATAATAATATTCCCATGTTAAGAATTATAAAATTGGCCCGACACTGTGGCACAGCTGGTTAAAGCCCCGACCTGCAGCACTGGCATCCCATACAGGCACCGGTTCCACTTCCTATCCAGCTCCCTGCTAATGCACCTGGGAAAACAGCAGAGGATGGCCCAAGTCCTTAGGCCCCTGTACCCATGTAGGACACCAGAAAAGGTTCCTGGCTACTGGTTTCAGACTGGCTCAGCTCCAGCCATTGCAGCCATTTAAGGAATGAACCAGCAAATGGAAGACTTGTATCTCTCTCTGTAACTCTTTCAAATAAATAATCTTTAAAAAAAAGAATTTTAAAATCATAATTCAGATACTACTTTTACATTTATCACTCTCATATACCCACCCACTGCTCCTTTCTCACTCTAATAAAATTTCTGAAACTATTTTTACTCAAAATAATACAAGCTCAGTTTTCAGGGAATTGTTGGGAGTCGAGGAGAAGCAAAATTTTAAAAAGCACAAATAAAATCCAAACTGTAGTAAAAAAAAAAAAAAATCAAGGCAATGGAAGGCCGGATTGGGATTAAGACATTTGATACTGCCCAAGCCATGCAGCACACAGCTAGGGCTCCTGGCTCCTGATCCTAACACTCCATGATCCACACCACTCTCCTATATACAGTAATTCAGGTAACAGAAGCACCAGAGAAATGGCATCCACAAGAGAAATGAGTATTATTGGTAGAAAAACAGAAATCACTGTTCTAATGTACACCAGTCATTTGATACTCTCCATTCATTTATTCCCCAATTCCACTTGAGCCCTTTAAAATGTACTCCTTCTTACAGGTTGACATACTACATTCCTCAACTATTCAAGACCTCTTATCCAGTTCCTAATATTGGCTCCTCTTCACTTCCAAGTATCTTAACTATGTCATAATGTATGGGGTCCATCCCAGGGCACTTAAACCCTTCTCCTCTTTGGTAAGGCTCTTCAGTGGGCATCCCTGATGACTCTGTCTCGTAGTTTCACAGAAGTTGAAAACACCCATTTTGGAACGGCTTGAGCAGTCACACCAATCTTGCTCAGCAACCAGGGAGAGAAGGGTGGGTCTTAACTCAGAGCATTTGTAAGACTCTGCCCATAAACATCAGGTCAAACAACAGTGGGGACTCTTGTTCATACGTGTTTTTGTTTCCCATTATGATCACATTCCTTAGATCACAGCCAAGACTGTGTTCTGCAGCTGAAACTATTTTAAAGACATAATGTGGCAGCAGTCTTCTGTGTACTAACAAGAGAGTTGGAGTTGCAGCCAAGAAAGTAATAGAATCTCCTTCCCTCCTACTGTCATTCTCCTAGAACACTGGATGTCTCCTTTCTTTCTTTGAGTGTGGGGCTCAAGTTGCCCTGCTTGTATTTTTATTTGAAATGTACATGCCAGAAAGCCAAGACACTGTGGTAAAAAAAAAATGTCCTACAAGAAGGATCTCGGTGGGTGAGACCCCAGTGGAAAGAAGTGGCCAAGAAAGAAGGATGTACTTTTCTCTGAAGGGAGGAGAGAACTTCCATTTTGTTTAGGGCCCTGTCTAAATACTGATAGAGATTGTGGATTCAGAAGGCTTCCATAGCAATAGCAGCTCATGTCAAAAGCCCCGGATGATTACTGACTTCATGCAGAAGAGTGCTAATTGTTAAATTAACAGGAGTCATTGGCACTTACTCCCCATGCAGGACCTCTGTCATCAAAGAGTTGCATTATGAGAATTAACTGTACAACTTGTTCTCAAACAGATTGTGTGTGTGTGTGTGTGCAAATTGTTGAAATCTGGGCATGATTCCAGAGCAGTCTCTGGGATTAGACTACCTGGGGTGGAATCCCAAATCTACCATGCATCTAATGTGGTGCACTCTGCAAATCCTTTAGCACCACTAAAGCAAGAAGGCCTGCTATGTAAAATAGGATTCTACTGGTATCTACTTACATCGTGTGGTTGTTGTTGGGACAAAAAGGCACTTAAAGGCTTTACAGTGCTAGAAGCATTTATAAGTCTCTAGGGAAAAAAAATACTTTTAAACATTTCAAAAAAATGGTTTTCACTGAAAATATTTCAGAATTGTTGTAAATTAAATTTGTTAATAGTATGACACTATTCTTGGAATATACATTCACTTTTACTGTAATTCACTACTAACAATGATGACTGTAACTGAAAAGGATTGAATTTTTATAATGCCTATTCTGTTATTTCAAGATTAAATCACCACAAAGCCTTTGAAAGAGAAAGATACTAAGGATGTATAAGAGGTCTTCAAGAAGTTCATAGAATGTATATTCTGAAAAAAAAAAAAAAAAAAAACTACCTATGGACTTCAAATGTCCTGTACCAAAATAAACTTCTTTCAATACTTGCTTTTCTGCAAACTAGTTCATGTCCTTGAAACCAAGGAGTTTCTTTACTTTGAAAGCAGGAGACACTCCCTTGTTGTTGGAAAAGTCAAAAATTCTAAAGAATGCAAGGAAGCTGAACACCAGCCACAGTGCTGTGTGTTAAAACGCCTCGTGTGCGCTGAAACATTACGCAGAAGGAACTCTATACGATCCTAACAGGACGTACATTTACCCAGGAGAAACATTACCGGCACTAGTTCACCTACTTCCATTTTAAAGTCGTAGTTCGGGCCAAGGATGCTCTGGATGAGCTCTTTGATGATCTGGTCGGAAGCCTGCTGGGCCTCGGACTGCAGCGAGGTGAGGACCTCCTTGAAGGACTTGGGGGGCGCTCGCCGGGGCGGCAGGGACAGCCAGGCGGCGTCCTGCGCCTCGCTGGATAGGCGGCTCGGGCGCTGGGCTCTGAGCACGGACCCAGCCGCTTCCCCAGCCTCGCCAACCGACAGCCGGCGCACGAAGTGGGTGGTGACCATCAACTGCTTCCACCGGCCGCCGGGGCCCAGGTCGCTGTCCTCGCTGGAAAGGGAGCTGGTCTTCCTGGCTTTGGCCCTGCGCGTCTCTGCGGGCCGAGCTACCTCCTCGGTGACCTCGTGGGCCCGCGCCAGCTCGAGGCCCTGCCTGGACCCAGAGGGCCGCGGGCTCCCCGCCTCCGGGAGCGCTCTCGGCCTCACCGGCGGCGCGGGCGGCGGCAGCAGCACCAAGGGCTTGGAGGTGCCCACCCTGGCGGCGATAACCGGTGGCTTCTGGAGAGGGTAGCGGCGGAACGCCGAGCTCCGCAAGTAGAATTCCCGGGGGCGAAACGCTCGGGGCTTCGGCCGAGCGGCTGCGTGGCCCAGGCCCCAGGGGCGCGCCGTGCAGGCGTGCGTCTCCGGCTCGAGGGCCGCCTCGGAGGCCCCGGGGCCCCTGGGCGAAGGGGAAGCTTGCAACCCTCCGGGTCGAGGGGAGGAATCGCGCTTCTTGTCCGCCGGACGGCCCCAGCCCGGAGCCTGGAGGAGGCGAATGGGGCCTTCATCTAAAATCGGCTTGGATTCCAACTTCTGCCTGGATCGGAGAAAATCCTTTTTAGTCTCTTGGCGAAGCTTCTCAAGCTCTTTAAACATGTACGATTCTTCTCTGGTTTTCAGTCCAAAGTGCTTCGGGATCATGGACATCTTGAAAGATTTGACCTATAAAATATAGGACTTTTATTGGTGTCTGTCCAATTCACGTGGTGCTTGTTGGGATAAAAATGCAAATCAAGTGTGACTCAGAGTGCCACCCGCCTTCCCCCTCAACCCTCCATTTGCAGTTTCTCTGAGAAAAAAGGGAAAATTAAAGCCTCTGGTAATGCAAGGGCCAAATCCCAGCTCCTGGCTGGGCAGCTGTGTGACCCTCTCTTTCCCCCGGGAGTCCCAGGCACCTCCCAGCCCTGCCCAGCTCAGGAGAGAGGAGGGAGAGAGCGAGATGGCAGCCTCCAGAGGAGAGGCCTTAAATGCCAGGTGTTCCTACTTCTTCCTGTGATCTACCAGAAAATACACAAATTTTGTAGCTCAGAGAAGCTCGATGGGGTTGTAATACTGAGTGGAAGAAAGAACTACGGTGGGAGCCTCTAGCTTGAGTTGCGGGGCCACGGAGAGAGTTTTTAAAAGAAATAAAGTAAAACGGGTAAGGGCTGGACCACTGATTAGGAATAAATTGGAACAATTAAGGATAACTCATAAAACAGGGACTCTAAATCACCTGATGAAGTCTTGGTCCTAACCAAAGGCATCGTAAAACATGTCATTTACTGTTCACTTCAGAATGGTTAAGAAGGTAAATTTGAGTATTTAACTACAATAATAATAATAATAAAACTTTTGTTATTTAGCACAGCCAGATACTTGGATAACAGGTAGATTTTGAGGTCTCAAAAACTCTAGAGATCATTACCCAAAGCCAGGCTAACAGGAACCGTGGAGAGGGGGCCAATGACAGATTGTTGGCTCACTTGTAGGAGGGGAAGGCCCTAAACAACTGAAGTCGGGTAGATGAACAGTATAGATATTCTCAGAAACCAAGAACAGGAGCATTGCAAAGAATGTGGGTACAACAATGAAAATAAAAACTGGAAATAATAAATTAGAACATTTAGAAAAGCCATAACCAAGGTTCTTTGAAAAAAATAAAATAATAAAGCAGAAACACCTCTGGAATATCACTATCATTTGTAGATTTGGTTATCAACCTAGAAAACTCAGAACATACATACATATATGTGAGCCAATAAATTGCTTTATACCATGATGGCCCAATAAAAAATAAAATTTGAAATTTCATTTATGATTTTTAAGACTATCTAAGCATAAATATAATAAGAAATATACTAAATTATATGAATATTTGTTAAATTTTACTGAAGGACATAAAAGAAAGACTGAACTAAATACTTAATGTTTTGTGCTGGGAAGTCTGAGTATTTTAATTACATAAGGTATTCTTAACATACTATGTTGGGTTAGTGCCAATGCAAAAATCTAAACAAGATATTTTGAACTTTGGAAAGTAATTCTCAACTCATTAAAATAACAAGCAGGATAGATTAGACAAAAACTTGAAATGAGGGAGCATGAGTGCCTCAAAAGAGAAATAATCAGATAATTAAAATTTACTCGGATATAAGAATCAGAGCAAAAAATACTGCTGCTAGAGTCAATAGGTAGACTGAGAGAAAATAAAATGAGTTATAATGACAGCATTGAAGTGGAGATAAAGGAAAGGATTGTTCAAAAAGTGTGCTGAGGCACTTGGCTGAAAATTATACCTCATTTTATGGCACATGCCAAAAATAAATACACATAGATTTAAAACTTAGATGTGGAAAATGTTTCTTATTTTTGCATTTTTTTATTTATCACATCCACATGTCTTGATTGAACTCATCAATTCATTGAAGAGTCATCTTTACAATTAGGATTCTTCATGTATCCTGTAGTTTGGATAATATGAACTAAATATCCTATTATTTCTCCAAATTCTGATTTTAATTTCTAAGATGTGAACTGCCAATTCCCAAAAAGAAGACCATGCTACAAGATGTAGCTCTCATCTGGAAGTAGCTTTCTTTCCTTACTCAGCACTACCACTAAACTGGACCTTGGAAAATTCAACTCTATCCATACTAAGAGTTCATATTAAAAAATAAAAATCATAACTGGCTTACTGTTATCCAGGTTATTGTATATGAATATTAGAAATTATTTCTGGGGCCAGCACTGTGGCACAGCGGGTTAATGTCCTGGCCTGAAGTGCTGGTTCTAGTCCCAGCTGCCTCACTTCCCATCCAGCTCTCTGCTATGGCCTGGGAAAGCAGTGGAAGATGGCCCAAGTCCTTGCGCCCCTGCACCCACGTGGGAGACCTGCAAGAAGCTCCTGGCTTCAGAATGACATAGCTCCGGCCGTTGCAGCCATCTGGGGAGTGAACCATTGGATGGAAGATCTCTTTCTTTCTCTCTCTGCCTCTCCTCCCTCTGTGTAACTCTGACTTTCAGATAAATAAATAAATCTTTAAAAAAGAGAATTATTTCTAAATTGCTCAAGGAAGCTTCCTTATTTTAAAAATGTTATATAATGCTCCTCCTAGTATTTTAGCTGTTGTTATTTGCACAGGTTAAAGGCCCAGCCCATTAAAGCATGTCATTTTTCTATCCACCCCATCAACACTACCAAATACTATGCTTCTTAAACATTCAATTTTATAGGAAAGTAACATGCTCTCTTTTCCATGGGGACAATTTACTAAGAAAGACTCATTCTAGTTTGGAGATATTCTAGGGAAGATAGTGTAGTCCCCCCCCCACACACACACACAAAAGTAGTGGTCTACATGACGTATTAAATTTACTGCTCACAATCCAAGTTGATTACCCTACATTTTAAAATGGAATAGAATGTGCTTAAAATATCAGCAACCCAAACATTAACTTCACTATCTTCTTCTTTCTGAATTATTGCAGCTTTGTGCCCTTTCCTTCCTAGTCTACCAAAAGGTTCAAGGCCTACCATTGAAAGGCACAGTGAGAGAAAGAGCCAGGAGCCAGTCGTTTCTCCCCCTTACAGGGTGACATCAGCCGTTGGGAGCAAGTTTCCCAGCGAGGGTTTCCTATCCTAGACTCTGGTACAGATTGCTACCTGGTTCGTGCCGTTGTGGCTGCTATTCCTATAGGAATAGAAAATCCACAACTCCCTTCTAGATTCTAACTAATGTAGAATGAATAAAGCAGACAATAAATGACTTATTTTCAAGCTACATGAACTCACATGACACAGGCAAAGGAGTCCTGCTTATGTTAGTCCTAGCACATCACAATGTTACATTAAGAATGGGACCAACACGCTAGCGGGTAATGTGCATTTCCTGGTCTTAATCTTTTCCTGCATAGAGTCAGGACATGTCAGTGGGAAAGGTGACACATTAAGAATACGATTTGGGGTCTCTTAGATCCATAACCAAATACCTCAAATTACTTCCTAAATTTCATAGCAAAGTTAATTTTCATTGCATAGCACTAACATTCCAAGAGAAACTTTTAAGATCAGGGACTGTCTGTCTCAAATAGTAAAATCTACAGCATTGCAAAGAAAGTAAAAATATTCTGAAAACAATATATACTTTGGAAATATCAGTGGTAGAAATGAGATCTGTTTGTATACAAAATAATTTACCCAAAAAAAGCCTAAGGGGAAATATATTTACATAATAATAACTTCGCTAAAAGAATGGGGTAATAGAAACTTTTCTGCTTTTCCACACTTTCCATGAATACTTATCTTGCATCCTTCAAATCCCAATATTAATATTTCAATAGTGGGCTGGCGCCGCAGCTCAATAGGCTAATCCTCCAACTGGCGGCGCCGGCACACCAGGTTCTAGTCCTGGTCAGGGCGCCGGATTCTGTCTCGGTTGCCCCTCTTCCAGGCCAGCTCTCTGCTGTGGCCAGGGAGTGCAGTGGAGGATGGCCCAAGTGCTTGGGCCCTGCACCCGCACGGGAGACCAGGAGAAGCACCTGGCTCCTGCCTTCGGATCAGCGCGGTGCGCCGGCCGCAGCGCGCCAGCCGTGGCGGCCATTGGAGGGTGAACCAACGGCAAAAGGAAGACCTTTCTCTCTGTCTCTCTCTCTCACTATCCACTCTGCCTGTCAAAAAAAATTTTTTTTCAATAGTGGTAACTACCACTTGCATGTGCTCATTGAAAAGGATACATAAAACAGAGGATGAGGTAGGAGTTGTAGCACAGCATGCTAAGCTATTGCTTGGGAAGCCCACATCCCAGATCAGAGTACCAGCTCAAGTCCTGGTTATTCTCTACTTCCAGTCCAGCTTCCTGCTCATGGGTCTGGAAGGCAGTGGCAGATGATCCAAGTACCTGGGCTCCTGCTGCCCACAGCAGAGACCTGGGTGGAGTTCCTGCCTCCTGGCTTCAGTCTCGCCTACCCCTGGCTGCTGTGGGCATTTGGGGAGTGTACTAGCAGATAGAAGATATTATCACCTCTGCTCCCATAATTCTACCTTTCAAATCAATCTTGAGAGAGAGAGAGAGAAAGAAAGAGAGGGAGGGAGAGAGAGAGAAAGAAGGAGGAGGGGGAGGAGGAGAGGGGGAGAAGGAGAAGAAGAAAGGAAGGGAGGGAGGGAGGGAAGGAGGGAAGAAAGGAAAAGGAGAATGGGCATTTAGTCTGGTGGTTAAGACACCATCTGTGACACCTACATTTCTCACCAGAGTTCCTGGATTTTACCCTTGGCTTCTGACTCCAGCTTCCTGTCAATGAAGATCCTGGAAAGTACTAGTGATAATTCAAGTAATTGAGTTCCTGCTACCCACATGGGAGATCTAAACTGAGTTCCTGCCTACCTGCCAGTCCCAACCACAGCTTTGTGGACATTTGAGGAATGAACTGGCAAATGAGTGCAGGTTGGTTTTTGCTCTCTTTCTCCCTCTCCCCAACCCCCATCTATCTAATAAATATTTTAAGGGGGGGGAGTGTGCATAGTGTTAAAACACCACTTAGGATACTCATATCCCATACTAGAGTGCCTAGGTTCAAGTCCTGACTCCATTTCCATTTTCAACTTCCTGTTAATATGTACCCAGGGAAGTAGCAATTCATGGCTCAAGTAGTGGGGTACTTAATATGCACACAGGAGACCAGGATTGAGTTCCAGGATCCTGGTTTCAGCAAGGCCTAGCCCCAACTATTGCATACATTTAGAAAGTGAAACAACAGATACCTGCCCCCATATGTACACACACACACACACACACACACAGCAGATAGGAGATTTCTCTTTCTCTCTCTGTGTGTGTGTGTGTGTATGTGTCTGTTTCTTTGTGTCTGCCTCTCAAATAAATTAAATAGAAAGAAAATAGAGAAAAAAAGACCTGACAAGCTCAGAAGAAGCTTTTCTCTAAATTATTCATAAACCCACAAAAATTTCAATGACTACAAAAACAACTAATTCAACTGTTTACAACCAGCATGGAAAATATGCCCATATCCTTGTGAATATACATATACATGTGTATATATGTAACACACAAACACATGAATACATAACAGATAATGGAATAAAGTACTCTCCCTGCCTTTTTCTTCTCCCCATTTTCTATCCTTCCTTGTTGCACTTCCTTCATCTAATTGCCTAAATAGCCAAAGAGGAAAATGAAAGCTTGGATCGGAAGAGGAGCAGCCAGGTCTTGAACCGGTGCCCATATGGGATGCTGGTGTTTCAGGCCAGGGCATTACCCACTGCACCACAGCACCGGCCCCATCATGCTCTCAATTCCAAAACCAGCTACCTCTTACAGTCCAATCTCTAACTAAACAATATGTACGCCCTGGACAAAGTATTAAAAAAAAAAAAAAAACTACTCAAGGAATCTGAGGAATAAACCAAAGCACACAGATTGTGGCAGAGTCAAAACCTGTTGAAACACTGGCCTGGCAGTGAATTCCAAAGTTTGTTGTGGCTTTTCCTTAATGCAAATAAGAATTGCATAGTGCTGGTGACAAAAGCCTTGATAGAATCATAATTCCAACCAGAAGAATCAGGGAGAAGAACCCAGGCAATGATTGTCACTGAGAAGCGAGAGAAATCCCAGGGGAAAGAGAGCCAGAGAACATAATCCCCCAATTCTGTGTTTCAACTCCCACACAAGTCTCAGACTGACCTCTGAACCATTTGTACCTGGGTCAAACTCATCACAGCATAGCAAAGGCTTAATAAGCTCAACTGAGACTTAGTGGAACTGAACTGCCAACTCCAGAGAATGAGGTGGAACTTGCCATGAGTCCAATCCACTGAGTTCCTTACTAAAAGAAAAACACCGACATTCTTCAGAATGGATACAGCACAACTCATAGTCTACGTGGCAAAACATTAATGATGTCCAGGATTTGACCCAAAAATACTTTGCATAAAAAGACCCATTCTTAAAGGCAGGGATAATCAACAGATATCTATCCAGAAATGATCAGATGTTGGAGTCATTAAACAAGAACTATAAAGCAACTATTATAATTATGCTCAGTGAAGTAAAGGTAAAAATACTAGAAATGAGTAAAATATAAAAAGTTTTAGCAGAGAAATAAAAAAAATTTAAATAGGAGTTTTATATCTGAAAATTTATATTTTCTTTCTTTCTTTCTTTTTTTTTTTTTTTTTTTTTTTTGACAGGCAGAGTTAGACAGTGAGAGAGAGAGACAGAGAGAAAGGTCTTCCTTTTCCGTTGGTTTACCCCCCAGATGGCCAATGCAGCAGGCGCACTGCGCGGACCCAAAGCCAGGAGCCAGGTGCTTCCTCCTGGTCTCCCATGCGGGTGCAGCGCCCAAGGACCTGGGCCATCCTCCACTGCACTCCCGGGCCTCAGCAAAGAGCTGGACTGGAAGAGGAGCAACTAGGACAGAATTCAGCGCCCCAACCGGGACTAGAACCTGGGATGCCAGCGCCACAAGAGGAGGATTAGCCAAGTGAGCTGCGGCACCGGCCAAAATTTATATTTTCAATAAAAAATTTGACTAGCAAAATAGAAATGTCAGAGAAAATAATAAGTGAGCTGGAAGAAAAATCAATAGAAACCATCCAATATAAGTAGACAGAAAAAAAAGTTAATATATACAGAGCTTGAAAAATGTGTAGATGTCATACTACTTGATATAGTTATAAAAGTTGTTTTCACTGAGTTATATAATCTATTTAATAATATACTTTTCTCTATCATCATTGCAGTGAATTCTATGTTTTTTTAAAAATCTATTTATTTATTTATTTGAAAGGCAGAGTTAGAGAGAGACAGAGAGGGAGAGAGAATATCTTCGATCCTCTGTTTCACCCCCCAAATGGTCCCAACGGCTGGAGCTGGGCTGATCTAAAGCCAGGACCAGGAGCTTTTTCCAGGTCTCCTACGTGGGTGCAACGGACCAAGAACTTGAGTCATCTTCCACTGATTTCCCAGGCAAGATTGCAAGGAACTGGATCAGAAGTGGAGCAGCTAGGACTCAAACCAGTGTCCATATGGGATGCTGGTGCTGCAGGTGGCAGCTTTATGGACTACACCACAGCGCTGGCCCCAAATCCCATATTATGTGATATTAATTTTAGCTTTCAAGAAAAATGGTATGTATGTGTATGAATATAATATCCTCATATAATGTAAATGTGGAAAATATTGAGCATTGTTCAATTATTTAAATATAAATACAATTTTCAAAATAATAAGAAGAAAAGATTTTAGGAAAAATAAACAGAGTATCACAGCCCTCTGGGAACAATACCAAAAAGCTCTAATTAAATAATCGGGGGCTGGCATTGTCAGATTAATCCACCACTTGAGATGCCAGCTTCCCATATCAGAGTGCCAGTTGGAGGTCCTACTGCTCCACATCTGATTGACCTCCCCACTAATGTGGCTGGGAAGGCAGTAGAAGATGGCCTAAGTACTTGGGCCCCTGCCACTATGAAGGAGACCAAAATGGAGTTCCTCGATCCTGGCTTCAGCCTGGCCCAGCTCCAGCCATTGTGGCTGGCCATTTGGGGAGTGAACCAGCTGATGGAAGATCTCTCTCGGGCCCCCCCTTTCTGTAACTCTGCCTTCCAAATGAATGAAACAAATCCTTTTTTTAATAAAAAGCTGATTTTTTTTTCAAAAATAACAAAATAGAACTGACCTAGACTACTTAAAAATGAGAGAACAAAAACCAACAATATCAGAAATAAAGGAGGGTTTTTCACTACAGAACTTAAAGACAGTAAAATATAATAAGAAAATATGATAATTCTATGCCTACAAATCTAACAATTTAGATAAAATGAGAAAGTCTCTGAAAAATGTAACAACAAAATTAGTGAAGAAACAAAATCTGAATAACCTTTTATTTAAAAAATTTTCTAAAAGCTCATGAGAAAAACTTTCCAGGTCTATACAGTTCTCTCAAATATTCAAGAAAGATATAACATCAATCTTGCCCAAATGTTTCAGAAAATAGAGAAGAAAGGAACATTCATATTATTATACATACATCATCCAAATACCAAAACTGACAAAGGCATTTAGGAAAAGAAAATTATATACCAATATTTCTCATGGACATTGAGGCAAAAATAATTAATATAACCAAATACAAAAATATAATTTTTAAAAGATAATATTGGCCAAGTAGAGTTTAATCCTAGAGTTAAAAATCTGACTTAACTATATTGATTGGAAAAATTAAAATAATTCAAATATTAACAGAATGTGAGAGAAAAATATAGGATCACTTCAATACATAGTGGGAAAGCATTTTACAAAATTCAACACCTAATCATGATAAAAATAAATAAATAGAGCTGGCATTGTGGTGCAGTGGGTTAGGCCACCACTTGCAATGCCAGCATCCCATATCAGAGTGGCAGTCTGATTCCTGGCTACTCTGCTTCCAGTTCAGCTTACTAAGAATGCACCTGGGAAAACAGCAGAAGACGGGCCAAATACTCAGGTCCCTGCCACCCACATGGGAGACCTGGATGGAGTTCCTGTCTCCTGGCTTTGTCCTGGTCCTCCTTGGGCTATTTTGGCCATTTGGAGAGTGAACCAGTAGGTGAAAGATATTTCTCTGTCTATTCCCTCTCTGTCACTCTGCCTCTCCAATAAATAAATACATAAATAAATAGCCCCAGACAAACCATGAGTCATAAGGAAGAAATATCCTTAATATGATTAAGAGAATCTACCAAAAAAAAAAAAAAAAGAAAGAAAACCTTGCTGCTAACATTACATTTATGATTTCCCTCCAAGTTGGAAAGAAGGCATGTCTTTTAAATATTTTACTGGAGGCCATAGCTATTGCAATATGGCAAGACAAAGAAATAAAAGGAATAAAGATTGAAAAGGAAAAATCCCTAATTTGTAAATGGCTAAAATCCTAAGGAAACTACCAAACAACTTCTAGTACTAATGGCTGAATATATCAAAATAGCACAAGATTTATATGAAAAATCAATTGTATTTTTATATCCTAGCAGTAAATAATTGCAAAATAGTTTTAACTCCACTTACAAAAAATAGTTTTAACTTCCCCCCAAAAAAATCATAAAATACTAAGGAATAAATCTAATAAATGGTATCAAAAATTCTACACTGAAAATTACAAAATATTGTTAACAGAATTAGTAAATGGAGATAAATTATGTCATACACTAGAAGAGTCGCCAACATTAAAATGGCAATTCTTTGCAAATAATAGGTTTATAGATTCAATACAATCCCAGGGGAAATTCCAACAGGATTTTTTTAATAGAAATTACACAGAAATTAAAATGACTTTAAAAAAAAAACACAAAGGGGGGGGGACTTATTCTACCCAATTACACAACGTACAACAACTAAGCTACAGAAAATCAAGGCAAAGGTCCTGGCAAAGGAAAAGGAGCCAGCCACAAAACAGTACATATTCATGTTTTATGCGCCCTTTTCTATAAAAATCTAAAAAAGACAACATATTTTATAGTGTTACTCAGCAGATCTATGGTTGGTTGGAGGTTGAGTTATTAGAGAAAGTGAACATTAGTAAAGGGGACAGAGAAAAGGAAGTGTTACATTGATTGCAGTAATTGTTTCAAAGGGTCCAGCATTGTGGCACAGTGGGTTAAGCTGACACTTCTAATGCCAGCTGCCCATAGGGGAGTGCTGGCCCCAGTCCCAGCTACCCCACTTGTGATTCAGCTCCCTGCTAATGCACCTGGGAAAGCAGCAGATAATGGCCCAAGCCCCTGCCACCAGCATGAGAGATCCAGATAGAGTTCCTGGCTTCCAACTTTGCCATGCCCCAGACCTGGCCACTGGGGCCATATGGGAAGTGAGCCAGCAGATGGATTCTCTCTCTCTCTTCTCTCTCTCTCTTTCCCCTCTCCCCCCCCCCACCGCCTCGCTCTCTGCCTTTCAAATAAATTATTTTTAAGAACTCTTATTATACATCTGTACATTGTACAAATTGTATTGAATATAAATTACACCTCCATAAAGTTATAAACTGGAGAAGAATGATTTTCTAAACGTTCATATTCCCATGTTTTAAATGCCCCCTTGGTTCTCCTTTAAACGCCTACAACGGTAGTCAGCAGTGATTTCTTTGCGGGTTTGTGAGTGTGCCACTGCTCACCAGAGAGCTCAATCTGGAGACAGTCTCAGAAAATAGCTCTCTCTTCTCAAATTAGCCCATTGGCCCCAGTGGGAGCATCACCTAACGGCGGGTAAGGTTTGCCTCAAAACAAGCTAGCTGCCTGTAAAAAGACGCAGAGGGAAACGGCATCCCCTTTGCTGTGACCTTCACCCTCCCCACAGCCTCTCTTTTGCCTTCCCGACCCCACAGCCTGCTCCACAGCTGCCTCTCCATTCCACAAGGTGTTCACGCGTGTCAGCGCTCCTCAGCCCAAGCTCATCTCTGGAGTGAAGTCACCCCTAAACCCGAGCCTCAAAACCCACAGCAGCTCAGACCCTCCTCCGGCTCCAAACCCTTCTCGCCCCCGGCCCCGCCTCCCGCCCGGATTTTGGCGGGGCCTGGAACTGCCGGGACAGACTAATCAGGCGGGAGAGAGGACCCCAAATACCCCCGTCCTGTCCTTCCCACAGGCGAAGTCACCCTCGCCCGAGACCGCGTCTTCCTCTCACCCAGCTTGGGGGACGCGTCTGCTCTCACTCAGGTGGTGGCGAGGGTGGGCCCCCGCGCGGCCGGATACCCAACCGGCCGTTGGAGGGTGGCGAGGCCGGGTGCGATCTGCGCGCTCTAGGAGAGAAAGGACGCGCTCCGTCGCCCAGCAACAAGCCGCGCGCCCTCTCCGCGCAGCTCCCGCACCCGCTCCGCGCGCCCGGGCCTCCAGGAGCCCGCGGCGGAGCCGCCTCCAACTCCAGGCACCGGCCGGTTCTGAGAGGCCTCGCTCCTCCCGCGGTGAAGAGGATGGTCCCAAAGCGCCTCCCGGACTGAAGCCTCCTGGATTGGTCGCCCAGTTGAACTAACAGCTTACTTAGCACGCCCAGTTCTATTTTTGAACGAATAATGCTGGACTGCAAGACCTGCGGGCTTTTGTTTGGTGTTAGGGTCTTAGAGAAATACGTCTGCGCTGCATGCCAGAGAATGGTATATTTCAGGGGGTGTGGTTCCTGGAAGTCCACTTGGATTCTCATAAAGTGAATCTTGAAATCAAGGCCATGAGTTTCAGACTTCTGGAAAACTCTTACCATAATCTCGGATTCAACTATATTCAGAGTTTGTGATGTATCCAAGATAATTGACATTATCTATTAAAATTAAATATATGGGCAGGCATTTGGCACAATGGTTAAGACCACTTGGGATATCAGCATCCCATATGGAAGTATCTGGGCTGGAGTCCTGGCTCCACACCCAATTCCAGCTTCCTGCTAATGTACACCCTGGGAAGCGGCAGGAGAGATGGCTCAAGGGAGCCACCCACAAGGGCGGCCTGGATTGAGTTCTGAGCTCCTTCCTGGCTAGGGCCTGGTCCAGTTCCTGCTGTTGCAGGCATTTGGGGAGTGAGCCAGCAGATAGAAGATCCCCCTCTGTATGTCTTTGTCTTTCAAATGAATAAATACATAAATTTTCCAAAAATTTCCTTTAAAAAGCTGAATATGTATATACTCCATGACCCAACAATTACACTCCCAGCAGATATGCAATCGCATGTGCACCAAGAATCATGCATATACTCATAGCAACTCAAAGTCCATCAAAAGTAAGATTCATAAATTAATTGAGGCATATTCATAAAATGCATACTATAGATTAAGGAAATGAACAAACTTTAGCTTTGGGGAACAACATAAATGAATTTTTCACAAATGTGCCATTGAGCAAGAAACCACACATGCAAGGGAACATTCTCTTCACTCTTCCATCACATAAAGTTCAAAAATCAGGCCAGCATAAACTATAATGCATATGGGTGCATGCTCAGCTGATATGTTACAAAGAAACACACGAAGCTATTAACCATGAAAGTCCAGAGAGCAGGCATCTTGGGAGAGGGAGATGATGGTAAGTACATGAACAGTACCAAGAAAATACCACTCTAGAATGCGAGTGAGGAGTACCACTCTAGAATGGGAGCAGCCCCTTGAGGCCAGGAGTAAATCACTTTTCTGTTCTAATTAAAATAATAAGCAACTAGACAAACTGCTTGTGAAGTAATTGTTATTGGTAGCATCCTCAGTGTAATACAAAAATGATATACAGGCCAAGTTTCTAAACTGGAAAAAATGCTTTAGATTAATGTGGCCTTGAAATATGTATATCATAAGGTCAGGAGGCCGGCGCCGCGGCTCACTAGGCTAATCCTCTGCCTTGTGGCGCCAGCACACCAGGTTCTAGTCCTGGTCGGGGCGCCGGATTCTGTCCTGGTTGCCCCTCTTCCAGTCCAGCTCTCTGCTGTGGCCAGGGAGTGCAGTGGAAGATGGCCCAAGTGCTTGGGCCCTGCACCCCATGGGAGACCAGGATAAGTACCTGGCTCCTGCCATCGGATCAGCCACGGTGGCCATTGGAGGGTGAACCAATGGCAAAAGGAAGACCTTTCTCTCTGTCTGTCTCTCTCTCACTGTCCACTCTGCCTGTAATAATAATAATAATAATAATAAGGTCAGGAAACAATTTAAATGGCAACTAAATATTATTCATTAACGTTTTGTATACCAAGATCATGAATTAAATATTCAGATATCTGTATCATAGAATAGTACAATCTATAGGCCCAGTATAATCATTATCTTCATTCTAGAGATAAGGCATTGATGCTCAGAGATTAGACAATGCTCCCCTACTTCGTAATCCTGTACTAGGAAGCTCTATTCTAGGCCT
Organism: Oryctolagus cuniculus; assembly: GCF_964237555.1. Classification (NCBI taxonomy): domain Eukaryota; kingdom Metazoa; phylum Chordata; class Mammalia; order Lagomorpha; family Leporidae; genus Oryctolagus; species Oryctolagus cuniculus. Next base: position 37,961,394 of record NC_091443.1, read on the forward strand.
ACTTTCCTACCAAAGAAACTGGAGGAGGGAAGTAGAGAGAGGGAGAGAGAGAATGGGAGGAATGGAAGGAAGTACAGGAGTAGTTATTGATCTAAAGGTTGTTCAAACTCATTGTTGATATTGTAATGTCTTCATATGAAAGTGCTAATACTTTTGGCACCATCTTTAAAATAAGGGAATTAGAAGAACAGCATAAAATCACCCAAGCTGTCATCGAAACACTGTGGTTTCATCTAGTTGTCCCTCCTGTCATCTAGTTTTGGAGTCTGCCAGTTTACTACACTGCAAGAGAAGGCAGACTCAACTGAATTCTCAGCTTCAGCATCGCTGAGGTATAACCGTCGAACAAAGTCCAAACAATTCCCTGAAGAGAATCTGAGGCACTCGACATTGTGGGCATGCCCAAAGGTTTAAGTATTTGGAAGCTAAATAACTAAAGTCGTATCTTCAGTTCATATTATGCGTCAAAATATAAACTCCAACTGAATGGAAGATTTTGATTTGTTCTAGTGAAGACCTGTAAGCACTGAATCATAAAAGGTAGAAACAGAAAGTTAAAACTTTTTAAATTCATGCATTAAAAAATAACATTATAGCAAATGGAATTGATGAAAATTCTATAACATTTACCTCAGACATGGTCAATATTCTATAAATGAAAAATAAATACTCAAAATTTTCAATTGGTTAAAGAATGTGTAAGTCGGCAGTTCTCAAGAGGAGAAATATTATGGACCAAAGAAGTAGCCTTAGTAATAACCTCAAAAATACAAGTTAAAACAATAGTATGCAATTTTCACCAATCAGATTACTTACTTACTTGTTACTTACTCTGTAAGTAACAGAGTGTGTAAGGGGAGTGTGGGAACAGGATCACTCATGTGTTTCTGGTGGCATTCTGCTAGATGTCAGGTAGCCTTAAGTACTTCCATGTCTTTCAATCCCAAATTTTCACTTTTATGAGCTTTACCCACACAGCAGTATATAAAAATTATAAATTAATGATATTGAAGTATTATTCTGAACATTAGAAGAAAAAGATCTCGTCTAAAATTTAGTATCCTTAGGGTCTAGCCCAGAGCCACATATAGAGACCTAGAAGAGTTCAAAAGCCACTCAAGGCCTAAATAATGCCAGTGACTTAGCTTTAGTCAAAGCTGAGTTACTGCCAGACACAGGTCTGAAGAAAACTGAGCTCTAGACATAACACTCTAGAGATGAGAGCAAAGATGCTCAGGCCTTGAAGAACACGCATGAACACTTCCCAAGGGACTCTCACGCGGCGGATTTAATTCAGTCAACATCAGATTATACTAACATAACTAACCCCAAGCAAAAGTTTTGGCCTTGACTTATAGCACATGTTAGTTCATTAAAGGTCAAAACAACTTGGGTACTATCAGGAATTAGGTTTAGCATTAATAACTTTAATAAAGTCAGCAAATGTAAATCAACAACTTGAAAAGGCAAACATAAAACAAACAAATTCGGAGTTTGCTCCCTTGCTACCAAAGGCAGCCTTCCCCGAAGGAAGCAGCTGCCACGGAAACCCTGGAACCCTCATGGCTGAACTCCAATATGGTGATGGGAAGGAGAACCTTTTCGATGAGCTATGGTTAAGAGGGTGACACAGGGAACGATTAAACCATTATACCTTACTTCCCTAAGCCTTTTTTTTTTTTTTTTTTTTTTTTTAGCTCTTCGCCAGTCTAGCAAGAGAAGCACTACCACCCTGGATCTAAAGGGGCCAAGGGAACAAAGGAGGTGTTAGCAGAGCCTGGGGAGAGCTGAGCCGTGGAAGGGCTGCCTGTGAGCAGTGAAAACACAGAGGAAGTAAGGGACAAAGCCAAAAGGACATGGGAGAAGCACGAGGACTCAGTACCCTGCGGCTCTGTCCTGGGGCCCTCCACTTCTGCACCATCTTGCCTCACTGGCCCAATCCAACTGGAAGCCCACAGGCAAGGACAACCGGGCAACATGGCCAATAGAGGTCAGACTCCTGGGGCCAATAGCAGGGCAGAGGAGCTGGCCAGGAAGTATGTGAGAGAATAACCAGCAGAGTCGCCTAGCAGAAGGCACTGGTACCACTGAAAGTCATGTATTGAGCCGTCTTCCTACTCTCACAGGGTCCTCTCTGGCATTGTTCATCACCGGCTTTCTCCAAGCGCCCTGCTCGTCTCCCTCTCCCCATGGTGCCCTCCTGAGCATATGCTGGGCTGTCCTACAGTCCTTAAACCCTGCTGCGGTTCTAACATATAAGCTTGTGGAGTTCAGGTATGGACCCCTGGGAAGCCGCTGATCACCCTTCCCTGAGGCCCCTCAGAAGTCTGGCACCAGGCCTGCTCTCAGGCTTCTTAAGGCAAAAATAGCAAGCACTGAGCAGAAAGAAAACCCTGAGTGAAACCACCCATTTGAAAAGGAAAGATACAAATAACTCTAATAACCAGATCCCAAGCAGGTGTACTTGGCTGAGAGTTAAAGGTTTATTTTTCTTGGAGGTAGTAGCTGGCGTTTAGCATTCCAGTTACACTTTTACCTCCAAAGGGCTTTGCTCCAATGTTCCCCAAGTATGGAAATACACTAGAGACTCTGCTGAGTTTGAGGTCAGAAGCATGCCTTTTCTAAAGGTAGCTATGTAAGGCTGTTGTATAGGCTTTGTAGCCTAAACATTGAGCTTAGAGAACCAATGCCTGGTGAATGCTTAGAAAAACTAACAGCTCTCCCTAAGTAAGCTGTAAAAACAGAAGCTGCATTTAGCCAGAGATCACCGCCTGAGACTTCTGTGTACTGGCCCACTTCCCCCAACAGCAATCCAAGGAAAATTAATCAGCTTTGAAGATGCATAGTTTGTCTGTTCCCCCCACCCGCATGTAGGAAATATTTTATTGTACCCAGCTGGATTCTGAGTTACTGAGTGAAGCAAAAACATATCAGAGCCTGTCCTCAGGACCTTGTAAGCCCATCCAAGCCCTGTCTGAAAAATTTCAGACACTTTTCAGGGGAGTCTTTAGATCCACAGCTGAGCTGCAGCCCTTCCAAGCTGTCTCAGAAGAAGGGGGGTAACTGACTCACGAATCGTCACCTCGACAGATGGATGACAACTGAGGAAACCCTTGTGTGATTTTCTCTTCTCACATACTATATTCTCTTCATTAAGGTTTGGCAGCCCACTAAGCTTTCTCGCACATGCAAGGTAATATTTAAAGTCTTTAATATTTGAAGGATCCACCGTAAATCCAGCATGCTTGCTTCATTTCAGATGGACCTGCATTCCCAGGAAGAAACTTTTGTAGGGAATTTAAATCAAATAATTCTCAAAGACAGAAATGAAATCTTCCTCGCTGTGAGAAGCTCTTGGGTTTTCAGGAGTTTAGAAAATGTTCTTCAAGGGAATCACAAATGACTCACTGTCCGTGAGAAGGCAAGTGGTGGAAGGAGAAAGTGTCTGGGTGAAATCAAGGGTCCTGCTTTCTCATCTCATTTTACCGCAAGCTTGGGCATTGAGAGCTGCAGTGTCTTCCCAGAAGCCCAGCGTAGCCTTTCTTTTCTTCCTTCTTCGCCTTCCCCATGGGGGTGTCTCCTGGATCCAGGACCCCTCAACCCAGTTTGCTTGCAGGTGCCTGTGAGAGACGCAAGCCTTGAGAAGGCTCTCTTATTTGTGCTACCACTTTCTTGTGTGCTTGCTCTGAGTTAAATGGTATTGATGAGTGGTGGGTCTAATAAGTCCTTTTATTTTATTCCAGTTGAGAAAACTGAGGCTCAGAGAGGGCTCGTCTACAGAATCTGGATTGGAATGCAGCTCTGATTCCAAACCCCACTCTCCTACATAGACTTGAATCCTCGCCAGTTGCAATGAACGTGCTTCTTGAGGTTTGTCGAAGGAGAAAGACTGTCTCAGAGATCCTGAGCCTGGAACGCCAGTGGCCTGGGGACTCCAGCCATAGTGGGGAGTGTGCAGGTCTCTGGGCTGCTCCCATGCCAAGGAAGCTTTGTGTGGGCTTGGAAGTAGAAGCATATGCTCAGCTCTCTCCTCTGGCTGCCGTCAATGGAGATGTTAGCAAGCGAAAAGGGGGGAGACTTCTGTGCACAATTTACCACCAGTCATGGGCCACAAAACTGGATACTGAGCAGAAGGGAAGGAAGTCTTTGTGGTATTAATTATCCAAGAGTCTTGATGTTCTCCTGCAGAGATGCCTTGCCATGATTCCCTTCCTAAGTTCTCTTGGTCCTCGTTTTTGGGTAGGCTCTTCAAGCCTGACTCTACCACCCCAGGCTTTGTAGCAACAACTGCTGACTGCCGGAACTCAGGCATCCGATACAGACTCCTCATTTGTAAAAGGAGGAACCTGGTTCCTCTGCAAAATTGGGATTGGTAGCCCGGAGGGGCCAAGCCCTTGACTATGCTTTCCTTGACCTGACTCTAGCCACTCTAACACTGATCTGAAACTCCTCACTGCCTCTCCAGTCCTCGCTCCCTCCCTCTCTCACCTCCAAGCACGGCAGTCTGGTTTATTCCCATTGCAGCACCTGCAGGAGTTTTAGAAGCTCCTGCTCCAGTGTAAACTGACCTTCAACCCCAGCGCTGGGCTTTATTTATTGAAACCACTTCTCTAGGCAGGAGTGTTGGAGAGGGTCATGAGGAGGTCAGAGGAGTCCCTTGCTTCACAATGGAAGGTATTTGGGGAAGCAGGGCGACAATGGGGAGAGGAAAGTGAGATCCACCCCCACCAACCGCAGCTTGGGAAATATGTGAGAGAAAAATGTACACCAAATCTGCCAGGACCTGACCTGATCCCCAAGGCAGGTGGGGCTTGACCTGTCCCGAGCCCCGCTACACCGAGGCAGGGATCCGGCACTGGGTGCCCTGCAAACGTGGTTACCAAGCTAGCTGGAAGCAGGGAGGCGAGGCGGTAGCGCGGACCCAGAACAGTGTCGCAGCCAAGGCTGAGACCCCGTCCAACCTCGTGGGAGCTGGGGGCGAGGGGAGGGGGAGATGAGGGCAGTGAGGACACCAGATGTGGCTGGAGGATGGTGCAACCCAGAAGCACAGGCAGAAGGGCTTTCTCCCGCAACAGTTCCCTCAATGCCTGCTTTCGTGGCAAATAAAATTTCAAGGGAGAAAACTGACAGAAGAGGTTTCCAGTTAACAATACTTTGCAGCAATCACGGGACAACGTTGAGAGGGATTGGTGGTCCTTGAAGAAAAGAATGCATTACGCAGGGAAGGTGCATAGAGTAATTTATTTTGTTTCCTAAAGACAGACAGGAAATCGAGGTCAATGCCCAGCAATTTCTAGCACTCTGCCCTCACCATTGCCAGCTGAAAGGCAGGCACCCGGAAGGACCACGCCTGTGATGCTAGCTGAGCAAACCGGCCCCCAAGGCGCCCGGGGCCCCTGGCGCCCCCCAGCGTCAGGGCTGCAACACTGCGCGCTCTGAGACAGGCACAACCTCTGACAGAGTATGTTCCAAGGTTTTTCCTTCTCACCTCATGAGGCCTTGGCTTTGTTTGCCAATTTAAACATATTATTTAAACACGGACGTTTCCTTTAAAGCACCAAGTAAAATCTTTTGCTTGATGGAAAATCGAGGTGTTCCTAAACTTTCCATCAGTATCTGCTATTGAAAGGGGCTGCTGTTGCCTTTTCAGAGTGGGAAAAGTGGTCTGCTTGCCCTGAACAACACATTGACCACCCTCTAGGCACAAAGTACAGCGCTGATTTCACTCATGTCCAGATACCTGGGGATGGAAACATTTCCAATGTGATAACGTCATGGGATGATTTTGGTGAAAATAGGGTATAAACCTGGGGAAGAGCCAGGCCCAATGGGCTTGGAAGCCCACCCATCCCAAGGCTCTGAGATCCATGTGTTCTATCCATTCTGACACGCCTCTGTCCATTGGCCCATTCAAATCACAAGCCCCTGGTTTCTCGAGTGCACCCAGGTGGGACACATCCACCCCTGCTTTCACCTGGAGACTTTGAAAGCACTAGAGGAAGGAGCACTCTGGAGCCTGTGGATATGATGTCTACACTCAAAAATCCTTCCCTGCCAGACACCAGTGTGGCTAGACTCTGGACTGCAGTAATTGATTGACTCAACAACCATTATTGCAAGTCTATTATACTCCAGGCTAGTAGCAGGAACCATAGCATTTCTGCTCCCAGGAGGGTCTACACATCCAGTTTAAAACAAAAAACAAACAAACAAACAAACAAACAAAAAAACAGAATGTGCTATGTGTCAACCAAATGAAGCTGGCAGAAGTGTAGAGGAAGCTGTGGCCCTATGGAGGTCCAGGAGCAGTCAGTTGAGGGTGAGCCACGAAGCTCTCCCCAGGGATGTCGGCAGCCTGCTCAGCAGTTGCCCTAGCAGGTAACACCCCACGGGGCCCTGCAATGCCTCAGTTTGGTCCATCTGTAGTAGGCAATCAAAGCTGCAGCATTCAGAAAGGGACTCAAGTCCTGCAAATCTTATTAGTATCCCAGCAAAAGCAAATACCGCCAAGGAGTCCTCCTGGTAGTGCTGCTGTTGACAAGCAAACTCGCAGCAAGATAAGCTAAGCCGTAGTTTTGCTCTGCGGTCAGTAGGAGAAGGAAAATAGAGCTTCAAACAAATGCAGCACTTTTAAAACAAAAACTTCCTCTCCTGTTAGTGCTGGAGGAGCTGCTGGGAGTTTCAGAAGAGACAGAGCCCTCCAATCGAATTTTCATTTTAAATAGGAGATGTGACCTCCCTCTAGTCACGTCAATAAATTAGTCTTTTTTGTGAGGCCACAGCATGATTTTGAAATTAGGAGGACACTAGGGAAACCAATACAATAAAAAAAAAATACTGACTAGAATGCAATTTTACAGCTTTTTTTTCCCCCAAGTGTAAGCTACCATTAATATGACTGTTACAAAGCATTTGTTAAATAGAACTATGTAAATCCAAGGGTATCCTATTTGTATAGGCAAAGTTAAACCACGAAGGAGAACTGAGGGGCTGTGGGAAAGCTCCTGGGGGTGTGTGTTGGGGGAGGGAAGAATGTGGATTGGAAAGTGTGGTGGTTGGGGTTGCAGAAACTAAACATAGTCCACCCATCAGGAAGGATTTAGTACTAAGCTGCAGGCCTCGAGGCAAGAGATGAAATTCGTTGACTTTTCCATCGTCCGTTGCCCATTAGTGCGAGCTTCTGCCCCTGGGGAGGAACCGAGGTACTCACCCACCTGCACCCAACCTTCCGACCTCCCAGCTCCCGCACACTGGAGCAGCAGGTGGAAAAGCGCTGGGATATCAAAGGCCCTGGGCCCAGTCCCTGACACACAGTAGGACCTCAGCTGCTCTGGTTCTTTCTGCACTAACTCAGACTGAAGAGGCGTCACTTCTCTCTAATGCCCCACCTTCATGGTGAAGCATGGGTTTCCAATTCCTCCCCAGTCCCCTAACACTGGTGTTTTTTAAAACACACGCAGAAAGGCACAGGTAGTGTGGGCACCACGCGGCGAAGACCCTGACCCCCAGCAGCTAAGCAGGAAGGGACTGGCTGGACCTAAGCACTTCCCCCAGCGGGAACTGACGGATGTAAATGAGGCAGTCGGGGTAACTCGGGGGCACAGAAGCCGCGAGAGGCGCGACAGCCGCGGGGACCCGGGCCTGGACTAGCCGGCCGTGCCCCGCGCCAAAGCCCCCGAGAAAGGCAGGTTCCTGTTCTACGCGCGGACTGGTGGGACACTTTTTCCTCCCAGTGCAGAGGATTGCCCAGGAGGTCAAGTCGCCCTTCTCAACCTTTCTCATTTGAATACATGAAAATGTGAGTCGTTTTTGGCAAGACGATGCTCGCTCGCGGCCAGACGGTTTTGTCTCCCTCGGGCGAGGCGGGGTGGGGAGCAGCTCCGGCTCCGGCATCCGGCTGCGGGCGAGCCTGGCCAGCGCACCGGCCCGTGCAGAAACCCGGTGGAGGCTCTGGGAGCAGTCAGGGAAGGGACAAACCCAGTGGCTGTTTTTCTTTCAACAGAACAGGCGAAGTGGTGGATAAGTGTTAAGTGTTGGTCACCCACTCCTACACTCAGACACACACACACACACGCACGCACGCACACGCAGGACGCCGCAGTAGAAGCGGACTCCAAGCAAACACAGCCAGCCAAGGCCCGTCTGTGGTCCCAGGGCCCTTACCCACTGGGAGTCGGACGCCTCGTGTGTTGTGAATTCCTTAATGACTTAACGATGGGAGGGGAGGAAGGAAAGGCAGTGTGAGCGAGGAAAGGAAAGAGAGGCAGCGAAGGAACAGGAGGCTGGGAGTGGGCCCAGTGCTGCCCGCTGCGCGCCACAGGTCCGGGCGGTGATGGCCCCGCGGACACGGGCCAAGGCGCCTCGTGCGGGTGAGGGTGGGATGCAGGAGGCAGACTCCGGAGGCCGCCCTCGCCCGCTGCCCGGGCCCCGTCCCCAACCCAGCGCACACCTCTGCTTTACAACGTACGCTAGTCGCTTCCAACATCCCAGGCCTTCCCCGCTCCAAAGCCGAGCCAGGTCCCAGTCGGGGTCGGCTTTGAACTGGGTTAAAGACCACAGGTCTTAGTTTCCTTGCGTCTGATTCTCCTCGGCGGGAGGAGGACATAAGCTTCTTATCTGGGTGGGGGGTGGAGGCCCGCGGAGGGGCTCGGACCACCCCGCACAGAGAGTGGCTGGACCTGCGGCGGCCGTGACCTGACCACAGCCCCGACGGGGGGAGGGGCGCAGACCCTGCCTTCTGCCCACCCTGCACCCCTCGGAACGACAGGCCTCTCCCTGCTCCTTTCGCCGTCCGCACCCTCTGCTTTGCGCGCTCCAGCTGAGGGTGTGCGGCCGCCAGGGGCTGCCCCGGGGCCTCACGCTGGGAAGGCTAAGCTGCAGCAGCCGAGCTGGGTCAGGGGACCTCGTGCCGCCCCTCGTGCGGGGCCGACTGCACCGGAGCAGGCCCCAGGGGAGTTGCAGTCGCCGCTTCCGGGAAGGGCGGAGCCGCTTCCTCTGCCCTCGGCAGCCCCGAGTTCCCGCGCCCCGCGCGCGGTCCTCACCGCCGGGGCTTCCTGCACTACAGGAGCCCGCCCTCAGCGCTGTCTGGGCGGACGCAGGCTGCCCCAGCCCCATAGGCACCCAGGCGATGTGGCACGGGACGCCCTGGGAGCCGCCACGTGGCTGCTCTCGTTCGTCCCCTGCGCCGGGGCCACCCAGGCGGCCCAGAGCTGAAAAAAGGTCTCGTGCACCCTATTGCCCGCACGTTTGCAAAGCACAATGCTGCAGTGGTGTGAGGGCCTGTTTGGGGAAAGAGGTCAGGAAGGAGCTGGCTTAGGCGGCCACGCAGGTTACCTGGCTGCCCGCTGGCCAGTAGCCTCCTAAGTTTATGGCTGCGTGAACCTCTGTGTTCCAAGTCAAAGGGCGGCTCCGCCACGCTGATTCACCCCTCAACCTCGAAGAGACTGGCCGGCTTGCACCTGGGCACACTACGACTTCAGCTCCTGAAGTTGTCGGGTGTTGTGCGATGCTGCCCCTGAGATGCCACATGCCAGCTCGCCTTGGTGGCCTCTGGCAGGATGCGCGCGGGATTCCAAGCCCCTCTCCCCCGGCGGTGCCGGCTGGGGGCACCTGCCAGGCACTCAGCCTTCCTAGTCTGCGACAGGAGGCGCTGTGTTCGCGCGGATTCCCGGGGCTGCCGACCCGGGAACCCGAGACCTGGACCAAGGCTGTAGGGCTGACTTGTCCAGACCATTGTGCACCCCCAGTCTTGGCCTTTGAAGAAGCCTGGGAGAAACCTCACTTTGGCCATTGCTCTACGACCGACTGGGATATATATATGCGCATATACACGACTTTCTATATAAGTGACTAGGACTTTCTATATATATATATTTGACTTTAAGAAAAAAAGAGAGGCCAGTAGGTTTGGAAACTAGCAGCTGCGGCCAAGCTGTTACTGCCCTTAGAAAAGCCGCCAGTCGTGCTCAACACTGCAGAAGCGCCAAGTTGGAGAATCACCGGGGGCAGGAACAAGGAAGCTCATTAGCCCTGAAAGTCCCCCACACCCGTGTACTTTGCAAATGGAACTGAGGTCCTGCTGCTGACGGGAACTTTGAACAAAAGAAGGAGTTGCTGAGACATATTCACAGATACATTTACACCAAGTGATAGGACCGCCTGGCAGTGACGGGAGCCGGCTCTGGGGAGGGAGCCTGCGCTGCCGAGTTCCAGGTGGATTTAATTTCACTCATGCCTTTCCTGACAATGTGACGTGTCCTCCCTCCCATGCACTTTTTTTTTTTTTAAAGGAATTGTAATCCAATGCTTTTATCTTTTTTATTTCCTTAACTGCACATCTTCACCCTCTCTGCTCCCCTGCTGATTTAAGAGATTTGTTTGGTTCAAGGATTTAACGCGATTCTCTTGCCAGATTTCAAGGAAGAAAGGTTTAAAAGAACAAAGCACGGGGTGGGGGGAATAAGCAATCTGTTTGGAAGACAAGTAAAAACACATTTCTTAAAATGAGATTAATGGCATTTTTAAAACTTGGCAAAACAAGAATAGTTTGCGGGCTCTCACTTTAGACTTTTATTTTATTGCCACTTAATGGAACCCATGGATGTACAGGCAGTACAACACCTGCTTGGTCTCTCTCACGCACACACACACATACTTAGAAAAACACACGCGGAGACACAGCACCTGCCACCAGCTCAGCGCCTGTCACCCAGTCTCCTTCCCCAGGACACGCGGGCACTCCACTACCCAAAAGGAGACTTTCCCACCCATGTCTAGGAGCCGGCTCAGGCCCTGGGGTTCTAGGTCGGCCCCTCCAGGTCACAGAGCCGAGAGCGCCCTGCTGCCAGCCGCCTCTGGCCCGGGCTTGGCGCTGGGCGAGCTGGGCAGACGCGTTCCAGCGCCGGCCCCTGCGAGTCCAGCCGAGGCGCGTGTTGAGAGAGACGTCCCCTCCCCCTGACCTTTCCCTATCAGAAACCAGACGGTCGCCTCCGGCTCGGTCCTCTGAGCTACTGAAGGGGGGCGGGAGGAGGAGCCGGGCAGCGGGAGGACGGCCCGACGTGGGTCCGCCTGCCCTATCACACAGACATCTGCTCTCAGTTTCTTCCTCTTCACGATCGCTAACAGATGACGAGGGGAGTGGAGTGGATCGAGGCGGAAAAAAAAAAAAAGTTATGTCATAAAGATATAAAACGGTGCTGTGACTCACCTGCTCTTAGCCGCAGGTACGAGTTTCGTGGCAGCGCCTCCGCTCTGCTAGCCGGGAGCCCGGGCCGGCCCGACGTCACCGGCTCGGCTGAGTCAGCGACGAGGCCAAATCGGGGCTCTTCCCCTTTCCTAGCCCAGGAGGGAAAGGAAAAATAAAAAGTCTGCATCCTTCAGTCTCCCGGGACTGCACTTTGGGGTCAGGAATCAGGAAAGGTGGGCGGGGTGGGCGTGGGGGGGACAGGGACAGGCAGAAGACCGTACGGGGCCTCAGCCCAGGTCTCGGGCGTGCTGAGCGCCTCCGGGGAGGGGCCCAGGGGTCATTCGGCCCGCACAGTCCCTAAGCTCCGGCCCTTCTCCGGCTACGCGGTTCCCATCCCGAGTCCTCGCCTGCCTGCCCGGCCCCGCCTATTTTTCTTTCTTTTTTTTCCTGTTTTTCCCCCCAAAGGGGGGGCTACACCCCAACGCAACCCCGTTCCCCCTCTTTTCCCGGCCTCCGGGCTTAAACCAATTACACTGCTTTGCAAACAAAGTGAGGGCCGGGTTTGGGGGGAGGGGGCCCGGCGGGAGGGGCGCCGCTCGGCGGCGGCGGCGGCGGCGGCGGCGGCGCGGCGGGGCGGGAGGCGCGGCGGCCGGACTGGCGGGCGGCCGCCTCGCAGGTGCACCTCGGGCTTTGTAGGTGCGAGCGTCTTTGTGCAGCGGACAAATGGGGAGAGGACGAGGAGGTGGGCACTCGGGCGACGTAAGATCCACATCAGTTCAACTGCACTCGCCTCGCAGAGGCCGCCCGCTCAGTTCCCGCCGAGGCGCTCCCCGGCGCCGCGCTCCGCGGCAGCCGCCTGCCCCCGGCGCTGCCCCCGCCCGCCGCGCCGCCGCCGCCGCCGCCGCCGCGCACGCCGCGCCCCGCAGCGCCGGGCTCCCTCCGCCCAGGGGTGGCGTTGGGCCCGCGCGGGCGCTCGGGTGACTGCAGCTGCTCGGCTCCCCTCCCCCGCGCCGCGCCGCGCCGCGCGGCCGCCCGTCGCCTCGCACAGGGCTGCATGGTCGCATCGGGCAGGGTGGCTCCAGGATGTTAGGGGCTGTGAAGATGGAAGGGCATGAGAGCAGCGACTGGAACAGCTACTACGCGGACACGCAGGAGGTGAGAAGCGGGCGGGCGGCGCGGCGCTCCCAGTGCCCCAGTCGGGGGAGGCTGGGGCCAAGTGGGCGCCGGGCAGGGCGGGCGGCGGCGGGCGGGCAGGGGGCGTCGCCTCGGTGCCCCGGGTGCATTCTGCGGCCGGCCGGATGGTGGGGGACGGCCCCGCGGGCGCTCGGGACCCGGGCGCTCGCAGCGGGCGAGAAGAGTTTTAGGGAACTCCAGGCTTGAAAAGCAGCGCTCCGGGAAGTACTTGGCGCTTGCCCGCGGAGAGCGGGAGCCGAGCCCGGCCGGGGGGCCACGGCGGGCGGGCGGGCGCCGGCGCGGGCTGAAAGCAGCTTCGAAACCCAGAGCCGTCCCGCCGTGTAACAATCGGGCATCTTCTGGTGAGAACGCCCTGCCGCTCGTTTGGGCGTCTAGAGAGTGAAAACGATTCCTCAATTTTACAAAACTTGTTCTTCAAAAGCCCTGTTCGGGGAGAAGCGTGCTCCTTCGTCTCCAGAACCGCTGGGTGGCGCTGGTGCGAGCCGAATCTTTTTCCAGAACTCGGGGCCAAGAACCTGTTTCTCTTCATTGTCCCCTTGGTGGCACGTTCGTGGGGTTTATTTTACAGTGCTCACAAAAGGACTGCGAAGCCACCAGGTACAGGCAGGACTGCCACCTACTAAAAGTATTTTTCTACGAACAGCTGGCGATACCCCCCCCCCCTCAAAGTTTGATTAGCATCATTGAAAAGACTTGCTGGAATTGTCTTGGATAATCCTGAGAAGACGAAAAGAAAATAAACGCCAAAGTAGAAAATATCTTAAGACGTGGACAGAAAAAAAGCTCGAAATCAGGAAATATTCTCAAGGCAATTGGTTTGTGTGTGTTTCTGGACTCCCAGATTTACCTGAGTGCATTTGCACGCCTTACCTTAAGGGATGTTGCTACTTAAATCGAATTGTTCACCACTTAGGATTTCTCTTTAAGTCACAGTTGCTGATGAAAATCCTTGCGAGGAATCATTACTCTTTGTTAAATTATCAGACAGTTTTTAGCATCGCTGGGCTCTGCGTTTTCCCAAATGGCTGTGGATGGGTTTTAACCAGCTGATGGTTTTTAGAAACCCTCAGAACTCTTAGGTTTAACGATGATGCAGACATCTCGACCCACCACAGTTACGACCTCTAAAGAACCTTCTGTTCCTTTAAAACTGAGAATTGGGAACTAGAATATAGCCTGAGGAGAAAATAAGTCGAATTTGATCTACAGATTTAAAAATATTTGAAACTACTCCTGTAGTGTCAACCGCCGGGCTTTAAAAATGATCAGCGGCAATAGATCAATATTTAGGGGTGGGGGTGTGTGTGATTATTTCAATAAATTGTGCCTCCGAAATTGTCAAACCCTGCGGGACTGGAAATCCTAGCAAAACCCATGCAAGTTTTTGAACGGCCTGCAGAGGTGCGAACCGGTAGTTGTGACAAAGTTAAAATGCACGCGGAGAGTTGTGTCAGGCAGCGCTTTCCCCCTTCTATTGAAGATCTGTTGTTACTTTTATCTCCCAAAACTGACTTCTGTGTCTGCGTCCTCTTTAATATTACAGTAGCTACAAGAAGGCGGAGCACTCTGCTGCTATACTCTCAAAAAGTCATCATTTGTCAAAAAATAAAAAATTTTTAAAAACCCTCCTAAGATCATCAAGGCCATCAAGTTGCTGGGAAATTAGTGGGTCAGGGCCTCCGACGGCTGCCGGCTCTGCTCCGGCAGGGACTTCGTTAACAGCCGCCTGGCACCCCCGAGCCTGCGGCGCGGCGGTAAGGGCCAGGCCGGAGCGAGGTGGGCGCAGGGGCTGGCTTCTGCGGCCCGCGCCGCGCACGCAGGGCGCCCTAGGGGGCAAGTGAAAAAGCAGAGTATTCTGCTGTCCGAGTTCTACAGACGCTTTGCCCCCAAAGGGCGCTTTGCCGAGGCTGGTCCGGGGTATTGACTTGGGCTACCGCCTGGCGCTGGATGGAGGAGGCGGGGAAGGCTCCCCAGGCCTGGCGCGTAAGGCGATTACACATCTTCCCAGGGACATATTTTCTGTGTGCGCTCGCCTTTCATGCCTGCCGCGCTGGGATGGTCCCCCTGCGGTGCAGGACATCTTGGCTCCGTCTGGGGAGAGCGCCCAGCAGTTGGCCCCGGGTGTGTGTGCGTGCATGGGGATGTGGGGTGGGGAGGGGGTCGTTGCGTGCTTGGCAGGCGTGCTCTCCCGGGCTGGCCCCCTCCCCTGGCCGGCCAGACGACCCCCCCCCCCCCCCGCGTCCAGCGCCCACCTCTAACCCCGCCCTTCGGGGCCTCTTGGCTCGCTGTCTCCGCTCCAGGCCTACTCCTCCGTCCCGGTCAGCAACATGAACTCGGGCCTGGGCTCCATGAACTCCATGAACACCTACATGACCATGAACACCATGACCACCAGCGGCAACATGACCCCGGCCTCCTTCAACATGTCCTACGCCAACCCGGGCCTGGGGGCCGGCCTGAGTCCTGGCGCGGTGGCCGGCATGCCTGCGGGCTCGGCGGGCGCCATGAACAGCATGACGGCAGCGGGCGTGACGGCAATGGGGACGGCGCTGAGCCCGGGTGGCATGGGCGCCATGGGCGCACAGCCCGCAGCCTCCATGAACGGTCTGGGCCCCTACGCGGCCGCCATGAACCCGTGCATGAGCCCCATGGCGTACGCACCGTCCAACCTGGGCCGCAGCCGTGCGGGCGGAGGCGGCGATGCCAAGACGTTCAAGCGCAGCTACCCGCACGCCAAGCCGCCCTACTCCTACATCTCGCTCATCACCATGGCCATCCAGCAGGCGCCCAGCAAGATGCTCACGCTGAGCGAGATCTACCAGTGGATCATGGACCTCTTCCCCTATTACCGGCAGAACCAGCAGCGCTGGCAGAACTCCATCCGCCACTCGCTGTCCTTCAACGACTGCTTCGTCAAGGTGGCGCGCTCCCCCGACAAGCCGGGCAAGGGCTCCTATTGGACGCTGCACCCAGACTCCGGCAACATGTTCGAGAACGGCTGCTACTTGCGCCGCCAGAAGCGCTTCAAGTGTGAGAAGCAGCCGGGGGCTGGCGGCGGGGGAGGCGGCGGCGGTGCCAAGGGCGGCCCCGAGAGCCGCAAGGACCCTTCGGGCGCCGCTCACCCCGGAGCCGACTCGCCCCTGCACCGGGGGGTGCACGGGAAGGCCGGCCAGCTAGAGGGCGCGCCGGCCCCCGGGCCCGCCGCCAGCCCCCAGACTCTGGACCACAGCGGGGCTGCGGCGACAGGGGGCGCCTCCGAGTTGAAGGCTCCGGCCTCCTCGTCTGCTCCCCCGATAAGCTCTGGGCCCGGGGCGCTGGCGTCTGTGCCCCCCTCCCACCCGGCCCATGGCCTGGCCCCTCACGAGTCCCAGCTGCACCTGAAGGGGGACCCCCACTACTCCTTCAACCACCCTTTCTCCATCAATAACCTCATGTCCTCCTCGGAGCAGCAGCATAAGCTGGACTTCAAGGCCTACGAGCAGGCACTGCAGTACTCGCCCTACGGCGCCGCGCTGCCCGCCAGCCTGCCCCTGGGCAGCGCATCGGTGGCCACCAGGAGTCCCATCGAGCCCTCAGCCTTGGAGCCAGCCTATTACCAAGGTGTGTATTCCAGACCCGTCCTAAACACTTCCTAGCTCCCGGGACTGGGGGTTTGTCTGCCACAGTCGCGCTGGTAGCAGGAGAGGAAACAAAACAAAACAAAACAAAGCAAAAAAAAAAAAAGCCAACAATAAAACAAAACAAAAACTCACACACACCAAACTGACAACAGCATAAATTCCTGACAGCTATTTTATTTCTTTTCTCGTGCACAATCTTTCCCCCAGTGCAAAGGACTGTTACTTTATTATTGTATTCAAAACTCATTGTGTACATTATGACAAAACCAACCAATCCCCAAACCAACAAGTTTTTTTCCTGGGACGTTGGATGATCCACAAGAGTGTGTGTGTGTGTGTGTGTGTGTGTGTGTGACTCTCCTTCCTTTTTCCTTCCTTTCTGTCCTCTTTCCTCTTCAGACATATTCTAGTCTGGGCAGGGTTTATTTAAAAAAAAAGTGGTCAAGTTTGTAAAATATTTGTGCTTACACACACACATGCGTGCACACACATGCACACACACAAGTTTACAGGTCTGTGGCAATACTCTTAAACCCTAAGAATGGAAGTGAAGAAACAGGCAGACACTAGGGGCTCTTAAAAGTATGGAAAGACTTCGCTGCTGTTTCACAGCAAGACGTAAACAGACTGCAAACACCAGAGCCATTGGGTTTTTTCAGTTTACCTTTCCGGTCCCTTCAGATAGCAGGTGTTCTTAAATGAAATTCATATACATTGTGTTCAGACTTAATCATGCACATGCTCACATTTGTAGACATCCTCCATATATTTACATAACTTATAGATGTAATAGTTGGTGATACACATGCTACTGTTTTCAAGAGTTGCCTGACCAAGAAGTTACAAGGACCCCACAGCCCTGGTCCTTTCTGCCCACATAGGAATTGCCCCCCTGAGGAACTCTGCACCTGGCTTTGCAGAGTGCCATGGTCATGTCATTCTGAGGTCACTTAATGTATAAAACTAGCTTTTGTGCATACCGTTGAATATTTTTCTCCAGACTTTTGGGCAGTATGATGATATTGGAGGAGAGAGAAGTTGTAGGGAGCTGTATTCCAAAATTTGGTCCAAGATTCCGAAGTCCTATTGATTGTGGCCATTTTAATTATTGCCATCATGTGCTTGTTTCATCCAGTGTTAATGCACTTTCCACAGTTGGACATGGTGTTAGTATAGCCAGACGGGTTTCATTATTTTTTTTGCTTTCTCAATGTTAATTTATTGCATGGTTTATTTCTTTTCTTTACAGCTGAAATTGTTTTAAATGATGGTTTAAATTACAAATTAAAATGTTAATTTTTATCAGTGTGATTGTAATTAAATATTTTGATTTAAATAACAAAAATAATGCCAGATATAAAGCCGTGGAATATGTTCTTGATCATTTGCAGTTAAGAACTTTAAATAAATCAAATGTTAAGAAAAAAGGATTTCTGTATTTTCCTTCACTTAATTAAATCCAAAATGGATATTATGAATATATTTTTTTATTCTGGAACTTAATATAAATGTCAAGGAAAATAATCCAAAAAAGCTTTTTTCTGATTTAAATGAACATGTAGCTAGTGAAAAGTAGTGAAAGTAAATCAACTAAAGTGAGTAGATAAATTGTTTTAATTTTCCAAGTATTGAGAACTGGAAAATCTTTGTTCCCAGTAATGTTTACTTCAGTGTTTCTATGCGGGCTTAAACTTTCTATTTCCTTTGCATCTTCCTAGTGTTAAAATCAAGTATTGTTAATTCAGCTACCTTCCCCCCTTTTGCAATGCATGGACTATCCTAGTGAGAATAAAATGACAGCCTCGGGCTGCCAAAATTAAGTTGTCTGCAACAGAGACTCCTGAACCACCCTCTTCCTTAAAAGAGAAACAAAACTTAGCCATCACGGCAGCTTTGGTGTGGACAGGAGGAGGAGAGTTCATTCACTCCTGTGTGCGTAGGGAGAGCTTTGTGCCATCGGGACTTTTCAGGGTAGCTGCTATTCTGTATTGTGTAAAGGTATTTTTGTAATATTATTTCTAAAAATATTGCTCCTAAGAACTTAAAATGATTTGTTTGCCTTCTAAGAAGCTTTTAAATGCGACTTCACACCCCAGAGTTGCCTAGGATCACAAAATCATTAATCTCCTTTGATAGTAGGCTCACTTTCCAGTCCACCTATTTCTTTGTAAGTCTTGTTGGGATTGACATCAACAGGAACAGCCCCAGCCCAGGCAGAGGCTGGCCGGCCTGAGCCTTCGGTAGGAACTCCATCCTCACCAGGGCTTGAACTTGGACAGTCCATGCTTTCTTCGCCCCACTGCACACCGCGGACTAGATTTTCAAAAGGAGCTGCGTGAGTCCCTTAATTATGGCGTAATTGCCTCCCCAGATGAGAGAAAAGGTTTTATCCAGCACTTGAGAAAAATTCAGAAATCCCAAGCCCCCCTCGTTTCTGCTCATGAAAGAGCGAGGGGCGGAAACGTACTGATTTGGGTCATTTCAAAACCTAATTTGGAAGCCTAGGAAATGCTTTAAAATCCCAGAGAGGGGAGAAGTCTTCAATCTCAACGGTTGTTCATATTTATAAGGCGAGTAAACAAACGTTGGTCAATTCGAATTCCAAATGTACAGAAGCGCGTGAGCTTTGGTCGCGGAATTTTTCCCGGCCGCACTGAATCTAAAACATCTAACTTTTTGTGGTGTCGCCTCCGTGATGTTCTCCTCTTGCAGGTATTGTCCGTGTCCCGGCCCCCACCTCGCGCCGCGCTAAGGGGGCCTTCACTCTCGCTCTCTTACTTGGCGGAGCTTCAGTTTCTAGGTTCGCCGGGGGCCAGGCGCGCCACCGCAGGCTCACGGCCGCCACTTGGCCGCTCTTGCCTTGGCGCAAAGGCCACTCCGGCCCAGAGCTTCCGCCCCGTAGGCATCTCCTGCGATTCCCAGACCCCGCACTTCGCCACCTCCGAGCCATGCGTTCTGGGACCCGCGCGTCACGACGCGCGCGGGTTGGGGCCAGGGCAGCTGGTTGCTGGGGAATGGGGGGCAGAGCAGGACCGTAAGCATCTCGAGGTGACAAGTGCAGTTAGTTCTTCATTGTTTGGGCATTTTCCCTCCTAGCGAATAAATCTTCTGTTGAGCCCGAGACCTAAAAGTCAACAAAGAAGGCCAGGCGCCTCGTTACCGCGCCCGCGGCCCCAGCGGCCCGCGCTGCGGAGGCCGCTCCCGCTGCGTAATCCCTTCCTCGGAAACCCGGACACACAAACGCCGGAACGCCCGGGGCTGGGGCGCCGCGCCCCTGGGCCAGCAGCAAAGCGACCGTGGTTCGGAGGCAGTGCGGGACCCAGCCGGAGCGCGCAGCCTGCCGCGAACTGTCCACCCCTCTTTGCGCCTCGCGCCTCGACCTCTCCCTATTTTTCCACCTCTAATGCTTCGGGAGAAGAGAGGCGGAAGGTGGATGCCGGCCGCTCAGCCGGTCCCCCTCCACGGACTCGCTTTCTTTAGGAATTTAGACGGGGTGGGGGAGGGGTCTGCGGAAGGGGAGGGAGGGAAGCAGGGAGAGAGGAGACGAAAACCTCGCTTCTGGCCCTAATATGAGCTCGGGAGGCCCTGCGATCCCTGGACGACGCCACCGAGCAAACACTTTTGGAGAAAAAGAACAGCAATGTGTTGTTGGAGCGTGGTGCAGGGAAGCTGAGCTCTATGTGTTACTTTCACCTTGCGTTTAAACTGCGCACGTTGGAAACGTTTTTAACGCGCAGGGAGCATTCAGCCACCGGTAGAGAGGGCAGACGAAAGGATCACCAATTCTTTTCAGCAGAAACCGAACAACTCCGTAGTTGTGCGAGGAGGCTGCTCCATTCGTACAGTATTTAAATCAAAGAGAAAATGTTAATTTCCATTGTGCGCTCTCCTAGCAGAATACAGAGACGAGAATTATTGTGGGAGGAGAGATCAAAACAAACAAAACCCCTATTAAAGTTCTTAACTTCTGTTTTCATTTCTTGAGGCTGCGTACCTGACTGGTTTCACCGAAAGTATAAAAAGCACGGTTTTTCTCAAGAGTCTAACAGATGTGGATGAGCCACAATAGGAAAGAATTCCTGGAGGGCCACAATTTTTAAATCTTGTTGTTTGAACATTTTAAAAATTGATTTCCATGCAGTGAAAATGATTGTTAAATTTCTTTGCGAAAAACTGTCGCGATCGATACAAATTCCTTTCAATGCGGACCAAAGTAGGAGACCTGTAGCCCAAATTAATTAACCTTTCCTCGCGATCAATTGGTTTTCTGTTGATTTAGCAGTAATATTGCAGAACATTTAGCTATAATGTATTTTAATGCGATACCTCAGTATGTGAAGGGGAAAAAACTCGTTGAAACATAAAATTGCTTACATTATTTACTTGATATTTAATGAGTTAGTAAAGTATTTTGCCTTCAAAAATTAAATTGTTTGTGTTTTGCAATAAAGTGTGTCTTCCAAGTAAATGGAATTAAGATAATGCCTAATGACTTAATATAATTATGCTCAAAAAGATGATTATTTTAAAGCTACCTTTAGCTGAACGGGTAATCAAATTATGCTGACAATTAAAAACAAAATCTACGCAAATTAAAAAAAACATTGGCATCAATAATTACTCATGAGAATAAGAACTTAAAAACTGAAAAGACTTAGACGATTTTACAGCTTTCCTGATTAGAATCCATTTGGGGAGACAGAAAAAATATTAAATATCCCTTCATTCAAGTTTTATTTTCTACCCATGATGTTATTCAGCGTAGCCAAATAACATTAAACAACAGATTACTTTAAACCTTCTGTTTTGTTTTTCCGAATGGTGAAGTTTGGGGACATAATGGTTCTGTCAATGCTTCTGTTTTTAGATCCCCGCCCTGTTCTGCTCAGTGAACTTTGCTCAGCTCCAACGGTAGCCCTCACCTTGCTTTCCTCCCGGGTCATCATTCTAGCAGGCAACATGAGCTGCAGTTTACTAATGAAGTTCAATTTGAACTTGTAAAGTGCATGCATTTTCCTATTATAAACACGTTTGAAAAACCTGACAAGGGGGAAATCCTCAGTTGCTTCCTTTCTTTTCCTCCAACTTCCTCATTTTTCCAATTATGGTAGCTGTGACTCCAGCGCTTAAGAGCTAAGTGTGCATTAAGTGTGAGCGCCCCTCCGCCTGGCTGCCCCTGGAAGTGAGGAGCCTTCCATTTTCTGGATGCCACCTCCTGAGATTTGGGGGTCTCTCTGTGTTCTGGTCAATCTAGAGCACAGAGGCAAGGTACTCCCACTCAGACTCTGGCAAGGAAAGGGCTTAAATAAAACCTTGGTCGCAGAGCTCAAGGTCGGGGTGGGGGTGGGGAGGTGGGCTACTGGTCAAGTCACTGGTGAAGCCAAGTTCAGAACCGGGCCACGGACACCCACGCAGGCCCGACCCGCGGTTCTAAGCTTCCACTCTCTACTTCTCTCAACCACTCTTGCAGATTACACATCAGGGACTTTTTAAAATTTATTTATTTCTGAACCAAGAAAAACAACCTGGAAAATCCCTCCAGAGCTTTGCCTGGAAGTAGGAAACAATGAATTACAGTGGAAACCTCTTCAGTTTCTGTCTCCCCTCTCCTATGAAATCTGTTACTCCTTCGCTTGTCTAATCATGTCTCAGGTCAGTTTTTTTCCTTTCTCTCTTTTATATCAAGGAGCTGTTATTTTGAAAGGCAATTTAATGAGAAGAATCCAAAAGGCTTTTCAGCGGGTTGTTTCCTTTATATATTTAACTTGCATGGAGGGAGGGAGAAAGTGGGACACCTGGACAGCTGGTTTCCCTGGCACGATCCAGGTGAGTGGGGCGTTTGGGCAGCGTCCCCCTAGCTCTGGGTTCGACCTGGGAGCCTTCGCCTTCACTCCCGCAGCCAGGTCATCAACGCACAACCTAACAGCGCCTTCAGCTCCGGGTGCCAACTCCTGCCGCGTCCTCCACCGCCGCTCTTGGGCGGGGGCCGCTGCACGAGCTCGAGCTGCAGCGAGCCGTGGGGGTAGCGCGGGGCACGGGCCAGGTTTCTTCGCCTCTCCCTGCAGTCACGCTGCCTTCTGCTGACACGCGCTTCCTTTGTGTTCTGCCTGGCTAATATATTAATGGGGCGGACAACCCGGATCCTCCGAGGAGGGGGTGGGGACGGGAAGGGAACGCAACAGCTCTGGTTGCAGATCCCGCGGGCCAAAGAGCCTAAAGGTAGGCTGGGTTGGGGCGGGGCGGGGGAGGGGGAGCGCATCACGGTAGGGAAGTTCGCGTTGGGGGCATTGAAAAGTTAACTTAAATGCCAGCAACAAGTTTTAGAAAAGGTCACCTGATGCGAAGGCGCTGTCTTGGGCCTAGACTCCCCGACCCTCGAGAAACCGGCCCCTCTGGCTGAGGGTCTGCGTCCCCGACCCGCGGACCTGGAGGCCCGCTTCCCGCTGCACCTGGCGCAGGTGCCCCTCTTGGATGTGCGCGCTGTCGCAGTCTCATCGCGCTCCACCTCAGTCAGCCTCCTTCCATGCTTGGGTCCCAGGGGTGGAAAAGAACAGGTTTCCAGGCAGCCAGACCTGCTGTCCTCCAAAGAGACCCCTTGCTTTCCCCGCTCTCGCCCCCCACGGGGCCGCGCGGCCTACCAGTCCGAGGCGGGCGCGCGCAGAAGCACGGAGCCCGTGGCCTGGGGCCCGGGTTCCCGCGGCTGGCTGCAGGCCTCGCCTCCTGCCCCAGCCTCCCTGGCCGAGCCCCCTCCCCGTCAGGCCCGCGGCCCCGCCCGCCAGACGGTGCCCGGGCGCACCGAGACATATGCTGCCCGCAGGCCGCGCGGCCCGACGTGGTGCTCCTGGCCGAGGCGGTTCTCAGCCCATCAAAAGCTCGGGCTTTCTTCAGCCGTATGGGCCGCGAGGTGAACAACAATGAGAGGGCCCCTTCACTTCAAAAGCGGCGATCAGGGGAAAGGCTCCCCCAGAGAATTTTTTTTTTCTACTCAGCCTTTCATTCTGGGTTTGGAGGAAAAAAAAAAAAAAAAGGCATCAGCAACTCCAGGGCCCGGGCGAGCCTAATGCCCTTTGATGGGGATTGAATTCATTATCTCCAATAACACAATTGTGCTTGGCCAACGAAAAGAGCAAAGCAGGACTCTATCCCGCCCGAGGGGCCCGGCCGGGCGGGGCGGGCGGGCGAGGCGCGCTCTCGGGGATCCGCTCCGAGGCGCAGCCCCGGCCCGCGGGTCCGGCAGCGGCGGGCGCCGCGGTCCGCGCCAAGGCTGCAGGACCTGTGGCGCCGCTCGCGGGGGCCGCGCGGGGAGGGGGCGGGGCAGCCCTCCGAGCGCGTTTATTTTTCGTCTCCCCCTTTGCAGCTCTCTCCCGAGGGTGGCTTGGAGACTGGGTGTTTACTCTCCTCCAGCCCGACCTCCAGCTGCGAGGCAGTCGCTGGCGCCCGGGCGTGCTGGGCAGAACGACCGCCCAGCGCCCCCAGCTCGGCGGGTCCCGGCTCTCCACGCCGCGCCGCCCAGGCGCCTTCGACTTGGAGCCAGCCCTGCTCGGGACCTACAACTGACAAACCGGCCCCCTCTGCTCAGGTGGTCCCCATTCGCTTTGGAGGCAGCTGTTGCAGAAAGGCGCGTCCGGAGCCTGGGCTGGGATGGTGCCGGGGTCCGGGTGCCGGGCGTAATGGGGCGCCCTCCTCCTGCCCCCTAGACTCTGCCCGGGAGCGCGACCCCGCGCGGGTGCCTCCTCCCGGGTTCCACCGCAACCTTGCCCTTTCAGCCACTTGCAGCCCCTGCCACGGTGCTCCCCTGAGTGTACGGAAGTGGACACAGAGGAAACAGGCACTGTCACGTGCCTTGACCTGGGGTGAGGGTGGGGGTGGGGTTGGATTAAGAATCCTGATCAAAGAGGACCTCGCTGCAGCGTGGGATCTGAAACCCCGGCTAAAGTCACTCCCGAGCACGCTTCCTGCACACAACCCTTCTTTTCCAGTCACCGTTCCTCGGGAAAGCGAGGATGGCAGCTTTATTTCCGAATTCTAAGTACTTTTTTTTTGTTTTACAGGAACACCGTGTGAGAGTAACTGTGGATTGGTCGTTTGTCACCGCTTCAAGCAATCAACCCTTACCTTTCTCTTAAGGGAGGTCGAGCCCCTCACGTTTGCTATAGGAGATGTATCTGTTTGTAGTCACACAAACATGAGATCTGCGGAGTCGGAGGAGCAGCCACAAGACTGTTCCCAAAGCAAGGGAGCAGTACCCTGAGTGAGCTGCGGTCTAGGGCACGCCGGGAAAGGTGTTTCAGACGTAAGACTTGCAGCGAGGCATTGTTCTCACCAGGAGACAGGGATTTCGTTATTTAATTTCCTCAAGCATAAAATAGAATAACCTTTATCAATTTAGGCCAGGGGACTCCGACCCGTGCCCTTCATTTTTTTTAGACCTGCGTACAGGGAGGGAGGGAGAAAAACTTCCACTGTGATAGGTAAAAAACTGAAGAGCAAGACTTCAGTTCTTTCTTCCTCTCCTTTTCCTTTTTTCTTTCTGTCTTATAGGGCAACCTCCTGCCTATAATTTACTTTAAAGGATATATTTACTTTTGGGAAGTCTTCAAAGTTTTCATTTATCTTTGAAAAGATGTAAAACATTTATCTTATAGATATTCTCAGTATCTTAATAAGGAAGCTTATGAGAACTTCTATCCTTCATGTGAGTTTTCAACTCCACGTACTAATGGTTATCAAAAAAAAAAAAGTGACTCCTCCTTTGGACATTTACTCATTTTTGCTACCGAAGATAGCTTTGCATCTTGGTGACTGGTTCATTTACAGTGTGGTAGGTTAACTTCAGTCACCTTTTAAGAAATTCTTTTGCAACATCAGATGGTGGTTTAATCTCCATCTTCAATTGTGGCACACATTTCCCCACCTCATGGACTGCTGTGTCTCCTTTACATATTCATTGTCACATGCGTGGAAATACTGAGGAGAGACAGGTACTTATACAAGGTAAAGATGGCAGTGATTTCAGTTTTGCATATTAACAATTTGAATGAGTTTAACGTGTTTGATCAGAGTAAGTTATATGTAGGTCTAGCTGTTTGGGAATTATGATTTTTGAAGCCTTCAGAGTAATGACACTCTGGCTCCAGTGTAAGAACTATTCCATGGAGAAGAGTGTGTTCAAGAAAACCACACAAAAGCTTTAATTGTGACATACATCCACCAGACCACACACAGAAGCGACAAGACTGTCCCGTGGTTAATCACATAAACAATTTGTCAAGTGCCAGAGCACACAGAAGGGATTATGTGACCTCAGGTGAGCAGGGCACCACAGCATGGATGAATTACTAAACACAAGATACCATGATCCTCATGTGGGTGTCTTCGGCTGTGCAAGAGCCAAAGAGCCAAAGGAGGGAAGAGGAGGTAAAGCATTTCAGCAGGAATGGGAATTCCAAGTTACCTAAAGTGCAACCCCAAAGCACACTTTATCTTGAGATTCCCCGAAACATGGGGCTATAGAACACAGGGACAGAAAGACCCCTTAGGCCATCTGGGTCAGTCCTCTGCAAGATCACTTCCCTGCAAATGTTCCTAGGTCTGGTCCAGAATAGATTTCACTATTAAGAATTGAAGGACTCCCACTTCCTGAGTTTATGTATATATAAGGAAAAAGCTCTATATTCACGGTGTAGAACATTTTGTAAACTGAATGCTTTCTCTAATAATTAGGTAAAATTACTTTGCATTTTAAGTATGCCTCTTCAAGTATCCGTTTTTATTAAGTCTCAAATCTGTTTCAGAAACCTGTATGCTTGCCTCTTTAATTTATTCAGCAAAGTGATACACACTGCTTTCTTGAGTTCTCTTCCAAAACATCCAAATTAAGTACTCCAGAAAGGAAAACACCTTTAACATATAAAAGCATTTGATTTTGTGTGCTAAACACTGAGAGGGGAAAAACAAAGTTAAACCTCAAACTCCTTTGAATGAAACCAGCATTATTCAGGAGACTTGGTCCATTTGTGAGCTGAAACCCACATGCTAGGCTGTGCCACCTCTTTACCTTTTATGTATGATTTATGGTGAGAAGTCATAGGACATCAACTTTTTTAAATTTGGTAACTTTTTAACTTAAAGGAAAAAAGTTTAGAAACCAGTTGGGGGATTTAGAAGAAAAGAAATACTGGAAAATTTTCAGAGTATTTGTTACTTAGACTTGTGGACTATCAGGAATATATTACATTAGAGTTTTGTACCAAAGGAGTTCATTATGAAACTTGTGTCTGGAATCTCAGACTCAGAATGGGATTCTGGGTTCCCAACAGGTTAAACAATTTGCTCACTCTCTGTATAGTGACCGCTGAGCCATGCCATGCCAAGGATTAGCTCCTCAGACTACACCTGTTTCTTAAGTTACAATATCTTACTGAGTCAGGCAGTTAGAATGGAAACACTAATTTAAAGCGGCAAGCAGTTCACTTTCCAAACATAATTATAGCAAGACCAGATTGTGAGTTGAGTGAGTAGGGAGAGGAAATGAGAGATGCTGGGAATGGTCTTCAATGCATTTCATTCACCTATCTCATGTTCTAAAATCGGATAGCTGAAAGGGAAAATCAAAATTGTCATAAAAGGTTGTAAGGCTTCTGATAACTCAAAGAGTAACATTAAGAGGTTGTGTCTATATCAATCCAGTGACTGGAAAGATGTCAGCTTCCCTCAAGTTGGCTACTGGGTCTCAAGAGGGCCAACTCTACCCAACTCTTGATTCTTGTTGTTGATACAACAAATGACAATTTTGAGTTCTACTCAATTCCCTTTATAATGAACACAACTTTAAAAATATTTAAAGTAAGGTTTGCTGTTTATGGTGGTTTGTGTTAAACACATGCTTGTATTTTAGAGCCCTTCATCACTTTACAATCGTTACTAGATGATGCTGTTTATGGAACAACCTAAGATTTTAATAATAAGTGCAAATTAGCAGAGTGGAACAGGGCCTTTCCTATTTCAGTCTTATCGTTAGCAACAGAAAGAGTGGTAAAGCAGCCAGCACTCCACCTGAAATATATGTACATATAGAAGTGCTGAGATTCTTCCCAAGAGACCACACCCAAGGCCCTTAAAATTGTACTTGTCATGAGGGCTAATAAATTTTGATTACCATGCCTTGACCCCCCCCCAAAAAAAAAGTTTGTAGAAGTGTTTTAACTTAGGAATATAATTTGTTTTCAAGAGCAACAGATAAGGGAGATTTCCAGGGAAACCTAAGAGAGAAGAGGAGCGAGGTAGAGGGAAAGAGGAGCACCACAGCTGAAGCTGCAGGTGTCGGATCCAGGGCAGACTGACCGGCCAGGGGACCCAGGGAGTGAGACATGGGACAGAGGCAAATTAGTGGCTGGAGAGGGCTAGACAGAGCGCACTGAGGCAGGGCCAGGCGTGAAAAGATTTGGTGTCGTCATAGCAACGGGCTCAGCCCTGCTCCCCCCTGAAGCCCATTCAGCTCTGAGCTGCCGGAACACGTTTTTAATTAAAGCGTATAAAAGTTGTTTTGTAAGGACTTCTCCTCATCCGATAGATTTCAAAATGGTTAATCAGGCTTCATCTCCTTTTGATGCTCGGAAGAGCATGGGCTGCAGCATGCACAGAAACTGCTGCTGCGGCCGCTGAGTGAGTTATCTCTCAATCACACCTAATGCCGGGAGTGAGCGAGCATCCAGTTATTCCGTGCACATAAACACAGAATTCAAGGAGGAGTGGGTGGAAGCATTCATTTTCTTTGCTTCGGATACTTTGGAAGTCAGTCTTCTGTGTGGCTGTTACCCGTTGACGTTTTGCTTAGCTTTTGAAAGTAGCATGATTGTTTTTCCCCTGCTCTGGGAGACACAGTCCAAAAGTCAAAATAATGGTTGCAGCTTATTCATATCAAATAATATTTAGCCTAGCAGGAGTATTCCAATACTAGGTTTGTTGGTACCATTTTTATATAAAAAGATAGTAACCCATCTGTTTTGTTTTGACAAAGAAGTAAAATCTCTCTCCTCCAGATAATTATAAATTCATGATTTTCAGCAATAGTTGCATTTTGTTCTCTAATAAGATAGATGACTTTATGGAAAATGCATCTTTTTGTTGATTCACTGAACAGCTTCTCAGATGACCTAAACCTTCTCCGGGATTCTTCATCTCCCTTTTTCTTAAACCCTGGCAGATGAGCCTGTTTGTAACTTCACTAGAAAGGAAAAGAGTGAGAGAGAGAGAGGGAGAGGGAGAGTGAGGAGAGAGAGAGAGAGAGAGATATTTTACTTGTCATTGACTCTCTCATTCACCTTATATTCTAACTCAACATTTCTATTTGTATACCAATATCCCTTCAGTTAGGCTTCCTCTCTGGAACAAACATACTCACTGAACAATTTAACCAAACACCAATATTAGATAAGGCAGCTATATAGCCATAGATAAATGAGATAAAAACAGGATCACTTTGCAATTTTGACTAGGCATGGAAGAAACAAGGTCACTATGCAAGCCACACACACAGCAAACCTTCCCCCAGCCCAGCAAACTAGAGTCACTGTTGCTTCTTTACAAATGACAGCTTTGGCTTTGTTCTCTTCCCTCCTTCTAGATAAGATTATTAGGAAACCCAATCATAGAATTACTCCTTGGATCTGACAGCTTCCAATCCAAAGTTTCACTTTCTTGAACCCTCCCCCAAATCACCTAAGCCCCAACCCTATAAGAAGTTCTTTCTCACATCCTCTCACTGAAATGCCACACGGATTCCATGGTGTGTGGTCTCCCTTATTTGCAACAGGCAATAAAACAAACTTGTTCAACTATAGGTATGCTCCTGATGGTCTTTGGTTAAAGGACATTGACAGGCCCTTTGTTCCTTTGTTTCACAACTTGAGCTATCACATAACAAGCTAAAAGTTCACCCCTGTCTTTTAACAAAAACTCCCATCTTATTTCTATACCTGTCTATAAGGTATTCCATGAATATTCAACAAACTTAATTAAAACAACACATTTCTCTTAGTAACAAGGCACCCTTCCTGACTTCTATATTTTTCTCATTCACTTAGTCACTCAGGCTTGAAAAGTCATAGGGACATTGACTTATCCCTCTTACTGCCTACATATCCTGCGATTAATTAATATGCCCTGTCAATAATCTCCATTATCCCCAACCTCTCCTTCCTTGACATTCCAAAGGTCACAATTCTAGTCTACACTACTGCCCACTATGTTAAAATAGCCTCTGTATGCTCTTTGGCCAATTCTACTCCGTACTATTTCTAGTCTAATGTTTCTTTTTTTTTATTTTAATTTTTATTTGAAAGGCAGAGAGATAGAGATCTCCTATTCACTGATTCACTCTATAAAAGGTTGCAACAGCTGGGGCTGGGCCATGCTGAAACCAAGCTCTAGGAAATTGGGTCTCCTACGTGGGTGGTAGGGACCCAAGTATTTGGGCCATAACCTGCTCCCTCCCAGGTATGCATTGGCAGGTAGCTGGAAGTGGGAGTAGAGCCAAGACTCAAATCCAGGCACTTTGATACAGGAAACAGTCAATGCTGTGCTGAATGTCCAACCGTAACATTTCTAATAATAGCTTTCAGTAAACGCAGATCATTTTTAGCCTCTTGAAGTCACAATTTCCACAGAGATAAAAGTCAAAAATTATCTATGAATAAATAGCATGAATTCCTTTCCCTTAGAAAAGATGGTACTCTCTTAAGCCACATACATAGAATGGAGTAAGTAAGAAGGAATGGTCACTTTAGAATCTTGTTTTATGTGTCAGGCGCTATTCTTTGAGAAATATAGAGAAAGTGAGGTGCATTTAAAAAGATTCTCGATATGAATGAGAACTAAACCATGCTTTGTGAAGGGTAGTTTAGATTGGGAATGTTTGGCCACAAAATAAAACATTTTTGCTGCAATGGAGGATATTATAGTTATTTCAAGCATATGCAAAAGAGACTAGTATTATTTATTATAAGTAATTACAAAGGGCAGAATTAGTGCCAGAGAGTAGGAATGACAGGATTACAGATTACAGCTCATATAAAGTCATTTGTCACATGTTTATAGATTGAGCAAGCTACCTCAGGAAAGAGTGAGTTCTCAACATTGAACACTCAAGTGTAGACTAGGTGACCACTTGAAGAAACATTTCCTTCAAATGTGTGCTTTATTGACTCTGCTATGGCCATCCAACTTCAATTTGCTTTGAAAAAATTAACTTTTGATTTCATGTTTATTATTGTTTAAACAACAATCCATATTTATTTGTCTTATCTTGCATATTTACCATTTCTGATGCTCTCATTATTATTATTTCTTCTTCTTCTCCTTCTCCTCCTCCTCCTCCTCCTCTCCCCTCTTCATCCTCCCCCCCCTTGCTCTTTTTAAGATTTATTTATTTATTTGGAAGGCAGAGTTAAAGAGAAAGGTCTTCCATCTGCTGGGTCATTCCCCAAATGGCCGCAATGGCCAGAGCTGGGCCGGTCCAAAACTAAGAGCCAGGAGCTTCTTCCAGGTCTCCCACTCGGGTGCAGGGGCTAAGGACTTGGGCCATCTTCTACTTTCCCAGGGCATAGCAGAGAGCTGGATCAGAAGAGGAGCAGCCGGGACTGGAATCAGCACCATGTGGGATGCGGGCACTGCAGGCAGTGGCTTTACTGGATACGCCACAGCCCCGCCCCTGCTCTCATTACTCTTATCATGCTTTCCTCAGAGATCATCTTCTTTTTGCCTAACCGTCTTCTTTTAGGATTTCATTTTAGTGACATTCTGCTTGTGACATTTTCCAGGTTATTGATTTTTTACTTTCAGCCCTTGAAGATTATAGTTCATGTTTCTGATTTCTGTTTCTCTGCGGTTAGCTGTCAGTCTCATTCCCACTACTTTGAAAGTAACATATCTTTCAACTTTGTTCCATAAAATTTGTATTTATTTATTTTCATTTTATTTGGAAAGCAGAGATAGATAGATGAAAGATAGATATAGATAGGTGATAGATGGATGGATAGATAGATAGATAGATAGATAGATAGATAGACAGCTGATAGCAGGTAGATAGATAATCTTCATCTGCTGGTTCACTCTCTCCACATGGAAGCCAGGAGTTGGGAACTTAACAAATCTCATGTGGGAATCAGGGACCCAAGTCATTAGCTGTTAGCTGCTGCCTCCCAGGGTGCACAGTGTCAGAAAGCTGGAATCAGAAGTAGAGCTGGGACTCAAATCCAAACAGTCCAATATGGGAAGTGAGTGTCCAAAACAGGGGTCTTAACTGCTGTGTCAAACGCCAGGCTTTAATTCTGGTTTTTGTGTTGTTGCATCTCTGGTAGCTTAGTTCCAACCTATGGGTCATCTCTGGGTCTGTTTCTGTGGACTATTTTGCCTTTTCACATGGTCTTTTTCTTTTTAAAGTGTTCCTTATTTTATAAAATCAAAAGCCCCTCCTGGGGCCAGAACTGTGACACAGCGGGTAAAGCCACTGCCTTCAGTGCCAGCATCCCATAAGGGTGCCAGTTTGAGTCCCGGCTGCTCCACTTCTGACCCAGCTCTCTGCTGTGGCCTGGGAAAGCAGGGGAAGATGGCCCAAGTCCTTGGATTCCTACACCGGCATGGGAAACCTGGAAGAAACTCCTGACTCCTGGCTTCAGATCGGTGCAGCTCGGGTCATTGCAGTCTTCTGGGGAGTGAGTCAGCGGATGGAAAATCTCTTTCTCTCTCTGCCTCTGCCTTTCTGTAACTCTGCCTTTCAAACAAATAAATGAATCTTAAAAAAAAAAAAAAAAAAAAAAAAGCAGCTCCTCCTGCCCTTTCACACTATTAGTGTGGGGATTTGAGTCAATATAGTTAACATTTGAGATGTGTTGCTTTTTACCATTGCTCCAGCTATCTCAAGTGGACTACAGACTTGAAATTCCTTCAGTGATGGGCTGGACTGCCACGACTTTGTACTTGGCCTGAGGCTTGGAATGCTGCAGAGTTTCTTTGAGTTTCCCTGTTTCACTCTGAGATTGATCAGGTTCTTCATACTTGCAGAATAAGGGTCTCTATTTTTTTCTTGCTCCTCCCCCAACATTGCATGGCTGTTACCTGCTAAGATGCAAGGCTTCCAGCCGGCGCCGCGGCTCACTAGGCTAATCCTCTGCCTTGCGGCGCTGGCACACCAGGTTCCAGTCCTGGTCGGGGCACCGGATTCTGTCCCGGTTGCCCCTCTTCCAGGCCAGCTCTCTGCTGTGGCCAGGGAGTGCAGTGGAGGACAGCCCAAGTGCTTGGGCCCTGCACCCCATGGGAAACCAGGATAAGTACCTGGCTCCTGCCATCGGTTCAGTGCGGTGCGCAGGCAGCAGCGCGCTGGCCGCGGCGGCCATTGGAGGGTGAACCAACGGCAAAGGAAGACCTTTCTCTCTCTCTCTCTCTCTCTCTCTCACTATCCACTCTGCCTATAAAAAAAAAAAAAAAAGATGCAAGGCTTCTGAAGGGGAGGGATTTTTTCAGTCTTAGACGAGTCCTGGGCACCCTGGCCTTCTCCACTGGTAGGCCCTCCTATCCAGGGTGGAGTGTAGGATACACGCAAGTTCCCTGCCCCTTCCTCCAAATCCTGCCTTGCATTTGTAGGGTGTCTTCTGTATGTGTGAGTTTGCAAGACCTTCTCAAGTCTCAACCAAAACATTGCCTAGCCTTAGGGCGTGGGATGATTCCTGCTCCTCTCTCAGTGGCATACAGCTATTGTTTCTGGTCAAAGTAGGGTCAGATCCAGGATATGGGAAGATTTATTTTTGTCTCTCCCTGCTTGGTAGATGCTTTTTGCTTCAAATAAATGGAGGGCCCAGAGTATAGTTTTTCTACCTGTCCATAGCCACATATTTGCTCCTAGTGGTGGCCATGCCACCCCTGTACTCAAAAGGGGCCTGGAACTTGAATGAGATTCTCCAGGTATTCCTGCTCTGCCCACACTTTGGCAATTCCTGCACAGATCTGCCATAGGAGAGGGGCTCTCTCAGTATTTCTCACTAGCACTCAGTGGAGGATTATCAAAGTGTTGATACGGGTGGGCAAACTTCCCCTTTACTTTGGGACTCCCAGGGATTCTACACTGTTGTGCTTGTCAACATGCACCTTGAAGGCTTTGTTCATGCCTTGTTTCCTTCAGCTTTGTGACTACCACCATGGGTTTCATTTCTTCTCAGATGGGCTTATCCCTCTTTGGAATTTAGGTTACCAGGTTGCCTCATCACTTTAGCTCTCTGAAGGACTAAACAAATATAATTTTGTGCATAAACACCTTTTTCTCATTCTTAAGTCATGAATTTTCTTTTTGCTTTCTGTGTCTTAAGTAGAGGTAGAACTGTGTATCTGGTTGTTTTTCAACATTTATCTATGCACTTGCTCTTTAAGCAGTTTTACTGTGATATATCTATGTGTGTTTTCCTAAGTTTTTAGCCTCTTAATTCAGTGGTATGAAATTATTGCTCAGTTTTGGAAGATCTCTTTGCTTCTTTATTTACATTTTTTAAAGAAGAGATTTTATTTATTTGAAAGGCAGAGTTACACAGAGAGAAGGAGAGAAACAGAGAGGGTGAGAGAGAGATCTTCCATCTACTGGTTCACTCCCCAAATTGCCACAATGGCTGGCTTTGTGCCAGGCTGAAGCCAGGAGGCCAGAGCTTCTTTTGGGTATCCCACATGGGTGTAGGGGCCCAAGTACCATCTATCTGTGCATTACCAGGCACATTAGCAGGGAGCTGGATTGAAAGTGGAGCAGCCAGGTCTCTAACCAGTGCCCATACGAGATGCTTGCATTTCAGGCTGACGTTTAACTGGGTACATCACAACACTGGTCACTGTTTGCAATTTTAAAATTTATTCTTTATATTTATTTTAAAGGGACACATGCATGAATGCATGCGTGCACGTACACACACACTCACACACAAAGAGCCAAATGCCTGCAATAGCCAAGATAGGGTGGGGGGCTGGGTCCAGTCAAAGCCAGGAGCTAGGAACACCATCTGGGTTTCTCATGGGGGTGGCAGGGACCCAAGTACTTGAGCTATCACTCCTGTCTCCTAGGATGGGCATCAGCAGGAAACTGGATTGGAAACTCGGCCTGGCTCTTCAACCTAGGCACTCTGATATGGAATGCAAGTGTCCCAGTTGGCAACTTAATTGCCCTGCAAATTCCCACCCTTGTTTTGGACAATTCTTGGTCAATATATCTTTAAATATTGATTCCATCCTGTTTCTTCATCTGTCCTGAGACTCCAGTTACACACATGTTAAACTTTTTGCCATGTTCAACATATTTTAGGGTATTTGGTAGATTTTCTATCTTTTGTTTTCTCTTTTTCAATTTGAGTATTTCATGTTAGCCTCCCTTTCAGTTACTGAATCTACTTTTCTGCTGGGTCTAATATGCTAGGAAAACCATCTATTGAATTCTTAATTATAGTTCTTATGTTTTTCTGTTCCTAGGCTCACACTTAATTCTTTTTCTTTTTCAAAATTGCCATTTTAAAATAAATTCTCTTGAATATATTTGATGATAAAAACTATGAAGCCCATGTCTGATATCTGCCACATCTGAATCCCTGGTGAGTCTGGTCGTATTTTCTTGTTTGTTTTTTTCCCTCTTGGTTTTGGTCATTGAGCTTTATTTCCTAGCATCTCGGCTGGTTTATAACTGAGTGTTATATATTGAGCATGAAAAATAGTAGGGGTTCTAGCTGATACTGTCCTCTTCTACAGAGATGTAAACATTTTTCTTCTTTAATGACAGAGTTTGGGAAGATCACTTTGATATAGTGGAGGCTGGTCTATTTACAATTTGTCCGTATTCCTTCGATACAGCTTTTCCAGGATCTGAATCAAAACTTTAGGGGCTCCTCTTTGGTGAGATTTGCAGTCCAATCTCTGTCTCCCCAGTATGATGGAACTGATGAGTTATCTCAGCTTTTTATCTTCTTAGCCAGGATTTTTCACTTGGTTTCTCTGGGCCTTGAGTCTAGCTTCTTGGAGGTCAGAAAATGCCTTGAGGAAAAGTGAACATAAAATGTTTTTCTCAGCTGTCTACTTTTCTCTGGATCTTGGCCTCTGCAGGCATAGTTGCTTACTTTAAACTTTAATTCCACTTTTTGGTTTCCTCAGCCCAGTGAAACTGCCACCAACTCAAGAATGCTGTATTGGTTAGGCGTCTATGCCCAGGCCCTGAATCAGCAAACACCCCACGGGGAGAACACAGCTGTGAATGCGGGACTCAGGGTCCCTCCAGGATCTTGGCCCCTCGGGTCCTGGCTGCACTGGTTATTCTCCAGAGATTTCAGACTTAGTTTTGTTTTGTGTTTTGTCCAAGTTTCATAGTTACACTCTGTGAGTGAACTAATCTGCTTCTAGTGATTTTGTTATAGCTGAAGCAGCAAAAGATATTTTCTTGTTATATTCTAACCTTGAGTCCCTAACCCAAAAGTCTTGGTGAGTACTATGAGATTCTCTTAATTACCTATGTTCAAGCCTCAAATCACTTTCTTACTCATATTTTATATATGAGTTGGCATATATTTGTGGTCATGGTTACCATAGCATTTATTTTTCTCTAAACTTTGGTTGGTTAGTCAATAAAGATCATCTGGTTATGTATTATAATTCTAGAAGAGTTGAAGATCTTTATATTGTTTAATCTAGTAAGGCTGTTTTACCTAAAGGGCAGAAAACCACAGATTAATATCACTATGAAGAGCAAACCTTCACACTTAGAATACTGCTTAATTTACAGGATTTATATTGGAGTTTATACAGTTTGAATTAGATAATGTCCAAAACGGAAGACTCTCTTAGAAAAGTTGCATGAATACATATTTGATTCAAGTTAATAAAGTAATTGAACAATATATAGGAAAAATTTAGGGGTACACAAATCTGCATTAATGAAATATTCTCTTGAAAAGGGATTTTAAACTGGCTTGTAGAAAGCTCCAGTGATGGTAGACTGCTGGTAGAAATAAAGAAAGTAGAATGTTCTAGAGTTGAAAGATATTTTAAGCAAAATATTGAAGACTAATAGTAAGAAGATGAAGTTTATAGAAGAAATGCAAGTGTGTTAAAACTTAAACAATCTTATATTATCTATTGGAAGAAGAGAAATTTGAAAAAATATAATCTGAATCTATGTTCAAAGGTAAGACATGTAATATGGATTGAAAAAAGGAAGTCACTGGGGTTGAGTGAAACTTTTTAGAGGGAAGTTGTAGTATTGTAGTATGGTCATCAGCCAAGTGAGGTCATAATGGAGGTAAAGTAGAAAGGTTTAATACTACTACTTGCGGCCAGCGCCGCGGCTCAATAGACTAATCCTCCGCCTGTGACGCCGGCACACCGGGTTCTGTCCTGGTTGCCCCTCTTTCAGGCCAGCTCTCTGTTGTGGCCAGGGAGTGCAGTGGAAGATGGCCCAAGTGCTTGGGCCCTGCACCCCATGGGAGACCAGGAGAAGCACCTGGCTCCTGCCTTCAGATCAACGTGGTGCACTGGCTGCAGCGCGGCGGCCATTGGAGGGT
This sequence comes from Oryctolagus cuniculus, assembly GCF_964237555.1. Lineage (NCBI taxonomy): Eukaryota > Metazoa > Chordata > Mammalia > Lagomorpha > Leporidae > Oryctolagus > Oryctolagus cuniculus. Next base: position 37,997,966 of record NC_091443.1, read on the forward strand.
GAACCAACAGCAAAAGGAAGACCTTTCTCTCTCTCTCTCTCTCTCACTATCCACTCTGCCTGTCAAAAAAAAAAAATACTATTACTTGCAGAATCTTTCAGTAGCATGAATAGAACTAGGGACAGAGAATAGTCTAACCGAATAAATTCAGTTTATACAGTTTAAATTAGATAATGTCCAAAATGGAAGACTCTCTTAGAAAGGAAAGATATTTTAATGCTGTTTTAAGAAACTTAAACTGAAGATGTATCAAATGGTATCTTTTTTTAATTTATTTATTTATTTATTTATTTGACAGGCAGAGTGGACAGTGAGAGAGAGAGACAGAGAGAAAGGTCTTCCTTTGCCGTTGGTTCACCCTCCAATGGCCACCGCGGCCGGCGCACCGCACTGATCCGATGGCAGGAGCCAGGAGCCAGGTGCTTTTCCTGGTCTCCCATGGGGTGCAGGGCCCAAGCACCTGGGCCATCCTCCACTGCACTCCCTGGCCACAGCAGAGAGCTGGCCTGGAAGAAGGGCAACCGGGACAGAATCCGGCGCCCCAACCGGGACTAGAACCCGGTGTGCCGGCGCCGCAAGGCGGAGGATTAGCCTAGTGAGCCGCGGCGCCGGCCCTCAAATGGTATCTTATAGATAATAGTAGGAGAGAAACCCATGGCACAGAGGATGGAAGATTTAGGTATTATTTTTGCCTTACCAAATTCCCGAGATGTTCATTTGAGCTTAATTTATTCATTAACATATTCAATACATTTATTGAACACTTACTATGTGTAAAGCATTGCAATAGATATTTACAGAGTGAGAGTAGATGATCCTTAATCTCAGCACATGTACAGGTAGGACTGATGAGAGCAAACATGAATACCTAAGGGAAAAGGTAGATAATGGACATTTCCATTCCTGGCATCTAGTAGGGACTCAATACAGGTTTTTGAATGATTGAATGGCAAAAAGGAGGCACATATAAAATACAAAGAGTCAAAAAGAAAAGTTATTTAAATGTATAAAGATGAAAAAATACTCTTACAGGGAATATGACAACTGAGCAAGACCATAAATGCCAGATAGGATTTAGATATGAGGTTTCAGGTAGGGCACAATTCAAGGTGGCAGTAATAGTGCGGGGAATTGGAAGCTACAGAGTTCAGGGAGCACAGAGGAAAATGTGAAGCTGAAGCATGAAAGAGAATGTCTCATAAAGAAAGATAAAGATAAAGGTCACACAAAGTGGACTGGAACAAATTCTGGAGGGCCCTGAATGCTCTGAGAAATTTGTAGTTTCCTTAGGTAATAAAAATCATTGGAAAGATAATGTGTAGATACTAAAATACTTGTATCACTTGGGGAGATGTGGTTAGAGGTATGAGGAAAAAGTAGAATGATGAGAGAAGGGAGGGGGGGAGAAAGCTTCATCTGTGTATACTTAGCAATTGAGAACAGGAAGCTCCAGCACAGGAAAGGGATTGAGAATCAAACCCATCTGTAACGCAAAATTGTAGCTATACCCCTCCTTCCAGCGCTAAGGCTCTTTCTGGAAGGATTCCTGTTATTAAGCTTTTACAAGTAGAATGCAATTATTCACTAACACCCAGGTAAAAGAAATCCATGACTATCAATAGCACTTAATTGTGCTATGCACCTGAAATTCCTTATTAAATCTTTTCAGAGGCAGTAAGTAAGAACAGTTAGAAAGTGATTTTCTGGGAAGATAGTCTATATTCACTGTCTCCACTTACTCATTTTTCATTCATCTCTTAGTACACTGCAATCTGGATTTTGTCCCTTCTTAAAGTAGAAATAATTCTCATTAAAGTCACCAAGGATTTCTTAATTGCCAGTCCCAAAGGCACTCATCGCAAACATTATCTCCTTTGGGAAGCATTCCACAATCTCACACAGTATGATGCCTTTTCATCTATTCTGCCAAAATGTTCTGGGCCTCTATTATGGCCCCTACCATATTATAATTACTTACAGCTATGTTATTCCTCCTGGACTGATTCCCATGAGGTCAGAGACTGTCTTGTTCAACTTTGTATCCCAGGCACCAGGTAGGATTTTCCCTGAATTATCAATAAATGCAATCAATAACCCCGCCTCCAGTATCTCTTTCAAGCCTCTCTGTAAGATATTCTTTTAGAAAAAACTCTAATGACTTTTTTTTTTACTAATGACTTTTAAATATAATTAGAGTAGAAACTTTTTTGAGGACTTACAAGTATAACCAGAATAGAAACATTTACTGTAAGAGGAAATGTTGTACTAGATTTACAAAGTATCAAATGATTAATATATTTACGAGGTTTAGCTGTTTTACAATTGGATTTCTTATCCCCTCTCTCTCATTGCCACATTTTATTATCTATACTTCTTATGACTCTGTCATATTGAGGTCTCATGGGATAAGGACTATTTTGATTTAGCTAACCATTTTAAGGTCTCATATGAGAATTAATCAGAATTAATCAGAATTAATAAAAATGAAGCATGAAGAAATTTATTCTTTATTTCCACTTTATTCTAACACAGTTGTATCTAATTAATGGCTGGTGGTTAAATGATATTGCTAGAGTCAATAAAACTCAGTATCTTATTATTGTAATTATTTTGAAACATCCTTATATCTTTAACATGTGAAGATCACTCTTGTCTGCGTTCTTATGAATACGCAAACACAGGATAGGCATTATGGCACACTTGAGATGCCTTGCTACGCTGCTTCCAATCCAGCTTCCTGCTGATTTCTGGGAGGCAGTGATGAGCAGCAGATGGTGGTTTAAGTGCCTAGGCTTCTACTGACATGTGGGAGACTTGGATGAAGTTCCTGGCTCGTGATTTCAGCCTAGCTCTGACATGGCTGTTGTGGGCATTTGGGCAGTGAGCCAGTGTATGAAGATTGCTCTGTCACTCTTTCAAGCAGATGAAAATAAACATTTAAACACACACACACACACACAAACATGACCTCTTTTTTTTAAATTCAATTTTGCAAATACTTTGTGACTTACCAACATTGATATATGGTGGCTGGTTGGAGTCATCTTTTTTTTTTCTCTGCACTTTCTTTTGCTTCCTTATTTCGGTTATTGCTAAATTGTCTCCTCTTGCCATAAGTAAAGCCCATATTTTTAATTCTTTGTTTGATTCTGGTTAAGATCTGTTTTTTTACCCTTGTACATAATTATCTTCACTTCTTCTCTTACTCATCTACTATTTTGAGTTTTTTATGCCTGTGAAAGATCGTTCTATGACTATCTTGTGGTAGGACCATGAATAAATGATATACCTGTGCAATCATCTAAATATACCATGAAGATACTCCTCCAAAATTATCCTTGGAAAAATTTAGGCAACAAAAAGCACAGGGCTTTCATCTTTTAAGAATGTTTGTATCAAATTCATATTTAGTGCAGAGCAAAGTCCAAGAGAACCAAGGAGCTAAAGTCTGAAGGCCAAGTAATCAAACTGTCAACTTATTACTGTTCCATGTGAATTTATAATTTCCATGAAGAAATCTGATACATATTATGAATTTAAATAATGGTAGTATGTGATCATGTGGTAACAAGTGTTAGAGACTAAGCTTCAACAACTGTTAGATGAGGGTTGGTTTGAGTGGAACCAATACATGTAGATGTGGCTGTGGTGGTAAGCAATGAAACCCTGATTTGATATAACTAATGACATATCCTAATGTCCTAAATGTATTGTGTATATATTCCACATCTAAAACATGTCTATCAAAGTAATTTCAATGTTATAATTACATGAAATATACTATTAGGAAATGAAATATGTACTTAAGGAATCTGTAAATACTTTGCTTTGAGCTATTAATTTTTTGTTAAGAAATTTGACAAATTCAGGGGAAGGTGTTTGATGGCCCACATGTGCCTGTGGGTTAAAATTTACTACATTATGGCATTGCCTAAATATTGGGCATGCTTTAGTTATAAACCAAAATGTTTCATGACTTGGGTAGGAATAGGTGCCTATATCAAACAGATCAAAAATATATAGTGCCTATCCTTTAGGAAGAAACAGCTAAAACCTTGTTGTCGGTTATGGGTTAGCCAACAGAAAATAATCAGGCATAAATCAAGAATACAAGAGAAGAGTAATAGGAATTTTGCTTCATGCAACTTAATTTTAAGAATAACTATTCTGATAAATTAAGCCAACATTTTTTCTTGATCTCAGAATTCAAGCCATATTTATAAGTATATAATTCAGCTACTGCTTGGTTTAAATGAGCTTGTTGAACTAAGCCTGTAAAATGTTCTCATTTTTCCTGTTTTTTATAGCAAAAATATTTTTCAATTTACATATCAAATAATTCAATTGACTTTCAAATTATAAACCATTTTTAAGTTGGAGTTATATATACAGGAATTTCTCTACAGTTGTACATAAAAATGTTTTTACCATAAAATGAAGTAATGTTTAAAATACTGCTTTATGCTATAATAAAGGTATTAGTACTTAAAAAAATTTAACAAATTCAATACTGCCAAGGATAGCACTTTTCAGAATGGTTGAATACAAGTATATGTTAAGATTCTGGTTTTTTAAAAATGAATGAATATCTAAACTTATGGTTGAACTTAGATTGTGATTTTTCTGTAATGTAAAAAAGGCAAAAAAGAGGAGGATTTTGTTTGTTGGTAGATGTGATGAAAGAAACTTTAGCATCTATATAAACAATATTCTTTAAAATGTCAAATTAAAAGATTTTCCCTTGAAATACTTTCTCTGATGCTATAAACAATTGCACTGTTTTAGTGGGAGAGCAGCGATGGAGGTTTTGCTTTTGTCTTTGCAAAGGGGCCCTTGGAGAATCAACAGATTTTTAGATCCATAGAAATTATTGCCAAGAACTTGTAAACAGATGGAAGGAAAGCAAGATTGAATACTGGTCTTCGAACAGCACCTCATCATCATTCCTAATGCAAACTTTTCCTAGGTCTAATTATTCTTTACTGCTAATAAAGGATCAACTATGCATATATGACAACGTTTGCTAGTGAGAGAATCTGAGAAGATTTGCAGTAAATTAACTTTTTGGAAATAAAATATTCTCTGCAACACACCTCAAAACAACCAAATAAACAGTGATGGTGAATAAGCATGTGATAGCCGTATGTTTATTAATTTAAGGATATCAGAATTATGTATTACATAAACCAATCCTTCTTAAAAGAGAAGTGTAATTGTTTGCCACTTCTAAGGTAAGTTTTAAACTCAAGAAAACAAGGTTTGGAATTGGAAGAGTTAAAAGAAAACCATGAAGTAACAGTAACTCCATTTAGATAAGGGGCTAGAAGGGTGGAGCCAGGGAACAATACACTAAAGTGCTTTTCTTTCACAGATCTTGGTTCAAATTAAGGTTAAATTCCAAAGGAGGATGTGTTTTCCCCATATGGAGTCTTAAAGGACATGCCTTTGTTTCCAACTTCCCAGAGAAGATATATGTTAGCACAAACAAAGCATTTCATAATAAATTTAACTTTTATAGAGTGACTAATGCCCTGTGGCGATAAGGCAGACTTTCAGTCACCTGTGTTTAATCCAGGCTGAAGAAATTATGCCCAGGGCACACTGAGGAAACGTTCTTCTTTGGAGAGGATGGCAGTAACTTGGTGGAGAGCAGAAGGGGTCTTGATTTTTAAGTCTCCTTGGAATGACTCTCCCTTCCTCACTGTGAACACAGTTTAGCATTTATGTACTTTGGAAGGACAAAGAGGTGAGGTAAGCCTGCCAACGTTTGGACCTGTTTCTGGGAACCTGTTAGTAGGTCAACTGTTAACAAATGTAAGAGAAACTGCAAAGGAGCGGTAGATACTAGACATTTGGAAATTGGCCTACAAATTGCTTTATTAAAGCCCACATGCTGCTTTTCTTTTAGCTCTCAGGTGAGGTGACAGGATGTTTAAATGGCACAGAGTATCAGTATTACTCAATCCAACCAGGCTTGAGTGGAGGGCGGGAATGGGGGTGGGGGTGGAACAGTACAGAAAGAGACAGCTCCTTTCTGCTAAAAATATTTTACAGCTAACTGACAGGAAAAGCGATCTTTAAATTTTTACCGGGGGTCTTGCTAACAGTAATAATTCATTAATCCATCGCCTCCTTTTAAGAATGATATAGCTTATGTCAACAGTACATTTCTTTTCCTTCTCCCTTTTTGAAAACATCTTTATTATTCTTTATTAATTAGAGGCCTAAATCTGAAATCCTTTTTCTTGCAAAATACTGCCGAGTTCGTCGCTAGGTAATTCACCCTTGGAACGTGTGGTGTACATCTGTGTGCAAATTGTACTGACTTCAACTGAAGGGGTAAAACCGCATGCAGTGACACAGGAAGGAATTCCTTTTTGAGTGAGGAAAACGAACATCTATTTGTGTCCATTATATGAAACACTTTCATGTGTTACATAGGATTTGACTCATTTTTATATTTATAAATTCATTCTTGATGAAAGGTTTAGGACATCTATTTAAATAGAATAGCAGTCTGCTCTCTTCTTCCACTTACGAAAAAAGGAGACACTGACATGGAATCAACTTGATTTAAGTTGCTATATGAGAACTTTTGAGATGTCTTTATCAGTCTGCTTCTGGACAAAATTCAGCATCATCGTTTTTTCCAACTAACTCATTTCTCTATAGTGTTCAATTTCCTTCTTGTACTCTGTGAGTTCAATAAAAAGTGAACAAATGCTTTCCATCTTTTATGTTAGACAGCGGTAAACAGAAGAGAAGTTTTGTAACTCCAGACTGCTACAAAAGGATAATGAGGTTTCTTGTCTCAAGCTAGGTAATACCAAATCTAAACTTCGGAAATCAATTAACTTTTTGGAGAGGAACACCACAAGGGGGCAGGTGAATCCAGACTAGTTCCTAGGTAAGAGGGTCTCTGTGTGGGGCATTATGATCAAAAGAGGGGGAAAGATGAATTAAGCAACAGAAACAATTCTAAAGATAGTATTTCTTCATGAACATAAGCCTTAGATCTGGATCATTCATGCGAATTTTATTTAGAATATGTGCAAAGACATTAATTACAATGCACCAAGAAAATAAATGAAAGGTACTAAACACTGGATTCACTAGGTTTGAGGCCAATAGGAGTGAAATTGACATTTTGAGATTCAAAGATTGTCTTCAGCCCTTGTCTCTACTGTTGAGGAAGTGTTTTTTCTTCTTCCTATTTGTTGAACTCTTTACTTAGTGTGGGCTTAACCTTATGAGTATAAAGTAAACTGAAAATAGATCTTTGTAAAAATTAAGAGTGGGAATAAGATTCGAAAGAGGGAGAAGGGTGGGAGAGTGGGCTGGAGGGAAAGTAGGGTGAGAAGTTCACTATGTTCTAAACCGTATATATGAAATACATGAAATTTGTATACTTTAAATAAATTTTTTTAAAAAGTCCAAGAGGAGAAAGATCGCAAGTGGGAAGAAATCAAAAATTTACTATAAAACAATCAGAATATGTTTTGAAAATAATTTACAGCTGGGTAGGTAAAGTATTAAATGATTTAAAAGAAATATGAGAAAATATCCTTGTTTCAAGGTGATCTTAATAATGAACAACTTCAGAACAGAAGCATAAACTCTGAATAGGGCTATGAGAGTTTTTTGTCTCATAAAAAATGAAGAAGTTAATTTTAGGCATTTTAGGAAAGATGAAAGCTGCTGCTTAAAAAGATTATTTAAAATCTGTTTTGATTTTTAATAAAACTTTAGTCTAGCCTACTAGTAAGAAGGAAAAATTGATATTTAAAAGTTCATTCTCCTAAGCAACTGTTTTTTAAGTTGGCACCAGATATTCCCTGTGAGAATGTCAATGGGAATTCTTCCATGGCTAACACACTACATACCTTTTATGTGAAGCAGTCAAGACTAATTTCATTTGGCAAACCTAGAAATTATCAGGCTTCTTTTTATACCTAACTGAGAAAATACATTGAATTATTTGATATGAGTGGATACTACATTGTTTTAACCTTTACCGAGTAGCAAAATGAAATGCACAAAATAACATAGGTTATTAATGTGCACGTTTCCCCTTTTACCAGTAGCTTTTATTTCATTCTTACTAGCAATTAGAATCTATAAAAATGACCTTTTAATTAGCTTATCTTATTAATGATAAAATTAACTTACTTAGACCTCTGATAGTTTTTTGTAACAATGTAAGAAGTTAATTCTTTTTACTATAAATTGATTGATGACATCACATCATAATAGATTTAAGGAGCAAGCCAAGTTTTAGAATGTGGGACTCCAAGTTGAGTAATCTTTCTATATGCTATGATATATTTTGGTTCTGTGGCACCATGGACTTAACACCAGACTGTTAAGACTATTTTAAAAGCAAAACTCTGAAATTGAATGTGAAAGGGTGTTTACCCCAATTCATTCATTCTTCTCTCTGTGTGTATATGTGCATATAAACACAAATACACATATGCATAATATTCACTCATACATATATACTCATACACACCTACATACGGAATGCAGTCCAGCGGTGACAAAATTTTAGAGTATTCTTTCTTCTTCTTTTGTTCTGTAAATTCCTTCTCTTCCTTGTCTTTCAATAATTGTAGAATCCTCATATGCTTGATCATCTTAAGAACATAGAAGTGGCTTCTGCAATGCTTGAAATAATAATGCTTTCATTTGTCAATGAGAAAAGCTGGATGGCTTTTAAAAGCTGACCAGTCCAAAGCTATTTGCACATATTAGACATTCAATAAATATTTGTTGATTTGATTTATTCTAGGGTAAAGATCTGAGTAACAACTCTTTTTGTCTTCATTGATGTGCTATGGTTCAGCCTGTGTACAAATGCATTTATGAGTAAATATTAATGGTCATGGTCACTGAAGAGAAAAAAAGTCTAGATCTACAGGTTGTTAGAAGCAGCAATGGCTGGTAGCATGTTTAATAAAGTACTCTAAATAGTTATAAAATCATAGAAGACAAACACCATAAAACAGGGTCTAACTAAAGAGAATTCTGGAAACAAAGTGGCCATTCCATGGTTTTTAATCACTTAACCATCTGTTGAGAGCTTACATTTTTGATTCTATATACTAAGGCAAAAGATATTTTCATTTAAAAAATTACATGTAATATTTTGGTTATAAGTTTAGTGAGCACATATAAGCCACGTAATATTGCCTTTGGTATCTTCTCCTTTGTAATTATCATAATGGTTTTACTGACAATGTAGAGGCTTAGAATATGGATGCAAAATATGGGAATTTCTCTCAAATCTCAAGTAATGTGTAACCTTAAAGGAGTTAAATTCTATCCTCATATCATTCAAAGGATTGTAATTGATTTATTTCCTTTTCTGGATCACCAACAGTAAAAACTATTTCTGAGCTTACAATATGTTAAATTTTGGCTCAAGACGAACTTACAACAGCAAGGTTTATGATAAAATCTGTCAAAACATTAACCATGAGGGCACAAATTTCAGCTCCTAACAGCAGTAGCTAGGGTAGCAGAATGGCTGAAAAACTGAAGAGTGTGTGAATGGATACACATTTGTACTTCTAGCTCTGAAAATGCCTGCTTATGTCACACTATGCAAGTTGTCACAATTACTTTGTTCTCATTTTACCCAAATAGGAAAGTTTTGTAAGAGGACTATATGTTTTAGTTAAGCAGTTGCAGAGACAGGGGATCCTGGCATTAAAGATACAAGGTAAGTAAAAAGGTATTTAGATGTTCAGGACAAAAACTGAAAATCTATAGCATTTTCACTTCTTTCCTGATGAACTGCAAGAAAAATGAAGTATGAGCACAACAGGTAACATTTTTGCTACTTTCGGACAAATATGATTCATTTGGCCTGGTACCAGCATGTGGACGCTACTCATTAAGGTGATTTTCATTTCTCAACATAGTAAACAATACTGTCTGTTTTGGCTTACAGTTTCTTGAGGAGTGGAGAAAATCACAGACAAAATACTGTTATCAAAAATGAATTACTTTGCTGGCAGTGAATTATAATCAAGATAGCTAACTTTGTGAGAAACAATTTTAGAGAATACACCATATTGAAAATGTAATTTGCTTAGCCACAGTAAGATGGATGCATGGGAAGAAAATCTTTAAGTAACTTAGAGTTGTCTAGTGTGTTCATGTCATGGTCTTATGAAGAAAATGCAGTGAATATGCTGTGTTTGAGTATTTCAGAAAGCCATTGACAAAACTGATGTATTTACTGAAATATGGTATGCAGATTTTAAAGCTTTAGGATCTTCATTCAACAAGTTCCATGATGAAAACTGGTGGAGACTGAAGTAGAAACAAAATAAAATAAGTAATATTAATTTTTGAAGTTGTAGCTTGATGGGTAATATTCATGTTCAATTTATTGTTGCTCTTACATGTCTTAAAATATGGCTTGGGTATTGAAAGAACAACATACGAATATAACCAGGAAGTGAAAATCTTAGGAAAATATATCAAAGCAAAGAGCATTCAGAAAACTTTTGTTACTTTTAGGAAATGAGGGGCCACTAAATTTGGAGTTACGATTTACAGTGGATACTGCCACATCACAGCGCACCCTGAAACACCAAACTGGTTTACACATGGTGTCCATTCTCCCTCTCCTTGCCTAATTTAGACACACTAGGTTCCAGAAAATAGTTTAGTTATCACCCTTGTTCAGTAAGGATTTAAATCACCTGTTCTGTGGCTTGGATATTTTGTATAAACTTTGTAGTCAATGAAACCAAGCTACGACTTAACTTTGATCATAGAACGAAATTTCAAACTTTTGGTTGTATGAGACCAAAATTTAATAGCTATTCCAGAAGTTCTGATTACAGAAACCAAATCAAACCAAACAACAACAACAACAATCCCACAGCAACCCTTCACTTTAAATTGATTATCCTTAAAAAGCTAGTCTTCAGGTAGACACCTGGTAATGTGCCAAGTGCTGGATAATCAGACAAAATAGCATATTTTAATAACATGGTGGTAGAAAAGGATCTTAAAATTTAAACTTTGAAGTCATATTTTTTAGAAAGAAATGTCATACAAATGCTGAGAAAATTAAAACAGTTTGAAATTTTAAGCTTCATCATGAAACAAGAATGATCATTCATTAAGTATTTACCTGTACAAAGAAATATGAACAAGACTGAATCTTTGATCTTCAGAAGTTTGCATTCTAATAGGAGATAGTAGAGGAATACTGAAACAAGAGAAAATTTAATAACTGACCTTAAATAGAGAGTTGAAGAAAGAGCTATAAGACGCCAAAAGAGAGATTAACTACAACTTGGAGGTGGGTGGGGGTGGCATGTAAAAGGTCTTGAAGGATCACTTGGATTTAAAAAACTGAGAGTAGATTTGACTGGGTGCAGGTCTGAAAATGGGAAACGAATTAAATAATGAAAATACAGGGAGGAATGGAAATGAAAAGTCTTAGAGCATAGTCTAAGGTATTAGTATGCTCTCAATAAAAGTCACTTTTATTAATTTTTGTGACATCCATAAGGTAACAAAATAATAGGACATGGAACTTCTGGATATGACTTGGGAATTGGCTCTTAAAAAAATCCAATATGGATCCAGACAAAATTCCTAAAATTTGCAGATAATTATGTCTGCAATATTTGAACTTTCAGCCTACAATATATCTATAGTGTTGCAATTTTTATACAAGTAGAAACAAAATTATTGGTATTTCAACCAAATGGAGAATTCTGATTTCAAAAGTTTTCCTTACTTTTATTTGAAAAACAAGATGACATACTCACATACCTCTATGTCACCTAAATAAAAGTATACAATTACTCTTTATAATCTGACCAGTTTAGGAAAAGACGCAAAAGATATAGTTTTGTGAAGTGATAAGACTACAATATAATAAGACATTGGTAATCAGTATATACATTTAAGTAATGGATAGTCAAAGCAGTAACACTGAGATGTTTTTGTCAAATCATTATATGCTTATTCAAAGTATATTTGAATTTTCTCCTCCAGTATTACGTCAGAACTGGTCTGAGTTTGAGAATAAAATCAGTCTCTTTCTGTTACTTGGTTTTTAGATTCAAAACAGTATGCTTAACAACCAAAATGAAGCTTAGAGGTTTTAAAGCAAAACTTGTCCTTTGCAAGTCAATGTGTACATAATCTATATGGGTCTGAGAGACATTCTTTGTGACATTATCCAGAAGATCTCCCTAAGCAACACAAACATTGGCATGGAAGAAAAGAGCCACATGAGATAACGTATACGTGACGGGTACAATTTGGCAGCTCTTACCTTCTCAAATATGATTTGGTTCCTGTACTGGAGGTAAAGTTCCTAAGTTTAAGACGGGTTTGTATTTTGAATTTTCTGCTATAGTGATGTGATTTTTTGAAATCAGTCTCTTCTTAATGTAAGCTTCCTTAGGAGCACTTTCTTTCTTTCTTTTTCATACATATTGTGAAGGCTACTTTTGGGGGAGCAGTTGGACTAGACAGGAAAGAGCATCTTATCCACATAAAGGCATAGAAGTCATATGGTTTTAAGTACAAAACTAGAAATCTTGATTGCTGCTGTTTTCTAAGTCTTGCCTTATTGGAGCCAGTGTTAAAAGTTCGTTAGCTAGAGCTTAACAACACAATGGCTGAAGGAATGGAGTTACCACACAAGTGTTTAAATTCCAGGCCGGATCCCTAGCTACAACAGAGAAGAAAGTTCAAACAACAAAAACAGAGTTGCAAGGTCTGAACTTGTGTGTCACGGATACCTCTTACTCATCACCAGGCAGCTCTTATTCAGGGCAACCAGGCCCTCCCCAAGCAATGTGGTTAATTGAATCAGGGTCCCAATCCTTTTGGCTGCAGATAAACCAAGGTGGCACATGGCTCATAACTCAAACATTTCATTTTAGGCAGCTGTTAGTTTTTCTTGCTTAGGTTAATTTGGATTATTCAATCATTTTCTTTTCTTTAATGAAAAACTGTAGTTACTGGTGTGGACAGTCACAATTATGGATCTTGTAAGGTAAATTTATAATCTACTAATTTTACTCATTTATACAAGAGATACTAAATTCAGAACATTTCATTAGAAGTATAATTCTCTCTCTTTCTCTCTCTCTGGGTGTGTATAAATTTAATAATATTCAATCCAGACTACAACTGTTTCCTGCTATGACAGACTTGTACTTCCTGTAGTAAGCAACTAAAAATGCTGGATAGAAAATGACAAAAATCTTTTGAAACGCCTGATCAGGGCCTGTGCTATGACATCAGCACTTCCATAACGGTTGAGTCCTGGCTGCTCCACTTCCCATCCAGTTTACTGCTAATGTGTCTGGGAAAGCAGCAAAAGATAGTCCAAGTGCTTGAGTCCCTGTACCTGTGTGGGAGACTGGGAAGAAGCTCCTGGCTCTGGCCCAGCTCCAGCTGTTGCAGCTATTTAGGGAGTGAATCAGCAGATGGAAGACTCTCTCTCTGTAACTCTGCCTGTCAAATACATAAATTTTTTTTTTTTAAAGAAACACATGATCATGTTAGTAGTTAGGAATATTTAGTGGCCAAAGACTATGTAAAACTGGAAAGTAGAGCACAAAAGGCAATTTTCACCTTGAAAGCATTTGCTTTCTGATAAGGGTAAAGTTGAGCTGTGCTTTCCACAGCTTTCCAAGTAGCAGAGGGTGGGGAGCAAAATTCCAGATGCATCCAAGGAAAGGAATCTTAAATTCAGGCTATGAATGGAGGACCAAAGAGTGTCCTCTACAAATTTTATAACCACAAGACAGTCCTCATGTGGGTTTTCCATCTAAATTAATATTGTCTAAGTGACTCAATAAAATTAAAAGGCTTTAATATGATCCAAGGCCTGTACATGTTTCTGAGAGAATGGAAGAAACAAATGCAGACTTTATGGGGGGAAGCCTTTAATCTAGGCCTTGAAAAGTCCCACAGAGAAGAGTTCTAAGTAGAAGCTTATTTTCAGGGATCATCAAACATTCAGAGAAATGAGGCGATGTAAGTACGGCTAGCGGAAATCAGACAGTAACATCTGAGCGCTGAATACTTGAGATACCATCAGAAAGTAGTATGGAATAAATATGTTTAAAAACAGATGGAAAAGTTAAAGAGAATTAAAAATATGAGATAGGAACAAAGACTATGAAATGACAAAAACATATTTGGAGATAAACAGAATGTCATCTCCAGAAGTGAAAATTATACCAGAAAGCAGAAACTCACTGGATTTCTGCCTGTAGCCTGAGTAGCTTGTCCCATACCATGCCCCTGCCAAAAACAATGAGAAAAGCTGGATAAGTCACAAAAAGAGCATTTGCTTAAAAGCATCGGAGAGGACAGCAGGCAGTGCGCCTCGCAGTTACGATGCAGGCGCCCTACAGCAGAGTGCTTTGGTTTAATTCCCAGCTCCAGCTTCTGAGTCAATTCTTGTCAACGTAGACTCAGGGAGGTAGTGGTGACGGCTCAAGCTATTGGGTTCCTGCCTCCCATGTGGAAGACCTGGATTGCGTTTCTGGCTTCTTGCTCTGGCCCTGGCCCAGTCCTGGCCATGGCAGGCATTTGGGGAGTGAACCAGCAGAGGCAGTTTGCTCTATCTTTCCATCTGTCTGTCTGTCTCTGTTTGTGTCTCTCTTGCATTAAGATAGTTATGACAATTTTTTTTTTTGGTAAGTTTTGGAGAGGAGCTAAAACAAAGATGACTGGAGGGAATTAGACTCAGGAGTAGAGAACAGAGAGGCGAACTGATGATATGTAGGCACGTTTTCCCTGTGGGCAGCTGATGGGTTTGGTGAAGATGAGAAAATTGACAGTCAGGTCTTTGTCCCAGCAGAAAACTGCTGCGAGGTACAGAGAAACCAGCAGAGCTTTTGGTAATAGCCATGTTAGGTTACAAATCCACAGGGCCTGAGACACAAGCCTAGTTTCTACTTAAGATACTTCACAAATTCTAAGCTTGTTTACGTGGGACTGTAAAAGCTGAGAAGAGAATATCTAAAAGGGTCCCAGTGAAAATAAAACTTCCATCACTGAAAGCCCTAGTGAAACTAGGCCACAGAGAAAACCACAAACCATAAATAACAGTCTTACTCAAACTTCAACCCAGCTTCAACTCAGCATAACACCTGACCAGATTAAGGGAATAAGTCTCCACTTGGTGTTCTCAGCAGAGAAAAGATAAACCTATTCCAGAGAACGACAACATCACCTGGAAATTCAGGATGTCTTACATACAATAAAAAATGAATAGGCATGCCAAGAGACAAAACAGACAATAGAGAAAGACCTATGAGTGTTTCAGATATTGGAGCTAGTAGACTTGGACTTTAAAGTTACTTTAACTTTGACAGGAGCAAAGAGAAGCAAAATATACTCAGCTAGATGAGTATTTCATCAGAGAATTATGTATAATAACAAGAGAAAACTTTAAAATTGAAAAATACGGAATCAAAAATGAAGAATTCAACAGATGGCTTTGGCTGCAGAAGATGGCATTAGTGAAATGAAAGACAATTTTAAAAATTCAAGACTGAAATTAAAAAAATGGGAAAAACGGAGAGCATTTCCCATGAGATTTGGAACAAGACAAGGATGTCCACTTTCACCACTTTTATTCAACACAGTACTGGAAGTTTTAGCAAGAGCAATTATGGAGGAGTAAGGGTGGAAAAGATACATGGGAACCTAACGAGAAAGTCCACATATATATAATTGGAGTATATAAGGAGGAGAATGAAATATTGGCTAAAATTTCCTAAAATGGACAAAATTTTTTGTTTTCACAAAGCAAAGACAGAAAAGGAGAGGCATTTTCAGACATCTAAAAGTTGACCCAAAAGCTTTGCACTAGTATAGATGATAAATAATTGTGGCAGAAGGAAAATGATAACAGAAGAAATGAAGAAAACTGGAAATTATAAATGCACAGAAAAATACAATTTACCTCTTTTATTTTAAGAAAGCCTGCCTCAGGTTTATTTATACAAACGCACAGGAGGACAGTTGTGCTATGTAGGTGCCAGCTCATGGGGTCATACCAGTCCTTCTGCCCTCACATTAGCAGACTGCGGAAGTTACTATGGAAACTTCATGGGGGCATGGGCCCTTTTAGAGACCTGAGCACCTTTGGGATGCTGATCCTGAGCTAAAACTGGAGCTGCAGCTTCATTTGAGTCTGGGCCTGGGCCTTGGGCTTCATTTGCCTTTGGCTGGAATAGCCTAAAACCCTTGACAATGTGGGTTCAAGCAGGTCTCTGCAGCTTAGAGTGGCTGATAGGGGAAATCAATTGGCTGACACACTTTGGCACCATTGGCTTAATTCCCCTGGGCTTGACAAGGCCCTTTATAGCATAGCCTCAGCATGTGTGCTCACAGCCTTGGCACTGTTGCCCTGCACCTGCTTGAGGCACTTCTTCTTGTGCTTCTCGGCAGGATGCATGTATCTCAGCAACTTGGGGTCCACCTCCTTAAAGGATTCATATCTTTGTGATCAGGGTTTCCTGATGTCATTTCTGTGCATTTTTGGGACCAACTGTGTGTAGTGTGATCCTTGGATCTGGCCATGTCTGCACCATTACTGTGGCCCCTCAAGCACCTGGGACCAGACGAACATTCTTATTTTTAAAATATCTAAATATAATAATATCTAAATATTATAAGATATCTAAATATAATAATATCTAAACATAATCAAATAATAAAATAAAACCAATAACAATGTTATTATTTTCTGCATATGTAGAAGTAAAATATGACAATATCACAATATAATACATGATGAGACAATAGCTTTTTTACACAGTAATATGACATTTTAGATAATACCAGTTTGTAGAATTTTGGTCCCAAAGACTCCAATGTTCACCCTATTCAGGTCCTCTTACAGCGTGTATCCTAAGCTTTAAATTCTAAGTTCACTGGTAGAGTGCTATAGTCTATTTATCTCCTATGACAATAATCAAACACAGAAGAAACAATGTTTTTAAATTTCATCTGCTGGTTACAGTGAAATTCCACATACACATTCTAAAATTATAAGTGATTTGTAGTGGATTTAAGTTGATTTTTTTAATTTAAAAGGATATGATATTCCTTTTTAGATTCTTTCTAACCATATGTGCTAAAAGGAGGAGGCACCTGGCTCCTCGCTTCGGGTCGGCGCAGCACGCCAGCCAAAGCAGCCACTTGGGAGGTGAACCAACAGAAGGAAGACCTTTCTCTCTGTCTCTCTCTCTCTCTAACTAACTCTGTTAAATAAAAAGAAAAATAAAAAATAATATTTCTCTATAATTTTTTTATTGCTGTAATTTTATTTTATATTTAAATAGTTTTGAAAGGTTCCCAGGGTACCTAGCAAATTTGTATCAACATTGTTATTTTTTTTTTAAAGATTTGTTTATTTATTTGAAAGGCAGAGTTACAGAGAGGCAGATGCAGAGAGACAGAGGTCTTCCATTCTCTGGTTTACTCCCCAAATGGCCACAACAGCTGGAGCTGGGCTGATCCAAAGCCAGGAGCCAGGAGCTTCTTCCCAGTCTCCACACAAGTGGAAGGACCCAAGCACTTTTCTACTACTGCTTTCCCAGGTCATAGCAGAGAGCTGGATCTGAAGTGGAGCAGCTGGGTCTCGAACCAGCACCGCAGGCGGCGTCTTTACCCACTATGCCACAGCGCCAGCCCCTCAACACTCAATTTATTAAACTTGTTAAGGAAGTTAGACACAGTTTGACGGTGAACTTAATGTTTCCTTACTGCAATATATCTTATTGTATAAATCTTGTACAGTGGCTTCAGGACTGAACACTTACAAACCTGATTAAGATCAATGTATAGACCGGCGCTGCAGCTCACTAGGCTAATCCTCTGCCTGGCGGCGCCGGCACACCGGGTTCTGTCCCGGTTGCCCCTCTTCCAGGCCAGCTCTCTGCTGTGGCCAGGGAGTGCAGTGGAGGATGGCCCAAGTGCTTGGGCCCTGCACCCGCATGGGAGACCAGGAAGAAGCACCTGGCTCCTGCCTTAGGATCAGCGCGGTGTGCCGGCCGCAGCGAGCCGGCCGCGGCGGCCATTGGAGGGTGAACCAACGGCAAAGGAAGACCTTTCTCTCTGTCTCTCTCTCTCACTGTCCACTCTGCCTGTCAAAAAAAAAAAAAAAAAAAAAAAAAAAAAAGGATGGGTGTTTAGTCTGGTGGCTCAGACGTCTGTGTCCCCTATCAGAGTACCTCGTAGATCCCTGGCTCTGGCTCCTGACTCCATCTTTCTGCTAATGCAGATCCTAGAGGGCAGGGGTGGCTCAGGTTGTTGGGTTCCTACAACCCTTGTGGGAGCCCTGGGTTGAGTTCTTAGGTCCCTTGTTTTGGCTTGGGTCATTTGGGGACTGAATCAGTGAATGGGATCTCTCTTTCTCTCTACCTCTCAAATAAATAATTAAAAAAATAGGTAATTCCGCATTTAAAATATTTGAGTTTGTGATTAAAATACAACCTTGTTAATAATCAGACAGTCAAGAAAACTGGTGGATTCTAAAAGACTAGCATGCTCCAAAACTGTATTTAGTAAACATTAAAGATGAGCATGTGGAGAGCTCTGTAAATGAACATTGAATCCTTTAATTTTCATGATTCTCAGAAATATACACTTATCACTGCCAAATTCTATTTATGAAGTACTACATTAAAAATAATAACTTCAACCTTTGTAAGTTTGACTTAACTTATACCAAAGTACATAACAAAAAAGAAAACCTTTACAAAAAAGGTTATTCTAGTAAAAGGATTACAGAGAGTTTGGTAACTTGAGATGCTATTCTGGGATGTATGCTACTAGTTCAAATGTGCAAGCTCCAACTTAACAAATGTTTAAAATATCTGAGTTTTTAAAACAGTGCCAAAATAAACCACATCTTTTCTAGGGATGACATATTTAGCTAAGCATGAGCAATATAAATCTTTCAGCCATTCTATGTATTTGTTTAAAAGTCTCAGAAACCACGTGTATTTCCAATAAAACAAGAAGAAAATGTTGAAATCACTGGAGCCTAACAGCTGACTTATAAAATAATTTTTAAAAGAGCAAATGTAATTTTACATCTGTGTGTGTATATATGTGAATAAACAGCTTAGTTGTAAATAACAGTTACCAACAAGATAATATCTGTGAAAAAATTGGGCTACGTTAAAACCATATGTAAGAAAATAAAAATGTATGGACAATGGATATTTTATCATGTAATTCCTTAATAATTACGATTGAAAATAGAAACTTTAAAAATATGATCTTCAGGAACACTACATATAAAATATGTAAGTAATTAAATATTTTATATGCTACTTTTTGTAAGTAAATAATTCTATAAGTGATCTGAATAAGTTTATTTGAATAAAGAAATACAGAAAATATCAACTTTTTCATTGAAAAAAAGTAAGCAAAATTATTTTATTCTACATTTAAACATTTTAAATACTTTTAACAGTGGTTTATTTATAAAAGTTGTATTAAAAACTCCTAGTATAATAATTTTGCTAAAACTGCCTATCTTCATTTATAACCAATAACTTATCAGTGGATTTATCTCTAACAGTTGCTTTACCATATCCAGACTATTATTTTATATAACTGCACTGTCAGATTTTATCATCAGGTCAAATTAAAAACATTACAAAGTAACTCCAGGGTATGTTTTATTAACGATGAATTGTCACAATATTCCTCATGAGTGAAGGCTGATGCAAGTGTGCTGTTACTGTAATACGAGGGAGGTGGTAATAATGTAATGCCCTTTACATACACAGTCCTCACTACTGTACTTCACTGAAAGAAACGTGCAATATTTTAATTATGAAGGAATTCATATGTGTATAAAAGAAATGGTACCATAACAGAAATTGCAAGACCTAAAATCTCTACCTAAATTTTTTTCTTTTAGAAAGGTTTTGAGACATACAGTTGCATGGCGTGTCATTATAAAGTCTTCGTTCCTAAGTACTAGCCAGTCCTTGGCAAGTTCCAAAACTCGCTGACTCTGTTTCTTCATCTGTATAAGCAATGCAATTATAACAATAACAACAGTAATACTAAAGTTATTCTAATAATTACAATTATATGGTTGAGAGATATAATATGTTATTATTATATGGCTATTGACAGAATCAAATAAAAAAGATGGAAAAGGAGTTTATAAAACATCAGTGCTACAAATGTTAATATTATCCTTTTTGCCTTTCCTCTGAACTACTTATTTGTACAAGAAGTGAATCCCCATGTTACTACAGGAATCAGACTTGATGATGTTTAAATCAAACCCAAAAACCCAAAGAACATTTCTGAGCAGTGAAGAATAATTCTGAAGCTGCATTATGATTGAAAAGGTAGATAACTGATCTTCAGTGAGTAAGGTTGTTCTTCATATAAAAAATAATATTTTAAAACCAAAAAATTAGAAAAAATGCATATTTGGCTATAATACTTTGAATTTATAATTTCATAGGTCTTTAATTTTCAAGGACATATGATACTTTAGGAGATTACCTAAACAGCAATGTGAATCTTAGAATTGTTTTACAGATTTAACTTATTATAAATAATATTATTATTAATTATATTAATATACAATATGTTATATTTTAATCAATCCATTAATTATATTAATATATAATACAATTAATAATAATATTGTTATTTAATATATTCTATAAAAGTTCCAGATACTGATTATAGGAATTAGTTGCTCTCATCTGAGCATTCAGATGTAAAAAATGATGTTTGGAAATTGTAAAATGTCTTTACATTACATTTTGTGTTTTTTAAAATCCCAGGCAAAAATAACTCAGGAGAAGTCTGTCTGCAGGACTACACTGAAAATTTACAGCTACTTGTGATTTATTTTGAGAAGGCTCAGGTATGGGCTATTTAGGGGAGTGAACTATTTCTCTTTACTTACCTGAACCTCCTAGATGACTTTAATAGCTGTGGTTCCTCACAGAGGGAGTTGTTACAGGTTTCAATTAGAGCCCAGAGACAGGACCAAATTATTTTAAATTTCCCTATATTGTCACTCACCCGGGAGGCTATAACACCTTTAAGACTATAGAGAAAATCCAGTTAGTTAACTTTTAATCTCTTCTGTACCTTATTTTCTAAGTTTAAAAAATCACTAAAAGCAGGCAGCATGAGTAAATTCCAAATCTGAATGCAATGGGATGATTCTAATTGCCAATTTAACAAATACAGATTTAATAAGGAAGAAATAGGATTTGTTAGTATTATGACTCTCTTTTTGTCATCTCTGATAAAATACTTTACATTTTTCTGCAAAATTAAAAAAATTAAAATGAATAATCTCCAACAGTAAGTGAAAAAGTATGTTGTAATAAATTGTCCTGAAAATACTTACCCTGAAAATTTGGGTCAATATTAAAGATGAATTTAAAAATATATAATTTTGACCAATTCAAGTATATTCGCCAATTAAGTGTATAATCTTTGAGATTGAATTAGATTTGGATTCAATTCAAAAATAAAGATACTTTTCCAATTCCAAATACAAAAAAATCTGTTTTATTCATAATTTCATATAATTAGAAGCAATTGCTAAGCTGTAACTTTTTAAGTTGTACCTTCAATAAAATAAAAGGTGGACAACCTGAACTAAATCCAGGTTTACTTTTTTTCTAAACTCTTATATGTCTACATTGTATACTATATATTGGATTTCCCTCCTCCACAAAAAGATAAACAATAAGAATACTTAGATTTGATGGTTTCTTGCCTTTTAGGAGAGAGACAGGCTGGCACATGCTAATATTCAAGCTCAAAGTGTTCTAACCTATTAGACAAAGACCTGGTGATTTTGCAGCTTAAGTAGAGGTTAGGTAATTATTCTGACTCAACATTAAAAATACTGACAATACTGGCAATATGAACTTACAAGTACACATTATTAATCAATTTTTATTGAGAATGGTCTGTATTGTTTATCGTGAAACAAAACCATGGCTTGATGAGTATAATTTTAATGTATCAAACTCTTAAGAAAGCAAATTATACATTTAATTCATGGCATCTATACTTGATATCCTTTAATATCAACAAAGATTACATATGTGCATTGAAGGAAGATGACATACCCCTATGTCTAAGACTCTCTCATGAGTTAAGAAATATACTCTCTATTGAAAAATGCATGTATTTGAAGTTTTGACCTAACACAGTGGATTAAGGCTTAGACAATATTTACTTTGCTGCACTTTGATTCAGAAAGGGCCATATGTGAAGATATGATCCTGACCAACTTTACCATGGTTCTACAATAGTCTCTCAGTAAAAAGATTTATATTAAAGGCATTGAGATATAAAATCATTACAAAATAAGCTGCAACCTTATAGCTACCCATCGGTAAAGGTCTGTGGTTAATATATTTGGATAAATAACTCAAGTCAGCAGCAAAGTGGTTAAACATTTGTGATTTGATTTTATCTCAGCTTGGAATGTGGTTGGAGTGTCCCACTTCTAACAACTGTTTGCTAAGTTAAGGCGTTAGTGTTTACACAGTGTTGAATGAAGCAGCCTGGTCACCAGATGTGATCACTTCCCCAGACTGTCGTTTTCTCAGTCAGATCACTGTCCTCACGGTCCCTGTTCCAACCTTCTTCCGCAGGACGTCCACCAGCCTTTCCAACCTAAGTCGGGGAGGGAAGGGGAAAAAGAAAAGAAAAAGTGCAATTGTTGTCAGAGATGTTTTGGCTGGAAAAGGATATTGGTCTGGGACCCAAATGTCCTGGTAGTCTTGTTAAGAAACAAAGCATTATCATGAGTGAGAGACACTTGTGCAGAGTGCCAAGTATTTCAGCTTAAAAAAAAAAAAAAAGCAACAACACAAACTTCAACTGAAATCTTCAGATTATGTTAGCATTAGATGCCACATGAAGTACACAGGATATTCACCAACATATTTACTTACTTGCATTAAAGTTATGGATGAATCATTTACTATGCAATGACAGGATGCCACATTAAATGTAGAGCCGTTTCAAAAAGATTTTTCCTTAGGAGAAGCACCTATTTCAACACAGAAATACTAGCAATCTTACACCTGTTACTTAACTATTTAAATAAGTGACACATTGGATGATAAACTGTGCAATTCTTAAGCATTAAATATCTTTCTTCTTTGTACAGTAAGCAATGGAAATAAAACCTGGAGAAAGATGGTTAAGTGGGAAAAATTTCAGGTCCCAGTAGCATGGAAATAACTGAAACAAACACAAGTTATTTGATGTTATTCTAATAGACTTTTTGTGCTACATTTTAAAAAAGTTCCTATTTCTCAGTATAGGCTAGGAATTACCTGTATAGGCTTTTTAGTCAACAGAAATTAATTTTAGTTGATTAAAAACCAGTTCATTAAACTGAAAAAAAAAAAAACCAATCAAGATTCAGAAGTCCATTCTGCAGGCTACTCATTGGGAGGGAAGTTCCATTCATGTAGATCAGAGAGTTTTCCTTGACAAAAGATGACCAAATCAGATGATTGTTTCTATTTCCTTTTGTTTTCTTTATTGAAAGCAAAAAACCTGAACTATAAACCCTGATTAATGCTACATGCACTGAAACCTTCCTTATAAGTGAAAATCATGCCTTGCAGCTTTCATATACGCAACCTTCCCTCCTCAAAGATTGGTGAGTGGCATAGTCTAGTCTGCTCCAGTTTGCCTCATTTGTATGGATTCATGCATGAGGGTCCTCTGCAAATAAACACAGCACAGAGCTAGACACTAGAGCAATGGGGGTATTCTTAGTGTCATACTCAGTGGTTTAGACTCTTTGGGAGTTTCTGTAAGGAATGGACAAATCAACCACACACAACAGTAAAATAGCAGCTCAAGCTTACGGATGATTCTTTACATATCAAAAAACTTGTTAACAGAAAACAGGACTATGAACAAACTATTTCAGCACATCAGAACTTCTGCTTTAAGAAACATGGTAATGATCTTAGAGTAAAATTGCAAATCTTGCCTAGGCTTATTACTACAAATTTCTCAACTGCAAGCGATATATAAATGTAATATATCACTAAAACAGTCTAGTAAACTAGATGATATGCTGAAAAATTCACTGCCTTCACTGATCAGTATGCATTAGTTGACTTTCCTAATAGTAAAAACTATTGCCATCTTACACACTCTGAATATTTTGGTTAATAGGACTTGATGAATTCTTTAAGATGAAGTTTCATTAACTTGAATTGTGAAGGAGAAAGACGTTACTATTATACAACTACACTCTTCAATTTTAAGTTTATTGTTAAAATCTGATAGTAAGTTGAATTAATGTTAGCAGATGGCTCCCAGTATAAATCTTTTTTTTTTTTTTTTTTGACAGGCAGAGTTAGAGAGAGACAGACAGACAGACAGAGAAAGGTCTTCCTTTTTCCATTGGTTCACCCTCCAAATGGCAGCTATGGCCGGCATGCCCTGCAGATCCGAAGCCAGGAGACAGGTGCTTCCTCCTGGTCTCCCATGCGGGTGCAGGGACCCAAGCACTTGGGCCATCCTCCACTGCACTCCCGGGCCACAGCAGAGAGCTGGACTGGAAGAGGAGCAACCAGGACAGAACTGGCGCCCAACCAGGACTAGAACCTGGTGTGCCGGTGCCGCAGGTGGATTAGCCTAGTGAGCCACGTCGCCGGCTTCCCAGTATCAATCTTAACAAGATATTCATTGCACATCCTTGCATACAGCTTGTTAAAATTTGATTTAAAAATAGATACACAATAATTACACATAGTTACAGGATACACTGTGATGATACAAGTATATAATGTGTAAAGATCAAGTCAGGGTAATTAGCATTTATGTCTATTTAAATGTTTATTATTTCTCTGTTAGGAGGCTATTAAAACTTCTTTTCTGGTTCTTTTCTAGTTCTTTATAAGACATATAATATGCTGTGAACTATAGTCATCCTATTCCACTGCAGAACACTAGAACTTATTTCTTATCCAACATCTTTCTATTCCTCTTCCCTTCTACTCTCCCTAACCCCTAGTAATCTCTACTGTACTTTCTATTTCTATAAAACCAACTTATTACTTCCCACATATAAGTAAGATATATGGAATTCGTCTTTCTGTGTTTGGCATATTTTATTTAATGTCCTCCAGTTCCACCACAAATTATACAATTTCTTTCTTTCTATGGCTGAATAGTGTTCCATTGTGTGTTTATACAATGTATTTTCTTTATTCATCTGTTGATGCACACCTCAGTTCATTCTGTATCTTTGCCATAATGGAGAGTGCTGCAACAAACATGTGAGTGCAGCTATTTCTTTGATATACTGATTTTATTTCCTTTGGATATATACTCAGTAGTGGGATTGTTGGATCATACAGTAGTTCTATTTTCATTTTTTTTGAGGAAAATCCATGCTGTGTACCATAATGACTGTACTAATTTACAATCCCACCAATAGTGTATGAGAGTTTCCCCTTTTTCCTATCCTTGCCAGTATTTGTTAGCTTTTGTCATTTAAATAGCCATTCTCTTTTTAAATAAACTTTTTTTCACTTATTTTTTAAAAAGACTTATTTATTTATTTGAAAGGCAGAGGCAGAGAGAGAGAGAGAGAGGGAGAGAGAGAGAGAGAGAATCTTTCATCTGCTGGTTTCCCTCCCCAAATGGCCAATGTTGCATCGGCCAGGGCTGGGCCAATCCAAAGACAGGAACCAAGAACTTTTCCTGGGTCTCCCATGTGGGTGTAGTGGCCCAAGCAGTTGGGCCATCCACTGCTGCTTTCCCAGGTGCATTAGCAGGGAGGTGGATGGAAAGTGGAGCAGTCAGGAATTGAACCGGCGCCCATGTGGCACAGACTTTGGCTTTACCTGTTACCCCACAGTGCTGGCCCCAGATCATAGCCATTCTAACTGGGTGGGAGAACATCTCATTGTAGTTTTCTTTTATTCCCCAATGATTAGTAACGTTAACAATTTTTTTCATATACTTGTTATCTAATTCTATATCCGCTTTTGAGAAATGTCTATTCAGATCACTTCCCAATTTTAAAGTTCAGATTTCTCTCAACTATTGAGTTCTTTCAATATTCTGGATATGATAAGATGAATAGTGTACAAAAACATTTTCCCCATTCTGTCTGCTATCTTGTCACTCTGTTCACTGTCTCTTCACTCTATTGATTGTTTCTTTTGCTGTTTAGAAGCTTCCTAGCTTGACAATTCCATTTGTTTATTTTTGCTTTTGTTGACTGTGTTTTAGGGGACTTATAAAAAAATCACGGCCATACTAATGTCTTGAAGAATTTACCCCATGTTTTTCAGGCATTACATTTAGGTCTTTGATCTGTTTTGAGTTTATTTTTACATAAGGTAAGAGACAGGGGTATAGTTTCATTCCTCTGCATATGAATATCCAGTTTCCCAGCAATATTTATTGAAAACTCTTCTTTCCCTAATGGCTGTTCTTAGCATTTTTGTAAAAGATCACTAGGTTGTAATGCATGGATTTATTTATGGGTTTTAAAATTCTGTTCCACTGGTCTGTGACAGTTTTTATGCCAACGCATGCTGTTTTGATTATTTTAACTTTATAGCATGTTTTGAGATCAGGTATTGTGATGTTTCCAGCTATATGTTGCTTTTGCTCATTATCTGTCTGGCTCTCTGGTATTTTCTGTGGTTTCTATGAACTTTAGGATTACTTTTCTAGTTCTGCAATGAATTTCATTGCTATTTTGATGTGGATTGCACTAAATCTGTTGATTACTTTGTGTAGTGTGGACTTTTTAACAATTGATTCTTCCAACCTATGAACATGAGACATCTTTTTTTTTTTTTAACAGGCAGAGTGGACAGTGAGAGAGAGAGACAGAGAGAAAGATCTTCCTTTTGCCTTTGGTTCACCCTCCAATGGCCGCTGCGGCCGGCGCGCTGCAGCCGGCGCACCGCGCTGATCCGATGAAGACATCTTTTAATTTTTAGTGTCTTCTTCTATTTTTTCATCATTGTTCTGTAACTTTCATTACATAGATCATTCGCTTTCTTGGTTAAAGATATTCTGGGATTGCTTTCTTCATTTCTTTCTCAGCAAGTTTTTTATTGGTATATAAAAGTGCTGCTTACTTTTGCAAGCTGATTCTTTATACTGAAACTCTGCTGAGTTTCTTGACAGGTCTAACAGCATTTTTGGCAGAGTCTTCAGGTTTTTCTCTATATAAAATCATGTTTTCTGCAATAGGGATATTGTAACTTCCTCCACTTCTATCTGGATGTCCTATATTTATTTTCTATGCTTTATTGATCTGGCTAGGACCTCCAATACTAAGTTGAATAAGAGTGGTAAAAGGGAACACTTTTATCTTGTTCTTAATCATACAGCAAATGTTTTCAGATTTTTCTCATATAGTATGAAGTTGGCTGTAATTTATGATAAATTCCCTTTATAAAAAGTGTGATGTATCCTTAATATTAATTTTCTAATAATGAAGAGACGTTAAATTTTTAATGCTTTTTCTGCATCTATTGCAATGATCATTTTTTTTGTCCTTTACTCTGTTGATTTCATGTATTATGCTTTGTGATTTGAGTATTTTGAACTATTCTTGAGCCCCTTGGATAAATCTCACTGGATCCTGGTGTACAATGTTTTTGATGTGCTATTGTATTCATTTTGTTATTATTCTGTTAGGACACTGGCCCATGGCTTCCTTTTCTGGTTTTATTCTCTTCTGGTTTTGGTATCAGGGTAATTTTGGCTTCAGAGAATGTTAGTTCTTGTTTGAAGTTTTGATAAAATTCAGCAATGATGTCATCTGATTCTGGGATTTCATTTGTTGGGAGGCATTTTATTAATTATTAACTGTCATTACTTTTTATTGGTCTGTTTACATTTTAATCTTTCAGTTTCATTGGTAATATGTATCCATTTCTTCTAGGTTTTCCAATTTGTTGGTGTATAGATGTTTATAATGATCAATATGACCATTTGTATTTCTGTGGTATTAGTTGTAATATATTCCTTTTTATGCTATTTTAGAAAGTTTCTTTAGGTAACATATTTTTATGATAATTATAGTCAAAGGCTTACTAGCTCTATTAAATAAAGAGTTCAATAAAATGTAAGAAGGCCATAGTCCAGAAGGAAAATAGTCAAGGGCTATAATCAATAATAAAAAAGATGTTCAACTTTACTTATATAAAGTAAACTATAAAATATTCACAAAATTATTAACATTAAAGTACCACATAATTCCTATCATTTTTGTGGACAAAAATTTAAAAGAAATTTTGTAATGTCTTCTTTTTTATCTCTGATTAATCTGGATCTTCTTTCTGTTTTTCTTGGTTAATCTGGCTAATGATATGCTAATTTAATTTATCTTCTCAAATACCAGTTCTTCATTTTGTTGACTTTTTGTATTTTTAATGTTTATTTTGTTTTCATCTACTTGAAAGAGTGAGAGCAGGGGAGAGAGAGAGAGAAAGAGAGAGGGAGAGAGAAAGAAAGAGACAAATCAACCATCTACTGCACTGGTTTGCTCTCCAAATGGCCAGAAAGGCTGGGCTTGGGTCAGTCCAAAGCCAGGAGCCAGAACTCCATCTGGGTCTCTTTTGTTGGGGGCAGGGGCCCAAGTATTTGGACCCTCTTCCCCTGCTTTCCCATATACATTAGCAGAGAGCTGGACTGGAAGTGAATCAGCTGGGACTGCACCACGACACCAACCTTAGAAATTTTTAAATTTCCCTTCTGATTTCTTCACTGACTTCACTGGTTATTTGAGAAGCTGTTGCTTATCATCCATGTATATGTACGTACAATTTCTGAAGTTTCTCTTGTTGATTTCTACTGTCATTTCATTGCAATCAGAGATGATATTCACTATCATTTCAGTTTTTTTTTTTTTTAATTTCTTAAGATGTGTTTGTGGTCTAAACATGATTTGTCCCAGAAAATGTTTCATGTGCTGGTCGGACTAATAATTGAGAAATTTCCGTTCAGATCATTTGGTTTATAATATAGTCTAACAATGACATTTCTTTGTTCATTTTTTTCATCCAAATTATCTTTCCACTGATGAAAGTGGAGTGTTGAAGTTTCCAACAATTATTGTAAAGCAATCTACTCTCCCTTGAGATCTAATAATGTTTTTCCTACACATTTGAATGAATTTGATGCTTTTTAAAAAAATTCCACAGA
Source organism: Oryctolagus cuniculus (assembly GCF_964237555.1). Classification (NCBI taxonomy): domain Eukaryota; kingdom Metazoa; phylum Chordata; class Mammalia; order Lagomorpha; family Leporidae; genus Oryctolagus; species Oryctolagus cuniculus. Next base: position 38,027,201 of record NC_091443.1, read on the forward strand.
AAATTATAAAGTATGCATGGATTTCATTTTTTTGCCACCAAAAGAAACATACTTTAATTCTATTTTCTATGAACTTTTTGAAGTAGCTGTGTATCTATCTATGATTATATCTTCTTGAATTGGTAGATTTTATATAATGATAATATTTGTCTCTTTTAATAGTTTTAATGTTTACTTATTTTTTATTTATTTGAAAGGAGAGGGAGAGAAAAAACTTCCATCTCATGGTTCACTCCTCAAATGCTTGCAAAAGCCAGTGCTGGGCCTGGCTGAAGCCAGCAGTCAAAGCTACATCTGGGTGTCCCAAGTGTGAAACAGAGGCCCAAGTATTTGAGACATCATCTACTGTCTCCTAGGATGTGCAATAGCAGGAAGCTGGCTTGGAAGTGGAGGTGCTGCAAGTCGAGCTGGCACTCTGATAGGGGACACTGATGTCACAACGGCAGCTTAATTCACTGTGCTATAATGTCTGTCCCTTAATGACTATTTTGTCTGATTTAATATAGCTATCCCTGCACACTTTTTATTTCTATTTCTGTGGAATATCTTTTACCATCCTTTCACTGCTAGTCTGTGGAGGTCTGTGTGATAGTTTGTTAAAGGCAGTGTGTTTGCTATAGGCAGAGGGTCTTGTTTTTTTTTTTTTTTTTTTTTTTTTTTTTTTTTTTAAGATTTTATTTATTTATTTGAGAGGTAGAGTTACAGAGAGAGGGAGAGACAAAGAAGGAAGAAAGGTCTTCTATCTTCTGGTTCACTCCCCAAATGGCTGTAACAGCTAGTTGGAGCTGAGCTGATCTGAAGCCAGGAGCCAGGAGCTTCATCCAAGTATCCCATGTGGATGCAGGGGCCCAAGGAGTTGAGCCATGTTCTACTGCTTTCCCAGGCCATAGTAGAAAGCTGGATTGGAAGAGGAGCAGCCTTGACACTAACCATGCTCATTTGGAATGCTGGCACTGCAGGTGGAAGCTTAGCTTACTATGCCACAGCACAGGCAACACTGGGTCTTGTTTTTCTATTTCTTTATTTTTATTTGACAGGTAGAGTTATAGACAGTGAGAGAGAGAGAGAGAGAGACAGAGACAGAGAGAAAGGTCTTCCTTCCGTTAGTTCACTCCCAAAATGGCCGCCATGGCCAGCGCTGCACAGATCCGAAGCCAGGAGCCAGGTGCTTCTTCCTGGTCTCCCATGCGGGTGCAGGGGCCCAAGCACTTGGGCCATCCTCCACTGCCTTCAAGGGCCACAGCAGAGAGCTGGACTGGAAGAGGAGCAACTAGGACTAGAACCTGGCACCCATATGGGATGCCGGCGCCACAGGCAGAGGATTAACCAGGTAAGCCACAGTGCCGGCCCCATGGGCCTTGTTTTTCAAAACCTATACAGGTAGTTCACATCTTTTAATTTGAGAATTTAATCCATTTACATTCAAGGTTATTATTGAAAAAGATTTATTCCTGTAATTTTCTTCGTTTTTTTCTGGTTTGTGTGTGTGTGTGTGTGTGTGTGTGTGTGTGTATCCTTTGTTTCTCTTTTGCTCTTATTGTTCATCTTTGTGGTTTGGTAGTTTTCTGTACTGATAAATTTTGATTTCTTTTGTGTGTTTGTGTTCTACTAGTGAGATTTATACTGTCATGTGTTTTCATGATGCTAGTTATTGTCTATCCACGTCTACTGTAAGAATCCCTTAAGGATTTCTTGTAAGGCCTGTTTGGTGATGAATTTCTTATTTTTGCTTGTCTTGGAAAAACTTTATTTGTCCTCTATTTCTTTTTTTTTTTTTAAGATTTTTTTATTTATTTATTTGAGAGGTAGAGTTACAGACAGTGAGAGGTAGGGACAGAGAGAGAGAGGTCTTCCTTCCATTGGTTCACCCCCCAGATGGCCGGCACAGCTGGAGGTGTGCTGATAGGAGCCAGGGGCCAGCAGGGGCCTAAGGACTTGGGCCATCTCCACTGCTTTCTCAGGCCATAGCAGAGAGCTGGACTGGAAGTGGAGCAGCCGGGACTAGAACTGGCACCCATATAGGATGCCGATGCTGCAGGCCCCACACAGCGCTGGCCCCTGTCCTAAAGGATAGCTTTCTGGGTATGATATTCCTGGTTGGAAGCCTTCTTTCAGGTCACTGAATCCCACTGTCTCCTGGCCTGTAAGATTTCTGTGGAAACATGTGCTGTTAATCTAATGGGCATTATCTCATACTTGACTTTATGCTTTTCTCTTGCTATTTTCAGAATTTTTTATTTGTCTTTTACTTATAACAGTTTGCCTATAATATGTCTCAGTAGTAATGCTTTTGCTCAGATCTACTTGAGATATTTTGAGCTTCCTGGGCCTGAATTTCCACATATTTCTCATGAGTTAGAAGGTTTTCAGCTATCATTTTATTGAACAGACTGTATGTCTTTTCCCTTCTCATCTCCTTCTTGAATGCCTATAATGTGAACATTTGTACTTACTGGTGTACTTAAGTCTTTTAGGCTTACTTCATTTATTCTATTTTTTTCTTTTTGTCAGACTGGGTAATTGCAAAATACCTGTCTTCAAGTTCACAAATTCTTTCTCATGCTTGACTTTTTATTTATTTTTTGTCTGTTGAGGGTATCAATTGCATTTTTAATTTCATTTATTGGTTTCTTTAGCATCACACTTCTTGGTTCTTTTCTATGATCTCTATCCCTTTACTACATTTCTCATTCAGACCATGAATTGTTTTCTTAACTTCACTGAATCATTTGTATTCTCTTGTATCTGGCAGGAAGACGGACTGAAGCAAAGACGGCACTTGATTGCAGGCATTCCGATACAGGATGCGAGCATCCAAAGCAGTGACTTAAGCTGCTGTGCCACAACACCTTCATCTCCCTCCCACCCCCATTTCTCTGGGACAATGAAGTAATATGGATTCCCCAGCAGCTCCCCTAACAGGGCTCAGGGCCTGCATGGGCTGTAGGCTTCTCAAAGCAGCAAATACTTCATGTGTCTGTGACGTAACTGGGAACTACTGAAGGCCTCCTGCCTATCCTTTCTTCATCATGTGAAATTCTTCTTGATTCAGGATTGATCGAGGCTCTGCATGTGCTGTCGAGAGCCAGAAAATACTGCTTTCAATTTGGTTAAGTGTTTCCCTCCCTGGCAATATCATTTATACTAACTAGAAAAACACAAAAACTAAAACCAACCTTCCTGATAGTACAAAGTAAGCTCCACTTTGTATAACTTAAATTACTATAAATTCAGAATCAGTGGAATCCCAAATTGCTGAGATGAGTCTACATCATATTTCATTTGGCTTCTGCAGCTCATCATCCTTTTACTTCCTTTTTATATTACATTAAGACATCTTTCCATTTACAACTCTCATATCTTGCTAGGGTAAAAGGTTAGGAGGAAATACTTAACTATCATGTTTTGTAAAGTGTCCACTATGCATCAACAATTACTAGATCAACCACATTCTCAAGTTTATCCAGGTTGAATGATTTATGAAAATCTCAGAAATGAGTAAAATGTCAATTACTTAGTTTTATAAAAGCTAACTGACTTTTGAAACACAATGAAGTACCTTTTCCTTTCTGGAAGGAATGGGATACATGTGCCCAACACGGGCTGTGCCAACAGGAAGGTAGCTGTGTATCTGTGTGAAGCATCTTACAGGATTTGCCTACAGGCTATTCTGTAATATCCTTTAACAACTATGTAGCTCACTAATATAGACTCCAACCATTATACATATTACTCAGTAACATCTTCCCAAGGGCTTCATAGAATAGAAAAAGGGCAAGAGCTAGGATTAGGAGTTGTCTATTTTAAATAGGAAGAAACTGAAACACAGGCAACTAAATCTTAATAACAAGGTTCTCAGGTAAAATAGTGACAAACCTAGGCTAGTTTCCTTGTTTTCATTTCAGACCTATTTATGTAAATGAGTTACCAGAGACCTACAGATTTCAGGTTACAGATTAATGAACTGTTTATCTTGATAACATGATTTCAGATTTTTCTTCAAAATTACTTGTCAAATTGGGATAGCTACTTAGTGGTATAATTCATCTTCTAGTTTACCAACACATTATAAAAGTAAATTCATAACACTGTAAAACCATTAGGTACTAATAGTTACAATTTATTATTAGTGATAATGTAATTTCTACATAAACATGAAAATATATTAACAGCTATATTTTAGATATAAATCCTTTTAAAATGTTACTTTCTTATTTCCATGTCATTATATGACTGCACATACTATAATGGAATGCATTTTTCCATCAAATAACTTGGATGGACTAGAAGTTACTAATCATTTTTCCCAAGTGTTGATTTCCATTTTTCATACTTAATGAATATTGAGATATATTTTGAAAGGAAAGTAATACACAATGATTACTGATTATATACCAGCACTTTGAGCAGTCATTTATGCATGTATTTAATTTTTATTTCCATAGTAAATATTACCATCAGATGACAAAACAAAAGCATATAGAAGGTAATGTGATCAGAGGTATATAGTTTGTGGTTGTGACACTGGGATGTGATGCTAATTCTAACTACTATATCCTTGATCTCTCAAACCTGCCACACTGCTTTGAAAAGTATTGAAACTGTCAAAGCTTGTTTCTGAATTTTGGTGGGCTTGAATACTCCTAATGAGTAGGTAATTTTATTGCAAAGGGACAGATTAGGAGTGAAAATAAATTCCTCATCATCAACTGAATTGTATCCAAGTAAATACTCATATCTTACTCTAGATTCCATTTTTCCTGTCTGAACAAAGGGTATTACGTGACGATTCCCAACAAGCAATATTCAGAAAATAGTGCCCCACTAAAAGAACAGCTCTATGATAAACCATTTTCAATCACCCTGTCTCGTGATTTTGTGTGTACATCCTGAAGGCAGGCTGACATATGGAAACACTGTGAAAGGCAGATGGCACTTGTCTCAGTGCTCACACCTCCTGCTTCACCTCCCTAGCAAACAAGGGGAGCCTTTTCTACAGCCTCCTCTTTGGTAGAAATATATCACAAGTTTTAATAGCAAGAGCATTAAAAGTGCAATTTTTATGCTCTTCCCACTTCAGTGATCTACCAGAAAAGTAGAATTTTAAATTTTTTTCCCAGTAGTGGTCAAAATGCTGAATTCTAAGGAATGACTTGGATAATCTAAGTTCCTGGGTTTACACACTTAGAATTTTACATAGGAAGTTGACCCTCAACTTTTGTTGCTCTCAAAAATGGGTAACAGAAGAGAAGTTTTGATTAAGAAGCTAAAAAAATGGATCATCATTCTATAATAAAGCAAACTTTCTTAACCATTAACAAATACTGCCATGTTGATCTTAAATCCTGCAGGTATCTAACAATATTTGAATCTCAAATATGGAATTTTTTTTAAAGAGTCAGCGGGACAAAGGGCTGCAATATATGAACAGAACAGAATGCTGACGGAGGCACAGAATAAAGCATTCCAAAATATTTTTAGTGCCATTGGCACTTAATAAGCCAGCAGTATAAAACAAAGACATTGGCTGTGATCACACCAGGATGTTTTATGGTCCTGCCACAGGAAAGCATGACTGGCATCAGCATCCCCTGACTGACTTGTACAACGTTGTTTCAATTTCTTATATATGCTGGATATTAACCCCATATCAGATGTATGGTTTGTAAATTGCTGATTGTTACATTTGCTGGGAAGAAGCTTTTTAGTTGGATGTAATCCAATTTGTCTATTTTTCCTTTTGTTCCTGTGCTTTCAAAATCTTAAAAACAAAATTCTTACTTATTTCAATGTCACGAAGCACTTTCTCTATGTTTTCTTTAGTAGTTGCCTAGCTCCAAGTATTAAGTCTTTAATTTATTTTGAGTTGATTGTTGCATATGGTGAGAAATGGAGATCTAGTTTCATTCTTCTGCATGTGGACATCATTTTTCCCATCACCATTTAAAGAGGTTACCCTCCCCCATTGCCTATTTTTAGCACCTTTGTTGAAGATCAGTTGATTAAAGCTGTGTGGGTTTACTTCCAGGCTCTGTTCTATCAGTCTACATGTTTGTTTTTATGGCAATTCCACGCTGTTTTGATTTCCATAACTTTGTAGAACATTGTAAAATCAGGTAGTATAATGTATCCTGCTTTTTTCCCCTCAAGATTGCTTTGTCTATTCTGGTTTTTATTTCTAGTTCCGTGAAGAATGTCATGGGTATTTTAATGTGGATTAAAATGAATCTATAGATTGCACTGAATAGTATGGACATTTTTTTCCTTTTTTTATTTAGTAAATATAAATTTCCAAAGTACAGTTTATGGATTACAATGACTCCCCCCCCCATAATTTCCCTCCCACTCGCACCCCTCCCATCTCCTGCTCCCTCTCCCATTCTATTCAAATCAAGATTTGTTTTCAATTCTCTTTATATACAGAAGATCGATTTAGTATATATTAAGTAAAGATTTCATCAGTTTGCACCCACACAGAAACACAAAGTGTGAAATACTGTTTCAGTACTAGTTATAGCATTAATTCACATTGGACAACATATTAAGGACAGATCTCACATGAGAAGTAAGTACACAGTGACTCCTGTTGTTGACTTAACAATTTGACGCTCTTGTTTATGGTGTCAGTAATCTCCCTAGGCTCTAGTCATGAGTTGCCAAGGCTATGGAAGCCTTTTGAGTTTGCCGACTTTGATCTTATTCTGACAGGGTCATAGTCAAAGTGGAAGTTCTCTCCTCCCTTCAGAGAAAGGTACCTCCTTCTTTGATGGCCCCATTCTTTCCACTGGGATCTCTCTTGCAGAGATCTTTCATTTAGGTGTTTTTTTGTTTTTGTTTTTTTTTTTTTTTTTTTGTTTTTGCCAGAGTGTCTTGGCTTTCCATGCCTAAAATACTCTCATGGGCTCTTCAGCCATATCCAAATGCCTTAAGGGCTGAATCTGAGGTCAGAGTGCTATTTAGGACATCTGCCATTCTATGGGTCTGCTGTGTATCTCACTTCCCATGTTGGATCGTTCTCTCCCTTTTTGATTCTATCAGTTAGTATTAGCAGACACTAGTCTTATTTGTGTGATCCCTTTGACTCTTAGACCTATCAGTGTGAGCAACTATGAACTGAAATTGATCACTTGGACTAGTGAGATGGCATTGGTACATGCCATCTTGATGGGATTGTATTGGAATCCCCTGGCACATTTCTAACTCCACCATTTAGGGCAAGTCCGATTGAGCATGTCCCAAATTGTACATCTCCTCCCTCTCTTATTCCCACTGTTATATTTAACAGGGATCACTTTTCAGTTAAAATTTAAACACCTAAGAATAATTGTGTTTTAATTACAGAGTTCAACCAATAGTACTAGAACAAAAATACTAAAAGGGATAAAGTATTACATTGTACATCAACCGTCAGGACAAGAGCTGATCAAGTCACTGTTTCTCATAGTGTCCATTTCACTTCAACAGGTTTCCCCTTTGCTGCTCAGTTAGTTGTCGCCAATCAGGGAGAACATATGATATTTGTCCCTTTGGGACTGGCTTAATTCACTCAGCATGATGTTTTCCAAACTCCTCCATCTTGTTGCAAATGACCAGGTTTCGTTGTTTTTGACTGCTGTATAGTATTCGATAGAGTACATGTCCCATAATTTCTTTATCCAGTCTACTGTTGATGGGCATTTGGGTTGGTTCCAGGTCTTAGCTATTGTGAATTGAGCTGCAATAAACATTAAGGTACAGACAGCTTATTTGTTTGCCAATTTCATTTCCTCTGGATAAATTCCAAGGAGTGGTATGGCTGGCTTGAATGGTAGGGTTATATTCAGGTTTCTGAGGCATCTCCAGACTGACTTCCATAGTGACTTGACCAGTTTGCATTCCCACCAACAGTGGGTTAGTGTCCCTTTTTCCCCACATCCTCTCCAGCATCTATTGTTGGTAGATTTCTGAATGTGAGCCATTCTGACCGGGGTGAGGTGAAATCTCATTGTGGTTTTGATTTGCATTTCCCTGATTGCTAGTGATCTTGAACATGTTTTCATGTGTCTGTTGGCCATTTGGATTTCCTCTTTTGAAAAATGTCTATTGAGGTCCTTGGCCCATCTCTTAAGTGGGTTGTTTGTTTTGATGTTGTGGAGTTTCTTGATTTCTTTGTAGATTCTGGTGATCAACCCTTTATCTGTTGCATAGTTTGCAAATATTTTTTCCCATTCTGTCGGTTGTCTCTTCACTCTCCTGACTGTTTCTTTTGCAGTACAGAAACTTCTCAATGTGATGCAATCCCAAATGTTAATTTTGGCTTTGACTGCCTGTGCTTCCGGGGTCTTTTCCAAGAAGTCTTTGCCAGTACCTATATCTTGCAGGGTTTCTCCAATGCTGTCTAATAATTTGATGGTGTCGGGTCGTAGATTTAAGTCTTTAATCCATTTTAACAACACTGATTCTTCCAATCAATGAACAAGCGATATCTGTCCAATTTTTTTTGTTATCTTCTTCAATTTTTTTCATTAGTTTTTTTTTTTTTTAAGATTTATTTATTTAATTTTGAAGCACAGTTACAGACAGAGGGAGAGACAGAGAGAGAAAGAGGTTTTCCATCTGCTGGTTCACTCCCCAAATGGCTGCAACAGTGGGAGCTGTGCCAATCCAAAGCCAGGAGCCAAGAGCTTCTTCTGGGTCTTCCCCATGGGTGCAGCGGTCCAAGCACTTGGGCCATCCTCCACTGCTTTCCCAGGCTATCAGCAAAGCGCTGGATCAGAAGTGGGGCAGCCTGGACTCAAACTGGGCCCCCATATGGGATGTCGGGGCTGCAGGCAGATGCTTAACCTACTACGCTACAGTGCTGGCCTCTTTCATCAATGTTTTATAACTTTCACTATGGAGATCTTTCACCTCATTTGTTAAATCTATTCCTAGGTATTTTATTTTTGTATCCACTGTAAATGGCATTGATTTCTTGATTTCTTTTTCAGATAGTGCATTATTGGCATATAGACTGCTATTGATTTTTGTATGTTGATTTTGTATCCTGCAACTCTGGTGAATTCATTTATTAGTTTTAACAGTCTTTTTGGTAGAGTTGAGGGTTTTCTGTAAATAAGATTACATTGTTTACCAACAGGGAAAATTTAACTTTCTCCTTTGCAATTTGGATGCCCTTTATTTCTTTCTATTTGACTGCTATGGTTAGGACTTCAGCACTGTATTAAATAAAAGTGATGAAATTTTGTATCCCTGCTTCAGATCTTAGAAAGCTTTCAGTTTTTCCCCATTCACTGTGAAACTAGTGGTGGGCTTATTATACTTGTGAATGGCCTTTATTGTGCTGAGTGTTATTCCTGCTATACCTAATTTGCTTAGTTTGCATCACGAAGGGATGTCGAAACTTTATCAAATGCTTTTTTTCTACAACTCTGGGATGATCATACGGCTGCTGTCCTTCTTTCTGCTGATGTGGCTACTGACTTGTATGTGTTGCCCATCTTTGCAACTCTGGGAAGAATCCCATTTGGTTACAATGAATTATCTTCTTAGTGTGCTGCTGAATTTTGTCAGCTAGTATTCTGTTGAGGGTTTTACATACATGTTCACCAGGGAAACTGGTGTGTGTGTGTGTTTTTTTTTTTTTTTTTTTGCGTTGTGTCCTTCTCTGGTTTTGGTATTAGGCTAAGGCTGAACTCTAAGGATGAATTTGGACAAACTCCCTCATGTTCAAATTTTTTGGAACAGTTTGAGAAGAATTGGCCTTGGTTCTTTAAATTTTTGGTAGATTTCAACAGTGAAGTGATCTGGTTCTGAACTTTACATATTTCATTACTCTATATTGGTCTGTTCAGGTTTCCTATTTTTCATGGATAATGTTGGTAAGATGTATATGTAAAGGAATGTATCCATTTATTCTAAATTATAAAACTTGTTGGCAAAGAATTGTGCATTATAATCTAGAATGGTACTAGCAACATATTTTTTAATGTATTCTGGGACAAAAATTGTGTTAAAAATCTCAAGCTTAGTTAAAATGTCACTGAGAGCTTACATGGATATATGATAACAATTAGAATCAAGTATTTTTCTCTCCATTAATCCTCACATCAAGATTCTTGACGTAAAGAAGAAACCAAAGAATGCGTTTTTAAAAATCCTCTTACTATCTCCTTGATCCTCTGTGTTCAGATCTCTCTCATATCTTGTCACTGTCATGAGACTTGAGAATTGCCATCAGTACAGAAATGTTGGTAAACTTAGAGTCTATATGAATTTTGAAGTAGAGTAGATAACTTGGTTTTGTTTAAATATATTTCAGTAAAAAAGCCTACCTTCAGCATAAACATGCCTCTCTCAGCTCTAATTCTTGATCTAACAAAGATTGACTCATAAATACTATAAACTCAGTACACATCATTTTCATAGCCCTTATTATCTGAAACACAAGGTGATATTCAGGAAATAAAGCTTTCAAATTATTATTATTTTTTTGAGACTAATCCTTTTTTAAAAAAGTATATCTGCATTTTATTATAATACAAAGCTTTAAATCAAATCTGAGAATATTTGGTGGAGGAATTTCATGTATCAACTGATAAATAGGAAACACAATATATTATGGGATTTGCATTTTCTCTTAAGTGATTTCTGTCTATATAAAAGATTATCACTATTTGTTGTCAACTAGTATTACATGATGAATCTATATATATTTCAAGAAGAAGAGGACAAAAATAAGAAAATACTGGGAAATGTGAGCAACCATATTTAGTTTTAAAGCATTAGTACTATACATTTACTATTTAATTTGTTTTTTTTTTCTACTATAACATTCAAATTAATCAAGTCCAACTTGAAACTAAGCAAGAAACTTGAATTTATCTTTGAGATTAATGAGAATATACAGAAAACTTATTCCACATATATTCAGCTGCACCTAGATGAGATATATGACCTTTTTTTTATTCAATGTCACCAATCTCCAAAATGTCTAAGGCACTGGAAAGTTACCTATGTAACTAAAGAGTTACACCAATCCATCATATCTATTTAAATGAATAACAAACATAAAATTTAGACATATAACAATCAAAATACACAAAAATTTGCATTCTTTTTTTTTTTTTTTTTGACAGGCAGAGTGGACAGTGAGAGAGAGACAGAGAGAAAGGTCTTCCTTTTTGCCGTTGGTTCACCCTCCAATGGCCGCCGTGGCTGGCGCGCTGCCGCCGGCGCACCGCACCTATCTGAAGGCAGGAGCCAGGTGCTTCTCCTGGTCTCCCATGGGGTGCAGGGCCCAAGGACTTGGGCCATCCTCCACTGCACTCCCAGGCCACAGCAGAGAGCTGGCCTGGAAGAGGGGCAACCGGGACAGAATCCGGTGCCCAGACCGGGACTAGAACCCGGTGTGCCAGCGCCACAAGGCGGAGGATTAGCCTACTGAGCTGCGGCGCCAGCTAAAACTTTGCATTCTTTACTTTCGTTTCACCCAGTTAAAAATTATAACATGGAGAAGGATTAAAACTTTATTTCCTTCTTTATAGTTTCTCTAAGGCACTTCTATTCCAAGTCTTGGATTTTAAAATAACTTTGGTGTAATTTTACTATGGCTTATTCAAGACTTTGTAAGTTACATGTTTGGATTGTCCACTGGATTCCAATTAGTCTGTGGCAGCCCTAGTGCAGTGGATGATACTATTAGGAAAGTACTTAACAGAAGATAATGGAATTATTTTGCGTAAGCCCCTAACTTAACATTAGAAAGTGATTGAGATAATGGAAGGAATCAGGATCAAGTGATAATTTTATTGAGTTCTTTCCCTTTGTCTATCAGAGGATATTTAAATCATATGGAAGATTCCCCAGGAAACCTGACACCAATGACAGGCCCACAAAGTTACCTGAAGGTAGGGGTATTGTGTGTTTTGCTCTGGTAACCAGCAGAACAGGAACTCAGAAAACAATAGGATATTTGTATTAATAAATATCACACTCCCATGTGCTGGGAATAAGACATAATATAATTTACATTCTTGGGGCCGGGGGGCGCTGTGGCGTAGCGGGTTAAGCCACCACCTGCAGTGCCGGCATCCCACATGGGCGCTGGTTCCAGTCCACTTCCAATCAGCTCTCTGCTATGGCTTGAGAAAGCAGTGGAAGATGGCCCAAGTCCTTGGGCCCCTGCACCCATGTGAAGGGGGAAAAGAAAGGGAGAGAGGGAGAGGGAGAGGGAGAGAGAGGGAGAAGGAGAGGGAGAGCGGGAGAAGAAGAGGGAGAGGGAGGGAGAGGGAGGGAGAGGGAGACAAGAAGGAGGAAGTGGGAGAGGGTGAAGGAGTGGGAGAGGGAGAGGGAGAGGGAGAGAGAATTTTCCATCTACTGATTTATTCCCCAAATGCCTGCAACAGCTGTGTTGGGCCAGGATGCAAAAACTCAATCCATGTTTCCCACACGGGTGTCAAGGATCCTATTCCTTTAACTCTCACTAGCTACCTTCCAGGGTACACATTAGCAGGATACTGGAATCAGAAGTGGAGCTGGAACTTGAACCCAGGCACTCCGATGTGGAATGTGGGTGTCCCAAGCAGTTTAAACCACTGTGTCAAATGTTTGTCACTGAGCCCTAAATTTTTTTTATATAAGAGAGATCCATCTTTCTAAAACATGAAAATTTAGTTAAGTAACATAATTGTAAAAGGCAGATCTCTGTAAAAAGTTTATGATGCATACTTATCATAGAAAAAAATTTAACTGGGACTGTGATCACACCAAAATATATAAAAAGGAAAAGGTTATAAAGGTTGAATGAAACAGGTTTATATTTCTTTGATCTCAAAAATAGTGTACATTTCAAACATGTATACATTTTAAATTTTATTTTATTTTATTTTTTTACTCCATGGATAGGGAATTGTGGAAGCATAGAAAGATGAAGACTAATATTTCTGACTGGATTTTAGTTTTTCCTGATTTCTGATTTTTATGTCACTTGTATTTGTAATTTCCACTCTTTAATATCTAATCACTTCACAGTTGGTAATTTTCAAGTGCCACAAATAACTTAAAATGAAGTTACAGGCATCTTTCTTATGTGTGAAAGTGTTCATAGTAAGGATTGGTGGACTTTATTCTCAGTACCTAGCTTTTTCTTTGGTAGAAATCTAGTGACATAGGGATATGTTAACTCAATCAAACTGACAGGACACTATTTGGTAAATTGCATCAGGAGCTGAGTTACAGTTATCTTAAATGTGAATTATACTTATGTTGAAATTTTTTTACATGAGTAATTTATTCACAGAGAAAATTTTCAAATGCTTTGTTTTATTCTTAATAAAATTTTACTGTTAACATTACATATAGATCTTTATATTTCTACAAATTACCTGAAATAAGCAGCGAAGATGATAATAAATAAGGCCTCATGTACCTATAATGATTATCCACAGGGAACCAGAGGACATTCTATTAGGCCAGTGCAAACTATTATTCTTTTACCTTACTTGGTAGAGCAATTTCCATCAGGAGGAAGAAAATAGTCTCAAACCTGCTTCCTAATGAAATCCTCAAGGATTTTCAAATACTCTACAAAACACAGTACAAGAGACTTGTAATTTATTATTTTTCCTTAGTTTCACATAGGTTGGGCAGTATGCAGTGTCTGCCTCTTTTGGTATGGGTTGCATTACGTAAATCTTGTAGAAATACCTCTTTTCAGTAAATCAACCATATAACATTTATGCATAGTTACTGTAAATCTTTGCTAGTGGGCCATCTTCATCCTGTCCTTTCTTAAACAAAATAATTAGTAAAATTCTTCCTACATGCTGCTTTCAGTTGCTCATGCATCTGAATTTTTAGATACTCACACACGAGGCTGGTTCACATAATTCTTCCCAATCTGAATATATCAGCCAGAACTCCTCTGCTGTTTGCCCAGTTACAGATTGCCTTTGGAAGAATGACACCTCCAACAGCAGCCTTGACAAGTGGTCTGTCTTTGAATACCTTGAGATGCAGCTCTTCAGAATAATCTTTATGATTCAGAAGAACTTTCCAACATCCCAACTGTTAACACTAAACTCCACAGAAAGTGAATTATGTGGGAAATGGGGTTATAGAATCTAAATTTCTCTCATTCCAAAGAAATTCCTATGAATATTTCTATTATCCCCAGAGAAAAATCCTTGGAAGTGTTTCCCTTCTTTTGCTGTAAAGTTTCTTGAAGCCAATTTTGATGAGTTTTATATCTGACACCTGGAGTACTGCTCTCAAACTCAGTATTTTTTCTCATAAGTTTATTAATTAGAGTTAAACAGAAAGGAATTAGTTCTTAGCACTGAACTAAAGATTCTATTAATGGCACTATGTTGCACCAATGTAAAGCCATGAGCTGCACCGATCCGAAGCCAGGAGCCAGGAGCTTCTTCCAGGTCTCCCACGTGAGTGCAGGGGCCCAAGGACTTGGGCCATTTTCTGCTTTCCCAGGCCATAGCAGAGAGCTGGATCAGAAGAGGAGCAGCTGGGTCTCAAACCAGTGCCCATATGGGATGCTGGCGCTTCAGGCCAGGGCATTAACCCGCTGTGCCACAGCACCAGCCTTTATATATGTTTTTTTTTTTTTAATAGAAGATTTACTTATTTATTTGAGAGGCAGAGTCACAGACAGAGAAAGGGAGAGACAGAGAAAGCCTCCATCCGCTGGTTCACTCCCAAACACCCACAATGGCCAGAGCTGCGTCGAACTGAAGCTTCCTCCAGGTCTCCCATGAGGGTGCAGGGGCTGAAGCACTTGGGCCATCCTGCACTACTTTTCCAGGCCATCAGCAGGGAGCTGGATCCAGAAGTGGAGCAGCCAGAACTTGAACAAGCACCCATATGGGATGCCAGCTCTGGAGGCAGAGGCTTAACTTACTACCATGGCACCAGCCCCATATATCTAGAGTTAAAAATCCAAATTTCCCCAATGGTGTATCTATAAATAACCTAATTGTTTTTCTAATTAATAAACTTTTTCTAACACTTCTAAATTACTCTTTAACTCCACAATTTCATTTCCAGGAATTTGTTTCCTTTGTAATAATTGCATGTATGTGTACAAATTTGGCTGCAATTATATTCACTGCAATGATATTTGAAATAATTAAATCAAAATAATAATGAATTAGTTATATTAATTATGGTACAACCAAACAAGAAGTCATTTCAACTATTAAGTAAAAGATTATATATAACATATAGACACAGAAAGTTATTCATAATAAGTTAAATGAAACAAAGTTATAAAACTGTATTATATAAAGTATTTTGTAAAAGTGCTATCTGTTCAGCTATAATCAAATTTTTTTCTAAAAATAATCTGTATTGCCAGTCATTTATTATATATATATATAATATTTTTACATTAAAATTCTTATTATATATATATAATTCCTTTTTTTTATCCTATCAAAGAAATATTTACTCTTTCTCTTGATCAAGGTAAGCACAGTATATAACTGCTAAAATAAACACAGGGTATTTAAAAGAGAAAAATACAGCAACTATTTTTCTCTTATTATGCTCATTACTCTGCTGAATTCTCCATGGGCTTAAGGATCTTATGAACCTGACAGAGAGCGTTAGACTTAACAGTTATATGTGGATGTGTGGCTATAAAGTTTATATTAAGTATACATATTATATATATATATTATGTAGGTGTCATAATTTTATTTGTTAATAGCCTGATGATTTCCAGAAAAATAAATTAAGAGGAAATATGTATGGTACACCAAGATGGGAGAACTACTTGTTTCTTTATTACTTAACATCATAAATCAAGGCTGTATAATTTTACTAAATAGTTTAATACTTTAAAAATTATTTGAATTGAAAGACATAGATTTCCTTTTACAGTCAAGACTATCTCAGGTGCTTCCCTTTAAACGCCCACACCTAAATGAAGTTAATCTAAGCATTTAAAGCTTCAAACCTCTCATTATGTTTTAATTCTGTTTGTTCTATCTTTGAAGAATATTTATTTTGGAAGAGGAGATTTATGGCTGAATAACTATGACTAAACAGCGTATTTGTGAAGATAAACCAATTTGAATTAGTATTAAAGTATGAAAACTATTACCAACTGGGCTTTTAATTAATAAAAGCAACCATTTGATGAGAAAGAAAGTGTACAAAGAGCAAGTTTACAAGCAGTTCAAATGATTTTTAGACAGATAACCACAACTAATAACAAAAAACCTTACATAACCAACACAAAAGACAGTGAACTGCATTGGATATCATAAAATACTACAACTTAACAAATAAATCTGGCACTGCAAAAGAAAAAAAAAACTCTGTTAAAGAAAATAACATATGAAGTTTATATAAACAGGGAAAATTTTTATAGTATGTAATCAAAGGCCAATTCATTTACTATTTATAGAATGCTTACAAACATAGGGCATTCATATAAGGAAAAACACATTGCCAATTAAAAATTTCAAAAATGTTTCATTTTGTCCCTAAAGAAATGCATAGTACAATGAGATAAAATTTTCACTTATCAGACTGGAAGGTTAACAAGCAATAGTGGTGAGGGGCCGGCACTGTGGCATAGTGGGTAAAGCCACAGCCTGCAGTGCCAGCATCCCATATGGGTGCTGGTTCGAGTCCCAGCTGCTCCACTTCCACAACAGCTCTCTGCTTTGGCCTGGGAAAGCAGCAGAAGATGGCCCAAGTCCTTGGGCCCCTGCTCCTGCGTGGGAGACCCAGAAGAAGCTCCTGGCTCTTGACTTTGTATAGGTGCAGCTCCGCCATTGCAGCCATTTGGGGAGTGAACGAGCGGATAGAAGACCTCTCTCTCTCTCTCTCTCGCTCTCTCTCTCTGACTCTGCTTCTCTGTAACTGCCTTTCAAATAAATAAATAAAATCTTTTTTTTTTTTTAAGAAATAGTGGTGAAAGCTTGGGGAAACAAGCATTTGTATAGACTATTAGTTGATACAACTTTTTAAAGGCACAATCTGAGTGGTAGGTGTTTAGCAAAGCAGTTAAAGATGCTTCACGGTAGGGCTGGCATTGTGGTGTGTGTGCTAAGCAGCCACCTGGGATGCTGGCATCCCATTCTGAAGAGCTAGTTTGATTCCTGGTTGCTCTACTTCTGATCCAGCTTCCTGCTAATGCAACTGGAAAGCAGCAGATGATGTTCCAAATACTCGGGTTCCTGTCACCTGAGTGAGAGACCCAGATGCAGTTCCTGGCTCTTGGCTTCATCCTGACCCTACCCTTGGCTGTTGTGGCCATTTGGGGAGTGAACCAGTGGATGGACAAACTGTCACTAAAAACAAACAAACAAAAACAATAAAATGCCACTGCTTGGGATGCCTGCATCCCATATTGGAGTGCTTGGGTTCAAACCCCAGCTCTGCTGCCAGTTTCAGCTTACTGCTGATGTGCATCTGGAGAGGCAGCAAGGGATGACTCAAGTACTTGGGTTCCTGACATCCATGTGGGAGACCTGGATTAAGTTCTCGTGCTTCAGGATTTGGTCTTATACAACCCTAATCAGCAAATGAGAGGTCTTGTAGTCTAGTACTGCAAACATCAACTACATCACATGACATTATCTGACCTCCTCATTTAGCCTAATGGTGAGGTTACCATGCAAGAGAACTAATAGGTTATCCTCGTATCATTAGAAATTTATTTATTTATTTTTAGAAACATTTTATTTAATGAGTATAAATTTCATAAGTACATCTTTAGGAATACAGTGATTCTTCCCACCATACCCGCCCTTTCACTTTCAGTCTGCATGCACCTTTGTTGGTGAGATGTGTTTCTTGCAGGCAGTGAAAAGATGGGTTTTGTTTTTTAATCCATTTAGCCAGTCTGTGTCTTTTAACAGGAGAGTTGAGACTATTAACATTCAGAGTGACAACTGTTAAGTACTGACTTCATACTGCCATGTTTCTGTAAAGAGTCTTAATTTTGCATTTTGGGTTTCCTTTGTGCTCTTACTGGGTCATTTTCTGCATTTATCTTCTTTCGTAGAGAGTTCCTGTTTCTGTGTGTGGCACATCCTTGAACATCAAAAAATTTGTTTTATAAATTTTAATCTACCTCACAGGCAGAGAGACAGAGATACAAGGATAGTCAAAGATTTTCCATCCACTTATTCACTCCTTGAACGGTCATAAGAGCCATGGTTGGGCTGGGCTGAAACCAGGAGCCTGATATCATGTAGGTGGCAGGGACCCAAGTACTTGAGATATCACCTGCTCCCTCCCAGAGTACACATTAGCAGGAACCTGGAATCAGGAGTGTGGTGGTACTTGGGCTCAGGCACTCTGATAAGGGATGGGTTAACCTAGTGGCATCTTAACTACTGTATAAAGTGCCTGCCTATCATTAGAAATTTAAAAAATATAATATAAATACTGCATAATTTTTTATAAATAATTTTATTATTGAATTTTTAATTAACATAATAATTGGACATTTTTTCAGGAATACAGTGCAAATACTTCATCAAATATATGGAATGCTAACCAATCAAGCCAGACAACAAGATTTTCGATTTGTTCTTTGTGCTTGGAGTGTACCTTCTTTATATAACATATAATACATGATTGTGATCTATAGTCACCCCACTATGCTATGTAACAGTAGAACTTATTACTTCCAGCTGACTGTGTTTTGGTACCATTATCCAATTTCACCCATCCCCACTCTTTCCACCATTCTCATTCCATAGCACTAACTTTTCTAGGTTCAGCTCAACTAACTTTTAACCTCCACAGGAAAAATAATATATGGTATTTGTCTTTCTACTTCTGGTTTATTTTACTGCACCTAGTGATCTCCTGTTATTTCTACTTAGCTGCAAATGTCAGGGTTTCATTCTTTTTAATGGCTGAATAATAATCCATTATGTATTTATACAAAATTTCCTTTATCTGTTTTTCTGTTGACAGACACCTAGGCTGATTACATATTGTAGTTATGTTAACAGTGCTACAATGAACATGGGAGTGCAGGTGTCTTACATATTGATTTTGATTCATCTGGATATGTACTCAGAAGGGTATAGCTGGTTCAAATGGTAGATCTATTTTTAGTTTTTTGAGGCATCTACACACTGTTCTCCATACTGTATTAATTTACATTCCCACCAGTAGTATATAAAGTTTCCCTTTTTTCTACATCCCTCACAGGCATTTGCTATTTTTTGTCTTTTTGATAACAGCCATTCTAACTGGAGTGAGAAGATACCTCATGGTGGTTCTGACTTGCATTTCTCTAAGAACTAGTGATGCTGAGCATTTTTGATGTCTATTTGTACTTCTTCTGAAAAATGTATACACAGATCCTTTTCTCATTTCTTAACTGAATTCTTTGCTTCTTTGCTGTTGAGGTTGAGTACCTTAAGCATCCTGGACATTAATCCTTTGATGAATAATTTACAAATATGTTCTCCCATTCTCTTGTTTTTATACTTTTCTCTGTTGATTGTTTCCTTTGCTGTGCAGAAGCTTCTCAGTTCGATATAATCCCATTTGTCTATTTCTGCTTTTGTTGCTGTGCTTTGGGGGTCTTATCCAAAAAGCCATGGCCTATGCTAATATCTATTTGTTTCCCCTATGTTTCCTTTTAGTAGTGTCATGTGTTTCCCCTATGCTTTCTTCTAGTAGTTTCATGTATAACAATTAGTTCTTTGATCCACTCTGAGTCGACTTTTGTATAGGGTGAAAGGTATGTGTGTGGGGGTTCTTGTTTGAATTTTCTGCTTATACATATCCAGTTTCCCCAGCACCATTTATTGAAGAGGCTGTACTTTCTTTAGCACATATTTATGGTGCCTTTGTCAGAGATCAGATGTGTAGTTGCATTTTGGGGATTTCTGTTTTGTACCATTGGCCTATGCATCTGGTTTTTATGCTAGTACCATGTTGTTTTGGTTATAAGAACTTTGTAGTCAAGTCTGGTATTGTGCTGTTCCCAGCTTGATCTTTTTGCTCAGAATTTCTTTGTTTAAGTTTTTTTGTGATTTCATATGAATTTTAGGATTTTTTTCTTGTTATGTAAATGTCATTGGTATTTTGATGGTAACTGTGTTGTATCTGTACCTTGCTTTGGATAGTATAGACAGTTTAACAACATTAATTCTTCCAGTCTGAATTTGGGAGGTTTTCTATTTTTGTGGAAAGATTTCTGTATGTGTGTGTGTGTTTTGTTCAATTTCTTTTTAAAATTATCTTAATAATTTTTACTTATTTACTTTCATTTATTTTAAGGGGGGGGGGGTTCATTTCCTAAATGCTCACAATGCCGGCAGTGAACCAGGCTTAAGCCAGGAGTTAGGAACTCATCTAGGTCTTCCACATGGGTGGCAAGGACTCAAGTTCTTGAACCATTATCTGTTGCCACTCAGAGTGTGCATCAGCAGGAAGATGGAATTGGAAGTAGAGCTGGGACTACAAGATCAGCCCTCTGAGATGTGGGTATCACAGGCAGTGGTTTAACCTGTCTGTCCCTCTTGTTCAATTTCTTTCTTTAGTATTTTGTAATTTTCATTGTAGAGGTCTTTCATATCCTTGGTTAAAGTTATTTAAACTAGTTTTTGTATGATTGTGAAAAACTTTCTTATTTCTTAATAAATTTGTTATTAGTACATAAAAATGCTATTTACATAATGAATTTTAAAGATAGACACAGAGAGACAGACAGACAGAGATGGATCTCCCATCTGCTGGTTTATTCCTTAAATGCCAGCAACGGGCCAGAAAGGAGCCGTGAGCTGGGACCTGAATCTGGGTCTCCTACATGAGTGGTAGGGACCCAAATGTCTTTCTCTTTCTAAAAACAATAAAAATAGAGGGGCAGGGAGGAGAAAGGGAGGAAGGAAGGAAAGGAGAAGAAAGAAATAAACAAAATGAAACTAACAGATGGGAAACTTTAATAAATGCTAAGTTGCTCTGCAAGACATGCCTTTGCACACAACTCTTTCCTCCTTTTTGCTCCATGCTACCCCAACTCTGTGCAAAGATCTTTTGGATTCTCTCGCAGGGTTTAGCTCTCACGTGGAAGACTTTCCTCCAGGCTAATTGCTTTTTATTTGGTCTAAGCTCAATAAAAACCTCTTTCCTTAACATAAATTTAAATTAAATTGCCCTGTTACATTTTCCTATAGTCCACAGGGATTTTTCTTCAAACCATTAAACATAATTTATCATGATATATTTATTTGTGTAAATACTTGATATTTGTATTTCCTGAAGGACTATTTGTTTAATGAGGCCAAGGTACAGTTTGAACTTTTTAATTTGTGCCTAGCACAGTGTTTGACACATAGTAGATGTTTAAAAAATATGTGTTGAATAAAGACATGAATCAAATCAATACCCTCTCTTGTAATTATAATTAGGAAAGTGTTTAAGTCACGGCCAATGTGAGTGTCAGGGACTCAAATACTTCAGCCATCATCTGCTGCCTCCCAGGGTGCACATTAACAGGAAGCTGGACTGGAAGTGGAGGCAAGATTTGATCTCAGGCACTCCAATATGGGATGCAGGTACCATAAGGGGGCTGGGACATGTGGGGGAGGGGAGGGCCAACTTGCTGACCACAATGCTCACATCTAAAGTAAATCTTTGATGCAGTCATTTTACTCCTTCCTAAGAACATTTATACATAATCATTGCAGTTTATTGTGTTTAAACTGTCACTTAAAGGATACTTAAAAGTTTTGTGTATTTTTGCTATCATAATATGATAAAGTACATAAACTCAATATAAAATTCAATTACTAAGGATAAAAATTTTATTCACATGTTCCAGTTTCATTCCCCAAAGAAGAAATATGATTCACATCTATTAATTTTCTACTAACATGTATCTCTCCAGAATAACTACTTAAAATGCATTCCTAGGATATAAATATTTTTATTGTTTTACTATTCACTGGATTCATTATTCAAAAAATTATGAGCTGTACTATAACCAATTTACACTACACAATAAATGAAAGCCAAATGTTTTCAGAGTCAATATAATCACAACATACCTTTTTTTTGGACCCATGTGTTCACTTAGTTTGTTTACAACTGCTTCCTAGAGATGGCAGTTTATATATTACAATAAGGTTTTTATTGATTTATCAGTTACAGAATACACTAAGCATACTCAGTAAACTGAAAAAGCTAGCTCTGAGGCTAGTATCATGTAACAGCAAATTGTAGAATACTTCAGCGTAAAAACAGAATGTTGGCATAGGAAAGATAAGTGGTGTAAACTGGACTCCCAAAGACTAATATTTAGTAAGTCCACTAATACAAGCAAATTAGGTTTCAGAATTGCTTACATTTTCATGATGAGAAAAGTATTTACTTGGTATTTAAGGGCATGCAGTCAATTATAACGAACTATTAATTTTTTTTGCAAAATATTTTATTTGAAGGTTTGTAATATTTAATATCTATCTAATATGATGTAAAACATACTTCCAGCAAACAATATCTTTCTTTTAATAACTTTCACCCTCATTTAACTAATACATTCAGGTAATGTCTTTGACTCATGTGTATTTGTAGGGCTTTTTGGTTAATAAGTAATAAAAATATTCAAAAATATGTTTGGAGTATTTTTAGATAAGCATGTGTTAAAATGAACAAAAGAGCAAAAATATTGTGTGGCCGGTGCCGCGGCTCAATAGGCTAATCCTCCACCTAGCGGTGCCAGCACACCAGGTTCTAGTCCCGGTTGGGGCGCCGGGCTCTTTCTCAGTTGGGGCGCCAGATTCTTTCCCGGTTGCCCTTCTTCCAGGCCAGCTCTCTGCTGTGGCCCGGGAAGGTAGTGGAGGATGGCCCAAGTGCTTGGGCCTTGCACCCCATGGGAGACCAGGAGAAGCACCTGGCTCCTGCCTTTGGATCAGCACGGTGCGCCGGCCTCAGTGCGCCAGCCATGGCAGCCATTGGAGGGTGAGCCAACGGCAAAAGGAAGACCTTTCTCTCTGTCTCTCTCTCTCTCACTGTCCACTCTGCCTGTCAAACACATACACACACACACACACACACACACCACCAACAACAAAAAACCACATAGTGAAAGTCTCTGAAGTATCATTTTTAAATTTAAAAGTTCACAGGAGATCATGTAGCCAAAGGCAGTGATGCTGTCTGTTCTGAGTTCTATTTTTAAAGCCAGAGAATAAAATTATTGGTAAATTTTTTTTTTAAAGTGGAATGGTCTGGGGACTCCTGTGTCCACACTTGAACAAACTAGAGCTTAAGCAAATCAGCAGAGCGTGTTCATGACCCAGTCCTTCAGCTGATTGACCATTCAGCTGAACATAGTTGGCCAGCATGTTGGTTTGGGCATAATTTCTTCACCTTTCTCACTGTAAACTGCTTCATTTCCATCTTTAATGGATCACTGAATACTTAGAGAAAGCTCACATTGTACATTAATGTTAAAATGCAGATAACTGAGACATAAAAATAAATCTGTAGACTCACTTTCAGAGTCCCTTCGTGGCCAGCGCTGTGGTGCAGCGGGTAAAGCCATCACCTACAGTGCCAGCATCCTATATGCCTGCTGGTTCTAGTCTCGGTTGCTCTTCTTCCAATCCAGCTCTCTGCTATAGCCTGGGAAAACAATAGAAGAAGCCCGAAGTCCTTGGGCCACTGCACCCATGTGGGAGACCTGGAAGAAGCTCCTGGCTCCTGGCTTTGGATTGGCCCAGCTCCGGCCATTGTGGCCAGCTGGGGAGTGAACCAGTGGATGGAAGACCACTCTCTCATTGCCTCTCCTCTGTGTAACTCTGACTTTCGAAATAAATAAATAAATAAATATTAAAAAGGGTCCCTTCACTAGAACTATAAATTGTGTTCACTTGATCAAATTACTCATATTGGAAGAAGGGCTGGAGCATGGTCGAGATGGAGAATCGGGTGGGAAGTACCACTATGTTCCTAAATCTGTATACATGAAATGCATGAAACTTGTATACCGTAAATAAAATAATAAAAAAACAAATTACTCTTATTGACTATTAAGTAGCTATTACTTAAAAACAAAGCTAAACAGAGAAAATATTGAAATATTCTGTTTTTCACATATTAAAGAGTAAAACACCCAAAGCATAATATTTGTGGAAATATTCTAGCAAATGGAGGCTTGAAATGCTCTATTATTTCATTTTTTAAAATGTTAAAAATTCCAAACTGCTCACAAGCAGTTATTTAATGCTATAATGTTAATATATTTTAATCTACTTTCTTATTTATATTCAGTCCCTAATCCAAACAATATACCATCATAATTTTAGCAAATTATGCTTTTTCTTACCTAGCTGAAGTCAAATACCATGTGATGTTCGATATTACAAATATTAAAGATTGTGTTTAAATAAAATGTATAAAAATCAATGTAAATTAACTTCTTTTTTTTATAAGACAGCAAAAAGAATGTTTAAAGCACTACCTGGAGAATATATATTGCTATTAAGGAGATTTAAGAGTCAAGAAAGGATGGGAAATGTTGCTAAGGTTTTTGATCATTTTAAACCCAGAAAAGTTTCAATTAATTGACAGAAGTGAGTTACTGATTTTTATACTGCTGAGTGAAATGCAGAAAGCCAGAATAACTGGTTAGTTTTATTAAGGTATCTTATTAAGATGGCTTATTAAGCTACTCACTATTGTTTTCACAGGGCTTTAGGCTGATACTAAACTTTAAAATGTAGGATTCTTTCCTTCCTAACTTTCATAAAAGTCATATATAATTAGCACTGAATGAAATTTTCTAATGTCAACATTTCAAATTTTGATTAACAGGGACTACAAATCAACCTTATTCAAGTTTAATTCAAAAGACTGGCAACATCCTTGGGGAGACTAGTAGGGATAATATATCAGTGCAACTTCAAATTTCAGACTAAGCCATGGGCCTACAAAGTAAAAGTAATATTCAACTTATTAAGCAAGTGTCATAACAGTCATTTTCTGTCCTTGAGTTAACTTTGATTTATAAAAACCATATATCCTCGAATTTAAATAAATATTTAGGGACTAGGGTAAAATGAGGACTCTACTGTTCATAGATATGATGAGTGATCTGCACAGAGGATGAAATGATTATAATAGACAAAGCAACAGTTAACAAAAGTGGTGCAGGTACTGAACATGACATCAGAAACAGTGTAGACATTGTTAGGCTTTCTGGAATGCAAATATTTTTAAAACCTGGATAAATTCTATAGGGTGGGAAGAATCACAATTGTTTAGGTCCATAATGCCCCATATTTCAGAATATCAAACACCAGTCAACAGAAATTATACAAGTTAAAATAACATAGTAAGTTATCATCGCCATCATTATTTTCAATGAAGATAAATTAGGATTGCTTGTTTTCTTTCTTTAGTGGTGTCTTCATCTTTTATTGAATATTCAGGGCTAGAACTAGGAGAAAGTGAATGAGGCACCCAATCTCAAGCTAAAAATTAAGGGGTGTAAACAAAGTCAGTAATTGAGATAAGTAATATTTTAATGAAATATTTTTATGAATAAAAATTAATATAAAAACTTCATGATAAACATAATATTAAGATTTTAAAGAAGGCAAGGATCATCAGTACCTAACCCAATACTGACTGGCTCTAAGGCAAAACTTCACATTGTAATGAGTTTTTTCAAAAGATGAACTCTGATAGGGCTGGTGTCATTGAGTAGTGGGTGAAGCTGGCACCCATGATGCCAGCATACCATATGGGTACCAGTTTGAGTCCTGGCTGTTCCACTTCTGGTCCAGCTCCCTGCTAATGTACCTGGAAGGCAATGGAAGACGATGGCTCAAGTACTTGGACCCCTGCTACCCACATGGAAGACCCGAAGTTTCAGGCTTCGGCCTGGCCCACCTCCAGCCACTGTAGTCATCTGGGGAGTGTACTACTGGATGGAAGATCTCTGTCTCTTCCTCTCTTTGTAATTCTGTTACAAATAAATAAAATAAATATTTAATAAAAAAGATGAATTTTGATAAAAGGTTGAATGGTTTATACTTATCTGCTATCAATTATATAATATTTACATTTATAGAATATTTGAGTTAGAAAAGTTTTCAAGTAAATTTTAATAATAAATCCCGCCAGCTCTGTGGCTCAATAGGCTAATCCTCCACCTGCGGTGCTGGCACACCGGGTTCTAGTCCTGGTCAGGGCGCCGGATTCTGTCCCCCGGTCGCTCCTCTTCCTGTCCAGCTCTCTGCTGTGGCCCGGGAGTGCAGTGGAGGATGGCCCAAGTCCTTGGGCCCTGCACCCGCATGGGAGACCAGGAGAAGCACCTGGCTCCTGGCTTCAGATCAGTGTGGTACACCGACCGCAGCAGCCATTGGGGAGTGAACCAACGGAAAAGGAAGACCTTTCTCTCTGTCTCTCTCTCTCACTGTCCACTCTGCCTGTCAAAATAAATAAATAAACAAATCCCTAAATATTGTTTAAGGCAACTGACACCCAAATCCCTATATTTAAGCCCCACTCTGATTTTTAAGATCCAAACTCTTTATGCTAAGTAAGTTTTCCCAAACTGTTTAGACTGATTGATTCTTGTGCCAATGTAGCTTCTTTTAATTAATTATATGGCTACTGATGGTATTTGCTGAAATTGATTACAATGGGGTGGACACAGTGGTGGTTTTCTAATTCCATTTATATTTATTACCTGATATTCTTCTGTACACAAGGCTTTTACCACTCCATTATCCATATCCATTTTTTGTATCATTTTGGACTTTAAAATGTTGAAGTTCAATATTTTGCAATCAAGCACAATTTTTTTTGAGAGATATAAATTGTCCCAAATTTGGTTTGTGGGAACCTTTTAAAGCTGCTTCCTATGTCCTTTTCAATATGACCTCATTAGTTCTTAAGCATTTTGTTGCTTTCTGGTACAAAAAAGATATTCTAGCCTAACTCTGTGACTTGACTTAGTAGCAGCTTTGGAACCCATTAAGGGAAAAGATATTTACAAACTAAAATCTGGGGACTAGGTGTGCCCATTACTGATAAGCCTTCTTCAGTGAATCCAACTAAGAAAAAAATATACTTACTGGAAATCATGAGTTTACACTGATATCTCTATTCCAAAGAGGCAATTATAATTTTAAATTTAAAATATATACTCTAAGACATGAAATGGCTTCCATTTATAAAGCACATTGTACTTCTCAAGAACTTTTATGCACATGTATTTTATTTGATCCTGACAGCCATATTTTGAAGTAGTTAGAGTAAGTATATCAGCCCCATCTTCCAGATGAGTAAATTGAGAGGAAATATAATTTAATAATTTATATAAACTTGTCCTATTAATTCACTGGTTTGTTTTTACCAGATATAAAGTTGTCACCTTTAACTTCCAACTTCAGTATTTTTGTTATATTTTAGTGCAATTTGCTAGATAAAAGCATCAGGAAGAGACACCAAGGTGGCAGAATACGGAGGGATCTTACTGATCCAGTCTAAGGGAAAACAGTTAAAAAAAGGGTGGAAAGAGTGCAATCTCAGGGAGGGGTTAGGGAGAAAACAGCAAAGGAAACTCCACACAAATTAGAGTGTCAGTGTGGATCTACGGGGAGGGTGTGGATGCGCACAATTCAGGATTCCAGTAGCTGAGAGCCTCAGCACCAGCTTTGGAGAGTGAGGTGAGACCAGATTGAGCAGTCCAAGCCACTGGTGGTAAAGCTGCAGGAAGAGCTGTCATGAGTCTAGCCTACCATGGAACCCTGTGAGGGACAGTATGTGCCAACCTGGAGGGAATAAAAGGGGGGCATGTTTCTCTCTCCTGACCACCCAGCACTAGTGTCCTGTAACTAGCCAAGAGGGGGCAGGCACCATTTTGGCTATCCGTAATAGCTATGCAAGCTCATGTCTATATCCAGCAACCAGCCAGAGAAGACACCTGAGTCTGGCTGGGAGAACTGACAGGAGGCTGGGTGCTCGTGACTGTGGTAGCCTTATGTGCTGGGACTGTGAAAACACTGCATGTGAGGGCATGGAATGTGGCTGGGTCTTTGGTAGTCACTGTGGGAGACTCCACACACTTGGGGTTCCCTGATTCCCTGCTGAGGGTCATTGCTGTGGGATCTGTGCTCACACTGAGAACTGCATGGATTGTTTGTGTGGCTGAATGGAT
Organism: Oryctolagus cuniculus; assembly: GCF_964237555.1. NCBI lineage: Eukaryota > Metazoa > Chordata > Mammalia > Lagomorpha > Leporidae > Oryctolagus > Oryctolagus cuniculus. Next base: position 38,055,351 of record NC_091443.1, read on the forward strand.
TAAAAAACAAAACCCATGGGGCCGGTGCTGTGGCTCAGCGCATTAACGCCCTGGCCTGAAGCGCCAGCATCCCATCTGGGGGAGACCTGGCTGCTCCATTTCTGATCCAGCTCTCTGCTATGGCCTGGGAAAGCAGTGGAAGATGGCCCAAGTCCTTGGGCCCCTGTACCCGCATGGGAAACCAGGAAGAAGCTCCTGGCTCCTGGCTTCAGACTGGTGCAGCTCCGGCCATTGCAGCCATCTGGGGAGTGAACCATCGGATGGAAGACCCCTCTCTGTCTCTGTCTCTGTCTCTCTGTCTCTGTCTCTTTGCCTCTCATCTCTCTGTGTAACTCTGACTTTCAAATAAATAAATGAATCTTTAAAAAAACCTCATCTATTTGTGGCCTATAAGAAACATATCTTACCAACAAAAATAATTCAGACTGAAAGTAAAAGGATGGAAAAAGATATTCCATGCTAACAAAACCCAAAAAGAGCTGGTGTAGTCATCCTAATATCAGACAAAATAGACTTTAACACAAAAACTGTTAAAAGAGACAAAGAAGGGCACTATGCAATGATTCAGGGATCAATTCGACAGGAAGATGTGACTATAATAAATGTATACACTCCTAACTACAGGACACCAGGCTATTTAAAAGAAATGTTAAGGGTTCTAAAGGGAGACATAGACACAAATAAAATAGTAATGAGGGATTTCAATACCCCACTTTCAGCAATGGACAGATCAACCAGACAGAAAATAAACTACAAAACAATAGTTAATTGACACTATAGACCAAATGGACCTAAGGAATATCTACAGAACTTTTCATCCTACAGTTGCAGAATACACTTTCTACTTACCAGTGCATGGAACTTTCTCTCGGATAGACCACAGGCTATGCCATAAAGCAAGTCTCAGCAAATTACAAAAATAATCACAATCATATCAAGTGTCTTCTCTGACCACAAAGGAATGAAGCTGGAAATTAACAACTAAAAAATCTCTAGAACATATTCAAACACATGGAAAATGAACAACATGCTCCTGAATGAAGAGTGGGTCAGAGAAGAAATAAAAAAACTGTTGAGCAACAGGTTTTTTTTTTTTTCATACCATCTGATGAACTCTTTACTTAGACTAGAATTAATCTTTTGTGTATTAAATTAATTGAAAATAGATTTTAGTAAAAAATAAGAATGGGAATAGAAAAGGGAGGAGGGAGAAGTGTGGGAGAGCAGGTGAGAGGGCAGGTGTTGAGGGAAGAATCACTATGTTCCTAAAGTTGTATTTATGAAATGCATGAAGTTTGTATACCTTAAATAAAAGGTTTCTAGGAATACAGTTTAATCATTATATTTACTTTGCAAATAGCAGAAATGAGAAAATTATTATAGATTTATGTTTATGTTTTAAGTTTATTTTGGATAAAGCTTCATTTGTTTGAGTTTAGCTTAAGAATGTTATAACTTTAAAGAGCAAATGTTTGCAAAAGTGGTTAAGATGCCACTTGGGATGCCTGCATCCCACATCAGAGTACCTGAGTTAGAATCCTGGCTCTGCTCCTTACTCTGGCTTCCTGCTGATATGTTCCCTGGGAGGCAGGAGGTGATGCTGGACTGAGGACTTTGTTCCCTGACATCCACATGAGAAACTCAGTTTGAGTTTCCAGCTCCTGGCTTCAGCATGACCTAGCCACAGCTGTTTGTGGAGATTTAGGGATCTCTTTCTCTCTGTCTGTCTCTGGTGTGTACGTGTCTTTCTCTCACTCTCTTTCTTGCAAACAAATAATCATAAATAAATAAATCTGCAGATTATAAATTATTAACCAAGTCTAATGATAATTTTATTCTGGAAAACATACCATATTTTAATTTAAAATAAGACTCAGTTATGTAAATGTAAGAAACAAGTTGAATACAGTGAATTACCTTTTAATATATAAATAATTGCTATGAATTTCTAAAATCTTTGAAAATCAAATGAAAAGTATAAAAATGCAATTTCAAGACTGGATTAAAGTTCAAAGGCTTCTTTTGTAGTAAACCACATCTCTTTGCATTCTCTGAAAAGATAAGGAAAAAAGTTCTATTCCAAGTATAAAATGTTTGACCTATATTTTAATCAGATTGATTCATCCTTTAGAATGGCAACACAGATTTATCCCACCAAGTGAGCCTCAAGAAAATATTAAAGGATGACATTAACAAACATTACAAAGTGAGAGTCCTCAAACAGAAGCAAGAAATCAATGAGCATAAACAGAAACCCCGATTTTGGTCTCTCTTTCATAAAGTAAACTGTTCTCCATAAAACACAATCTGTACATTAAAGATGTCATTTATTTTTGAAGTTGAAAAATAACAAAAAGACTTTAGACCCACATATAAAAGGTAGTCTTTTTATCCTTTTCTGAGACACTGACCTGTATGCTCATTTAAAAATGAACACCACATCTTTGCGTTATTAAATCTTTGTTTTGATCTATTAGTATTCACCAAAGTGCCATTTTATAAAACCCCACACTGAATAGACAAGGCTGGAGGTGACCATCTGCAGCTTTAGAGTCTGCGTTTGAATTGATGAAAAGAGCTTTGTGTTTTCATTGCCAAGTTTGATTCTTCCAGTCATTAGGCATTCCCCTCAGATAGCATCAATGAAGCCGTACTCTCTTACACCCATGTGTTAAATTCTCTTCTCCTCATGGTTTCCTTTGCCAGCTCTACTCAAGAATGACTATTGGGTCTTAGCCACATTCTTCTCACAGCTGTGTTAAAAAAGAGCATCAGAAAGTCTTCCTAAAACCCATATGTGTATCTGGTCAGTTCTCTGTCTTAGGGTCACCTCACATTGTGGTGTGATTATACAGAGATTCATTCTTGTTCTTGAACTGTGCTACTCCCACCATTCTGGGAAAGATTAGGCCCTCTGAAAGTCAGTAGTAGAGAACTTCTTGGAAGACTGATGTGAAATGCACATAACTCAGTGCAGAGGGCAGATTAGTTTAATTAATTTAAGGATAAATATGTTTTAAGATATTAAATGTTTTATGTTATTTTTGTCATTTTATAGCTTGCTATATGGCAAATATGGTAACAAAAAGAAACAACCTAAGAAATGTCAAAGCAACTAAAAAAATTAACATTAGTTCTGTAAGTTCCAAAATGCCATTTATTACATGATTTTTGAAATCTTACTATTTACCTTTAGTCATGTTTAATAGAAATACCTAACAAAGTAATCTACAATCTTATAACTGCTTTTATTATACTGTAGTTAGGTTAAGAATTGAGAGAGTAAAAAACAACTTAACAGCTGTTGAGCTGTTCAAGAACATATAACAGTAGAAAGAAGAAAAACAGACTTTAGCTGCAACCATATATTCCTGTTAAGAGCATTTTTTCCTCTTTAAATGTAAATGTTGATGTATGGATAATGCTTATGATTTTACCATCAGAAAAAGTCACACTGAAAGAAGCAAATAATTTTTTAATCTTACAAATTTACCAAGGACCAAATACACTCCAGTGCAAATCCCTGACCTAACAGGAAGAGGTAATCAATCATGAACTCTTATTAAAGTCCAGGTGAAATCTGCATGTTTACTTGCTGTTGGGATCACCTGAATTTTTCCCAGTAATACTTTGGAAATTAAATCTATACCTCTTAAGGAATGACTATTTGTTTAGGCTAGTTGTGTAACGCATACAGCAGATGGTAGATAAGTATACTGAGGAGTTATTAAAAGAAAATGATACCCTGATTTATATAAAATATATATTTCCAAATAACAATTACATGTATTATTATTCAATTTATGCTGTTATGAATAGAGAGAGCAAAAGGGAAAATTCTGAATGAATTATATCAAGTATCCAGTATAGTGATACATTATATCAAGAATGATAAGCTTGTGTAACACCCAAGCAGAAAAAATGAAAACTTTTAAAAATCTATTTTCTATAATAGTTTCCTTTTTTTAATTTACTACTACAAAAATAAGTATACTAGCACTTAGCATTATTAGCAACTTTATTCTAGGTAGCTCAAGCCATTATATACATCTTATTTTTATCAATTGTTAAATTATTCTCAAGAAAGATGAATGAGTTCCCCTGACTTCTCAAAGTATCCTTGAACTATACAGCTTGTCAAGTATTAAAACAGCAAAAAGACCTTCCTTTTTTTTTAAGTACAGCTAAGAACAGAACCAAGGAAAAGGATAGTTAATAGATCATACATCCAGTCTAAGGAAACCACATTTCACAAATGAAATATATATGTGAAAATCACATATGAAGCATAAGAACTCCTGCTATTTTTCATGTATCAAATCCTAGTTAAAAATGTAGATGTCCATGTCCATCACAAGTGGATTCTATAATTTCTGTAAAATGATACAAACTTTATCTCTTACTTTTAATCACTTTAGTGCTAGAATTAATGAAAAACAACAAAACTCCTCTACTATGAGGCAGACTGGATCCCTCACATTTTAGTCTTTGGCTGTTTTTCTTTCAGTTTTTTCTACTGTGCTTGTCTGAAATGTGTTCTCTATCTTAGTATGCAGAAATGTAAACTAGCCCAACTCTACTTCATGTTTTGGAAGATAGCTTCTGAAATGAAGTGGATCAAATACAAGAAGCCATGTTGTCTTTTAATTTTTTAGTCCCACTTTTGTGCTTTATCAAAATTCATTCCATAAGATTAATCGTAAAAGGGATCTATCTTATCAGGGGTAGCAGAGCTTAGGTTTTCAGAGTCCTTCTTTTTCAGCCTGGACCCTTTACTGTCTACTTTATTAGAATTCTTGAATTCTGGGTTAGGCTCCAATCCTAACAACCCTACATTAATTCTTCCTTACTATAAAGGAGTGAGCCAGGTAACTGAAACTATGTTTAATGTTCATGTGGAAGTGAGACATACCCTAAAGTTTAAGATGTAAGCCCAAATCTTTAGTTTTTATAAATGAATGAATATAATTATGTATCAGTCAAACATGGTTACATATCTCTGTGTAGAATAAATGCAGCTCTATTGAAACTTAATTTATGTGCTCAGATGAGAAAGGTGACCCACTATACAAATATTTAATGGAACTGATAATTTTAATAAATATATGCCTGTTTGACAGAGTATCAGACTTATATTTGATAACCTAAGTATATAATCAGTTCATTTAAAAACATAGTTATGATTTTAAAAATTCTGAATATATTGTCATGTATTCAAAAATAAAAATTAAGCATGTTTAGAAGCTGTGCATCTTAGAATTCTGCTAAGGAGTCATCCTAGTCCATCTTCCATACATAAATGATGATAACGCTGTATCTAGTTAGACCGAGACTTAAAAGGTGCCTACCAAAGCTGATTGGGGAGCTCATTTATAGGTACCATCACAAACAAATTAACTATTTGACCTATTATTTGCTGAAGTATATAACATGTTTCACAGTGTTTTTAAAGCTCAAGCACAAAACAAACATTTTAAGGAGCAATTTCCAGAAAAGTTTTAAGTCTTTCCACTTAAAGAATAAACTTTAAACACTGCATTAAAGTGTTGATTTACACTTTATACTGATTTGGGAATTTATGAGACATTCTTTGTATCAATACAGTATTCGTACATGTCTAATATTGCCCTGGAACTTTTATCTAAACATACTGTAAGAAAAAAAAAAAAAGCACAGGAAAAGTTGACAAGCAGCAGAGGAATTTTAGTGAAAAGACTATGCTATTATAAAAAGAATTCACTGAGGCTTTCATATCAAACTATTTAAGAGTATTTTAGCATAGTTATTTTTCACTACAGTTAAAATCAGATTCTGGAGCTAGCAACAACACTAAAATTCTAATAAATCTTTTGATGAAAATAGTTGACTTCTTTTTTTTTTTTTTTAATCAAGAAACTGTGGAAATGTTCTGTTCCCCTTCCCAGCACCCAGAGTCATCTATCCTATTTTATAATTCAACCTGCAAACAGATTAAGCAGCTGAGTTTGTGGAAAGTATGTTTGCTCTACGCTAAGAACCCTTGTGTGACACTATGGTGACTCCCTTGACACTTCGAAGAGAACTGCAGACAGTTCTTACTCATCAGCAGGGAAACCAGGCTGAGAATTCCCAATTTCTTTGTAACCTCAACTTCTTCATAGAAATCAGTATTTGACCAAGAGGCAGGAAAGACTTTGTTAGCTTTACGTGGTCTTTCTTTTTTCTCTATTGATAACACTCAAAAGATGCAGAATGTCTCATATTTCAAAAGGCAATTTACTACTTAAAATATATCAATTGAAATGCTTTGTCTTGATCTTTGATATTTTAATTATGCTATAGAATTTTTAAATGTCCGAAATTCAGGCAAATTTTAAGAAACTGATTTTCTTTTGAAAAGTATGCAATGAAAGCAGGTTTTGAAGACTCCATACATCTTTTCTCAAAAACAAGCTTGACAGTTTACAATATTTTTACAACTATTTGATCCATAGTTTATGGGGAAATTTAAATCATATTACTATAAATCAGTGAAGATAATATGTGACAAAAGTTATCTCAATGTAAAACTGTATATTTGGGAGATAGTCTAGCCTTCCAATCCTGGTTGTAATTGTTTTTATTTAAAATATTACATTTTGCTTAGGTATGCTAATTATACCAAAATATATTTTCAAAAACCCATTGGAACTTTTGGTCCAGGCCACAAGAAGCATACATACTTTAGATGGAAAATAAAATATTTATAAAACATCATAACTTTTAACCTCTCATGATGATGAAAATACAATCTAATGGATTTGGTTTATCAGTTTTCTCTTTAATAAATGGGGTCGAGATGGTCCTTGGCAAAATTATTAAGAGAAGTTTTCCTTACAAATTTCCTGTGATCTTTAGTTTCCTCTACTTCCACAAATGTCTCTAAAACACCAAATGCATTAGTATTAGGAAAAGAGGAATCTAAAAGCTAAATTGCAGTACATTACCCTTCCATAAACATACATATTTCTCAGGAGAACTACATAGACAGAATAATACTTAACCTGAGGCATGGTGTTTCAGTGGTTAAATTTTAGGGTTCATGATAGCTGGCTCAAGCTATTTTTAGGCAAAGATAGCTGGCATTCACTGACTTTTATCCAGTAAGTGATTACATGCCTATAGACACTGGCTAGCTTTATGGATGGTAAATCTGTGCAACTTCTTTTTCCAGAAATATTTCCATAGATTAAAACATTTAAGAAAACACTAAAAATTTTTATGTCACTGGAAGAAAATGAAATACAAACATAAAAATCTACAATTAGCAACAGCATACGACTTATCTGTACTATTACTAAAGATCTCAGGTCCTTTAAATGTAATTAAAATTAATGAAAGTAGATGGTGAGAACAAGGGTTAAAATATAGTCAGGAGGAACAGAGATTCTAGTTTCTAGGAGGGTAAAAGTACGGTTGGGCCAATGAGGGGAGACAAGCAGGATTAGTCATAGAGGTCATTTTTTCCCATAATCTAGTAAACTTTGGGCACCAAGGAAAGTTTTTAACTAGGACTTAAAGAAGATAAGAGTACATCTGAAATTTTCCTGTGTATTCTTGGTCTGACTTGCTTATACTTTATTCCATTATTCTATCTAAGCATTGAATTTTTTTCAGTTCATTTGTTCATAAGCATTTGCAATGCACCTTCTTCATTGTAGGCATCTGTGTGTTTTTGGAGATGGAGATAAAATGATGAATAGAACACAAACCATTACTTGGAAAATCTGACAGTGGAGTAGATAGGAAATAGGCATACAAAACAATTAAAACACTTTGATGATTAATACATGTAATACAGGTACAGATGAAATACTACAATAACAATAAAGAAAGAAAATACAGGAGCAATTTACCAGAAGCCAGTTAAAGCTATGGGAGTAACAAAAATTTACCAGACTACAGCCACTGAAAAATTTTATACATGGAAATAAAAGGATCTGATCTTTGTTGTAGAAAGATCCATTCTGGTAGCAGTGAAGAAGATTCACTTGACAGATCCAAAGGCAAGTAGACTAGTTTTATGATTATTAAAATAGTCTAAATGGGGGATGATGAGGGCCTGATTTAATGCAGGTACCTAGTGAGGAATGTATGAGGGGAATCAGGAGACATTCAGGCAGCACACAAAATAGGAATTAGTGCAAAGTGAATATGAATGTTAAAGCACTGAATGTTTGTCATTAGAAAAATTAAAAGCCGGCGCTGCGGCTCACTAGGCTAATCCTCTGCCTGTGGCGCTGGCACCCCAGGTTCTAGTCCCAGTCAGGGCGCTGGATTCTGTCCTAGTTGCTCCTCTTCCAGTCCAGTTCTCTACTGTGGCCCAGGAAGGCAGTGGAGGATGGCCCAGGTACTTGGGCCCTGCACCCCATGGGAGACCAGGAGGAAGCACCTGGCTCCTGGCTTTGGATTGGCACAGTGCGCCTGCTGTAGCAGCCACTTGGGGGGTGAACCAACGGAAGGAAGACCTTTCTCTGTCTCTCTCTCACTGTCTAACTCTGCCTGTCAAAAAAAAAAATTAAAAGAATGAATAAAAAAGGAAGGAGGAGAGAAGATGGGAATGTGGGTGGGAAGTATCACTGTGCTCCTACATCTGTATATATGAAACACATGAAATTTGCTCACCCTACGTTAAAAATTTTTTTTTAAAAAGTGAGGGAGCAAGGACAGTGCTGAACCTGCTGTAGTCCATCAACTGGGGCAGGAAGTACAGGATAGAGGGGAGAACTTAATTTTCAGGGGAATGAAGAGTAAAGAACTTTGGTAATATGAGAACAGATCTCAGGAGAGTACTAGGATAAAGATTTGGAAGTTATTCAGCTAATAGTAGTTAAAGCTTATTGAAATGAATAACATTTTTTGGGAACTCTGTAGATATAAAGGAAAAATAAAATCTTCAGAATAACCATTATTTAGGGATAGCTGGGAGAAAAATCTCCAGAAAGAAATGAAGTAGGAATAGTCAAATGGTAGATGTAGAAGGAAATGGTGCTGTAGAGCTCAAGAATGGACTTGGTTTAAGAAGGAATGGTGAAGAGTATTAAATGATAAAGACAGTTTAAGTAGGAAAAATATTCTAAAAGTTCTCTACATTAACTTGAATAAGTACTAAAGTAATATTATGTGATCATACAGTCATGCCACAGTGTTGTGGCTTTCCATGCCTGAAATGCTCTAATGGACTTTTTACCAGATCTGAATGCCTTAAGGGCTGATTCTGAGGTCAGAGTGCTGTTTAGGATGTTTGTCATTCAAAGAGTCTGCTGTGTGGCCTGCTTCCCTGTTGGATCATTCTCTCCCTTTTAATACTGTTTATTATTATTAGCAGACACTTGGTCTTATTTATGTGATCCCTTTGATACTTATTCTTACCCATATGATCAGTTATGCATGTAAACTGCTCACTTTAACTAGTAAGATGGCAGTAGTATCTGCCAACTTAATTGGATTTGTAGTCCCATCCAAGTTTTTAGCTTTAGCCCTAGGGGTAAGTCCATGGAAACATGTGCTGAACTATACATCTCCTCCCTCTCTTAGTCCCACTCTTATTTTTTTTTTTAACTTTTATTTAACAAATATAAATTTCCAAAGTACAGCTTAAGGATTACAGTGGCTATTTCTCCCCACTCTTATTTTTAACAGGGATCAATATTCAATTGGATTTAAACACCTAAGACTAAGTCTGTGTTAAGTAAAGAGTTCAATCAATGGTACTAAGTAGAAAAGAAAATAGTAAAAAGAATAAAATAATAAGCTGTTCCTCAACAGTCAGGAAAAGGGCTTATCAAGTCATTGTTTATCATAGTGTCAATTTCACTTCTACAGGTTTCCTTTTAGGTGCTCAGTTAGTTGTCACAGATCAGGGAGAATATATGAGATTTGTCCCTTTGGGACTGGCTTATTTCACTCAGCATGATGTTTTCCAGATTCCTCCATTTTGTTGCAAATGACCGAATTTCGTTTTTCTTTACCACTGTGTAGTATTCCATAGAATATACATCCCATACTTTCTTTATTTTTTACTTTTATTTATTTCTTAATTTATTGGACAGATAGAGTTAGATAGTGAGAGAGGAGACAGGGAGAAAGGTCTTCCTTCCATTGGTTCACCCCCCCAAATGGCTACTACGGCTGGAGCTACACTGATCTGAAGCCAGGAGCCAGGTGCTCCCTCCCAGTCTCCCATGTGGGTGCAGGGCCCAAGGACTTGGGCCATCCTCCACTGCCTTCGCGGGCCACAGTAGAGAGCTGGACTGGAAGAGGAGCAACCGGGACAGAATCCAGTGCCCCAAGTGGGACTAGAACCTGGCGTGCCGGTGCCTCAGGCAGAGGATTAGCCAAGTGAGCCACGGCACCGGCCCAGGAATTGGTTTTAGCTCCTGATCAAATATAAGTTGGTTGTAGATGTTTGGATTTATTTCTGGTGTTTCTATTCTCTTCCACTGGTCTATCCATCTGTTTCAGTACCAGTACCAGGATGTTTTGATTATAACTGCCCTGCAGTATGTCTTGAAATCTGGTATTATGATGCCACTGGCTCTGTTTTTGTTGTACAAGATTGCTTTAGCTATTCGAGGTCTCCTGTGCCTACATATGAATTTCAGCATCATTTTTTCTAGATCTGAGATGAATGTCTTTGGTATTTTGATTGGTATTATATTGAATCTGTAAATTGCTTTTGGAAGAATAGACATTTTGATGATATTGATTCTTGCAATCCATGAACATGGAAGATTTTTCCATTTTTTTTGGCATCCTCTTCTATTTCTTTCTTTTTTTTTTTTGACAGGCAGAGTGGACAGTGAGAAAGAGAGACAGAGAAAAAGGTGTTCCTTTGCCGTTGGTTCACCCTCCAATGGCCGCCGCAGCTGGTGTGCTGCGGCCAGTGCATCGCGCTGATCTGAAGCTAGGAGCCAGGTGCTTCTCCTGGTCTCCCATGGGGTGCAGGGCCCAAGCACTTGGGCCATCCTCCACTGCACTCCTGGGCCACAGCAGAGAGCTGGCCTGGAAGAGGGGCAACTGGGACAGAATCTGGCACCCCGACTGGGACTAGAACCCGGTGTGCTGGCACCGCAAGGCGGAGGATTAGTCTAGTGAGCCACGGCACCGGCTTCTATTTCTTTCTTTAAAGTTTTGTAATTCTCATCATGGAGATCTTTGACATCCTTGGTTAAATTTATTCCAGGGTATTTGATTTTTTTTGTAACTATAGTGACTTGGATTGATCTTAGAAGTTCTTTCTCAGATGTGGCATTGTCTGTGTATACAAAGGCTGTTGATTTTTGTGCATTGATTTTATATCCTGCTACTTTAACAAACTCTTCTATGAGTTTCAATAGTCTCTGAGTAGAGTTCTTTGGATTCCCTAAATAATGAATCATGTCTTCTGCAAAGAGAGATGGTTTGACTTCTTCTTTCCCAATTTGTATCCCTTTGATTTATTTTTCCTGCCTAATGGCTCTAACACTTCTAGTACTATATTGAATAGCAGTAGTGAGAGTGGGCATCCCTGCCTGTTAATGGATCTCAGTGGAAATGCTTCCAACTTTTCCCCTTTCAATATGATGCCATTGGTTTGTCATAAATTGCCTTGATTGTGTTGAGGAATGTTCCTTCTATAACATACCCAATTTGCTTAGAGTTTTCATCATGAAAGAGAGTTGTATTTTATTAAATGCTTTCTCTGCATCTATTGAGGTAATCATATGGTTTTTCTTCTGCAGTTTGTTAATATGGTGTATCACACTGATTGATTTGCAGATGTTAAAGCATCCCTCCATTCCAGGGAAAAATCCCACTTGGTCTGGGTGGATGACCTTTCTGATGTTTCATTGGATTCTATTGGCCTGGATTGAGAATTTTTGCGTCTATGTTCATCAGGGAAATTGGTCTGTAGTTCTCTTTCTCAGTTGCATCTTTCAAGTGTAGGAATTAAGGTGATGCTGGCTTCATAGAAAGAATTTGGGAGGATTCCCTCTCTTTCGCTTGTTTTGAATAGTTTGAGAAGAACTGGAGTTAGTTTTTCTTTAAATGTTTGGTAGAATTCAGCAGTGAATCCATCTGGTCCTGGGCTTTTCTTTGTTAGGAAGGCCTTTATTACTGATTCAGTTTCTGACTTGGTTATGGGTCTGTTTAGGTTTTCTGTCTTCATGGTTCAATTTAGCTAGGTTATATTTGTCCAGGAATATATTCATTTCTGCTAGATTTCCCAATTTGTTGTTTCCCAGTTTGTTGTTTGTCTTTGTAGTAATTTCTGATGACTCTTTTTATTTCTATGGTGTCTGTTGTTACATTATTTTTTTCATCTCTAATTTTATTGATATGGGTCTTCTCTCTCTCTTTTTTTTTTCATTAGTTGGGCCAATCATGTGTGAATTTTATTTATTTATTCAAAAAACCAGCTCTTCATTTTGCTGATCTTTTGTAATGTTTTTCTGGATTCAATTTTGTTGATTTCTTCTCTAATTTTAATTATTTCTATTCTCTTATTAGCTTAGGTTTGGTTTACTCTAGTTTTTCTAGATGCTTGAGATGCATTGGTAGCTCATTTATTTAGTGCCTTTCCAATTTCTTGATATAGGCACCTATTGCCATAAACTTTCCTCTTGACACTGCTTTGGCTGTATCCCATAAGTTTCAATATGTTGTATTGTTATCTTCTTTTGCTTCCAGAAAGTTTATGATTTCTCTTTTGGTTTCTTCTATGACCCACTGTTCATTCAGGAGCATGTTGTTCAGTCTCCATGTGTTTACATACGTTCTAGAGACTCCTGAGTTGTTGCTGATTTCCAGTTTTATTCCATTGTGGACCGAGAAGATGCATGCATAATTTTGATTCTTTTGAATTTGCTGAGATTTGCTTTATGGCCTAGTATGTGGTCAATCCTAGAGAAAGTTCCATGCACTGCTGAGAAGAATGTGTATTCTGCAACAGTAGGATGAAAATTTCTGTAGATAACTGTCAGGTCAACATGTTCTATAGTGTTGATTAAATCTGCTGTTTTCTTTGTTGATTTTCTGTCTGGTTGATCTGTCCGTTGCTGAAAGTCGAATATTGAGGACCCCAATACTATTGTACTGGAGTCTAAGTCTCCCTTTAAGTCCCTTAACATATCTTTAAATAGCCTGGTGCCCTGTAATTACACCTTCCTGTTGAATTGAACCCTTAATCATTATATAGTGCCCCTCTTTGTCTCTCTTAACAGTTTTTGTGTTAAAGTTTATTTTGTCTGATATTAAGATGGCTACGCCAGCTCTTTTTTAGTTCCTCTTGGCATGGAATATCTTTTTCCAACCTTTCACTTTCAGGCTGCATGCACCTTTGTTGGAAAGATGTGTTTCCTGTAAGCAAGAAATAGATGGGTTTTGTTTTTTAATCCATTCAGCTAGTCTGTGTCTTTTAACTGGAGAGTTGAGGCCATTAATGTTCAATGTGACTATTGATACTAAGTGACTTTGCCCTGCCATTTTTCCAATGATATTTCTAATTTATACTTTGAACTTCCTGTGATCTTTTACTGACAGATTTTCTTCCTTTACCTTCTTCTGTATTGATGACTGTGTTTCTGTGTTTCTGTGTGTAACACATCTTTAAGCATCTTTTGCAGGGCTGGACAAGTGGTGACAAATTCTTTCAATTTCTGTTTGCTATGAAAGGTGTTTATTTCACCTTCATTCACAAATGAGAGCTTTGCAGGATATAATATTCTGGGATGGCAGTTTTTTTCTCTTATTACTGGGGCTATATCTTGCCATTCCTCCTAGCCTGTAGGGTTTCTGATGAGAAGTCTGCTGTGAGTCTGATTGGAGATCCTCTGAGAGTAATCTGACATTTCTCTCTTGCACATTTTAGAATCTTTTCTTTATGTTTCACTGTGGTGAGTTTGATTACAGTGTGTCGTGGTGAGGATCTTTTCTGGTTATGTCTATTGCGAATTCTGTGTGCTTCCTTTACTTGGACTTCTCTTTCTTTCTCCAAGCTGGAAAGTTTTCTGCTAGCATCTCACTAAAAATGACTTCTAATCCTTTCTCTCTCTCCATGCCTTCAGGAACTCCTAGAACCCAAATGTTGGGTTTTTTAATAGTATCCTGTAGATTACCAACAATATTTTTTAGATTTCTAATTTCTTCTTCTTGTCTTTGATTTGACTGTATACTTTCCTGTGCTCTGTCTTCTAAGTCCAATATTCTCTCTTCTGCCTCACTGTTTCTGATTTTTAGGCTTTCAACTGCATTTTTATTTGTTCTATTGAATTCTTCATTTAATTCTGATTTCTCTTCAATATCTCAATGTCATGTTCTATTGAATTCTTCATTTCATTTTGATTCCTCCTTAAGATTTCAATTTCATGAGAGAGATTTTCTTTCATGTCCTGCATGGATTTCAGTAGTTAGTGCATTTGCTTTTGATTACTTCTCTGTAATCTTATCATCAAGTTTTTGAGCTCCATTTCTTGCATTTCTTCTATCTCATCATCTTCATAATCTTGTATTGAAGTGTCATGTCTTTGGGAGCATCATGTTTTTTTCCTTATTCTTGCTTCCTCGGTTGTTGTGTTTGTAGTTCGGCATTTGTGGAGATACTTCGCTGGTTTCTTCTTCTTTTTCTTTCCCCGCTGTGGCAACTTCTACTGTCGTACTATGACTCTGTAGATAAGTGGACTGTCTGCTTTCAGTGAATCTCTAGAGGCTTGTGGTGGGTGTGGCCAGAGAGTCCTGTTAAGTTCTTCAGGGTTAAGGGTGTGCCCAAGGTGACACACCCAGGTTTGGCATGGTAAATCTTCTCTCTCTTTTTTTAATCAGAAGGGAAATAATTCTGCTCAGCTGAGCTCTTCTCTTCGATGGAGACCAGTGCCTGTGCGCTAGCCCCAGTGGGTATAATATTTGTTTGCTGTGTCCCAAGGACCACACAAATGATCTGTGCAGTTCTCAGTGTAAGTTCAGATTCCCCAGCAATGTTTCTCACCGAGTAACCAGGAACACTTGAGCTTGTGGCTTCTCCTACCAAGACTCCTCAGTTTCAGCCACACTGTGAATTCTCCCACACACTCTCAGTTGTTGTTGTTTTTTTTTTTTTTTTTTTTTTTTTTTTTTTTTTTACAGTCCCAGTTCGAAAGCTTCACACAGTCACAAAGTCCTAGACCCCTGTTATTTTTCCCCACCAAGTCAGGATTCCCCGCTTGGCTGATCTTGGGCTCAGACATGAGCTGCATAGCTGTTACGTATGTCCAAAATAGTGCCCACTCTATCAGCTAAGATGCCTTTGTAAGGTGACTGGAGAGAGAGAAACGTGTCCATACCATCTTTTTTTTTTTTTTTTTTTTTTTTCCTCCTCTAGTTAGGCTGGTGCACTTTGCCTCGTGGGGCTTCAAGCCTCGTTCCCTCTAGGCTCTTCCTGCCACTTTTTCACCAGCTTCTTGGGCTACTGTGGTCTCATCTCTCTTCTTACCTCACTTTCCAGCGCTGGTGCCTAGGCTCTCAGCTATTGGCATCCTGAGCCATGGGAGCCCACGCCCTCCACATAGGTCCACTGTGTCCTTCTAATTTTGGAAGAGTTTCCTCTGCTGTTTTTTTCCCTAACTCTTCCCTGAGACTACACTATCTCCACTTTTTTTTTTTATTATCTTCTCCTGGACTAGATCATTAAACTCCCTCCCTATTCCACCATCTTCCTCTGACACTCATCAGCACAGTGTTTTAAAATAAGATGTCCCAGTGCATAAGCCTACACTTTCTTAGTCTAAAGCCTGAGTTCTATATTACATAGCTGAAGATATATGAACATCTTAATTTTGTTTACCATGATCATGTTAGTTATATAAAAAAAGTTAAAATGGGCCATTAAATTAGGAGTTAGAAAATGATTGGTGATCTTGAGTAGTAGAAGAGTAAATAGGAATTCAAAAAGAGAAGTTGCTGGCATTGTGGTGCAGCAAGTTAAGCTGCACCTGCGATGCCAGCATCTTATTTGGGAGCCAGTTCAAGTCCTGGCTGCTTTACTTCTGATCCAGCTCCCTGCTAACACACCTGTGAAATCAGGGAAGATGGCTGAAGCCCTTGGGCCCCTGCACCCACGTGGGAGACCTGGATGGAGTTCCACGCTCCTGGCTTTGGCTTAGCTCAGCCCTGGCTATTGCAGCTATTTGTGGGGAGTGAACCAGTGGATGGAAGATAGCTCTCTCTCTCTCTGTTTTACCCTCTATCTCTAATTTTGCCTTTCAAATAAATAAATAAGCATTTAAGGAAAATACAGAAAGAAAAATTAGAGATAGTGACTATAGATCAGTTATTTAAGAAATTTGTTTGGAAAGGGAAAAGAGAAAATGTGAACCTCTTTAGTTGAAATTTCAAATTGCCTGGATTACTGATATATTTTCAAAGGATTTTCTAAAATATCTGCAAATAGCAGCAATTTCAGATGGTATGGAGAATATTAACAGCATTTTACAAAGTCTTATTAGTTTTCTTTAGGAGAATGCCTTTTTTTTAAGCACAATAAGTAAGGCTGATATCCACATTGACTGAATATGGAAAGGATATTATGGGATTCCATAATATTTTATGGAATATATATGGGATTTCATAATATTTTATGTAGGTTTTGTTGAAACTCAGAGTAAAATTTCAATTTAACAATTCATTCTTATAAATGACAAACTCAATTCATGAATTGGTACTAGTTTATAAAAAATTTTGATTTGTGGCTAAATGTACAAAATAAAAATTATATTTAAAGCATTATATGAGATATTATTTCTACTTTTTGGCATACAAAATTTGTTTCTTTTATAAAATAATGAAAGTTGATGAGATCTAAAAGTAAAAAATTAAAGGCAGACAACATTCCCAAAGATATCTTCAGAAAAATCTAATTGGTCTCAGGGAACCACTGTTTAAAGGAATTTTAGGTATCTATAGAAATTAAAGGATCATATGTAAAAAAAAATCTTTGAGATTTGTAGTTACTTGTAGACTTTGAGCAAACAGAACTAAATCGGATTCTTTCTCTCAGAAGTTACTATTGGGATTTACAATGAAATGAGATCTACCTATATATCATTGTGTTTTTAACACAGATAATGTACATTGTGAACAAGTAGATACAGTTTCTGAAACTACAAACCTAATCTTTAGCCGGCGCCGCGGCTCACTAGGCTAATCCTCCGCCTAGCGGCGCCGGCACACCGGGTTCTAGTCCCGGTTGGGGCGCCGGATTCTGTCCCGGCTGCCCCTCTTGCAGGCCAGCTCTCTGCTGTGGCCCGGGAGTGCAGTGGAGGATGGCTCAGGTGCTTGGGCCCTGCACCCCATGGGAGACCAGGAAAAGCACCTGGCTCCTGGCTCCTGCCATCGGATCAGCGCGGTGCACCGGCCGCAGCGCGCCAGCCGCGGCGGCCATTGGAGGGTGAACCAACGGCAAAAGGAAGACCTTTCTCTCTGTCTCTCTCTCTCACTGTCCACTCTGCCTGTCAAAAAAAAAAAAAAAAAAAAAAAAAAAAACCTAATCTTTAAGCCTACAAAAATAGTCTCATAATACTTACATACTTACATCAAAAGTTTCAGGGTATACTGTAGTTAAGATTAATATCCACAATCCCTAAATGGTTTTAAAATGATCTTGACTACAGATTTATCTGGTCTTGGGTTTTTAATCAAATTGCAATTTCAGCAATATTTGGAAATGTTGAGATGACTTATTTTCAGGAAAAAGTACTGAGAAGTAATAAACCTTGAAGGGATACTATTTCCTCTTACAGATATGGAAAATAAATTAAGGAAATTGAAGGTGACAGGTAAGTGAATGATGTAATATTGCTAACAATATACAATAAAGGTTAAAATGACAAGTTCCATCACATTAAGGCTGCCTCAAAAAATTTGTCAACAATGTTGAAGCTCCATAAATTAACAAGTGACTTCTATGCTATTAAGTTACTGATAACTTTCTAATAGCTATCACAAGGATTATGCAAGTTTATTTAAATTTTAATAAAAATGCATAGATCGTTTAAAATAAACAAATATAATTATACACTGTGAAAAGATATATTGAATCCTTTACACGAACAACACAAGAAAATTAATTCCACTGCACTAAATTCTATGTAACTAGACGTCCCAGACTGCAAGGTCACCAACGCCTCAACTCAGGCAGGATTATCGTGAATCCAAATGAGCACAGGTGGTAACTTGATGCCTCTTCTCCTAGCTAATAAATTTGCCTATGTACTGGGGGTGTGAAATTGTGAAGAGAGTATGGCTTCCATGAACTGAGGAAGATCAGCTATAGAAAAACATGGTTTGCACTAAACAGTAACAATGATTATTGCAAAAATAACATTCGGCCCTAATTACAGACATGATGCGCAATTTTACAAATTTCATTTAGTTCAATATACTTTTGCCTTAATCTCTTAATGGCATGGACAACAAATATATATTGTTTAGTTCCTCAAAGAAAGTGTTTTTGTTTTGCTTGGTTTCAGGTTTTGGAAATAATGCAAGATTATTTTACTTACGTCTGAACTTTCTCACTGGCCGCTCGGGAGGCCTCCAGCGCACGCTGAAGCTGCAGTTCCATGTGTGCTCGCTCTGTCAGAGCTTGTTGTAGTTGGGTAGCCAGTTCCTCATTTTGTTGTTGAGTGATGGAAACGATGCTCTCTCTGTTTTTCAAAGCTTCTTCATAGGTACTAAGGGTGTGGTTAAACTGATCCTTCAGATTTTCTTCTTGAGATAAAGATTTGTGTAAACTGAGAAAATACAAAATAATGTAAAAATAAATAATGTAGGATGACTGATCAATGATCTACTTATTAAACAATCTCCATTTATCATGTTAATTTTTAAAAATTAATAAAGAAACACCTAAATGGGTACATGAAGATTTTTATATATAATTATGATAAGTTAAATTGTTTTATTTTTCTGCTTCTTGGCTGAAAGTTACCCAAATGATTATCCATGTTACCAAAGCATAAAAAAAAAGATGCTTCAAGATTTTAATCTAATTACATCAGTATAAATATTAATTTTATTTAAAAGGAATAGTAGGGAATTTGAAAATAAAATATCTCTAGGTAAATAAAAGAATATAATAAGATGATTGCAAAGAAGTGAGAAGTAAGAGAATGGGCATCAGTTTAGCAGAGCCAGAGTCTATTCTGCTAAGCACTTACTTGAGAATGAATGAGATTTGTGCAAACACCCACTAGCCTTTCACACAGAATTTTTTACTTGTCACAGTTAAGTTATAATTGAAGTTAAAAATCACTAGTCAGATTGCACAGATATAATATGTATCAGATTTTCTTTTTGGATAATAAATCTTATGCCAAATAGACCCACTCATTAAGACATACAGAGAAAGAGCATATAAATTAAGACTAAATGAGTGCAGAAGAAAATGCAGACAAATAGAATCCTAAAATGCTAAAGGTCAAATCTTTGGTATGTCATTACACCTACCACCTGAGGTTATTTTGAAATGGCACCAAGCACCTCACTCAATTAAATAAAGACATTTTGAAAATATAAATATTTAATAAGGGAAATTCAAAATCCACATAGGAGATGTTCCTTTTTTATTAAATAAAATCATTTCAGTATATGCATACAAAGGAAATGTCGATTGGGGACTTAAAACAATCTAACTATATAACACAGATTGGTAGTGTGAAAGACGGCAGTATAATTTTTAAAGCTGCAAAAAGTTAGTGAACATTACCACTGGCCTATATACTTTACTTAAACCAGTTCAAACTAAAATAATCATAAATTTCTTCTTTTTGTGTGCTCATATTGTGAGTGTCAGACAGAAATAAGGCAGACATGAAATGTGGATGTTTAGCATACCAAAAGAAATAATTTCAGGATTAAAATTAGTCCATAAGAATAGCAACTGCTGCTAAACTCTGGTTAGTTAGTTGCTACATATAGAATTAGTAAATGTACAATGTTATATTTGTAGAAGGTAAAAAACAGTACTTTTCTTCTGAGTTTTCACACTGTTAATCTATTTCATTGTTTCTCTGTTCTTTCTTCTAACCCATATGTCTAAAGACTTCTGTCTCTTGCCCACTTTCCCATTCTATGTTGTCTTACATTATCTGCATTCTGCCTTTCCAAATTCCAATTTCCTTCAGCACACCCTCTTTATCTACTCCAAAGATACAGGCAAGAAGGAATTGAGAGGAAACAAGACAAAACCCCAAAACCTTAATTCATGTTCTGTACATTTATAACATTACTTTCATTTTAATTATTAATTATATTTTAAATTACATAAAACATAGGTATCTAAAGTATTCAGTTTGGCAATGAGCAAAGAACAAAACATAGAACAAATGTAGGAATCCATGACTTCCCAGTTTTCTCTCTCAGTTGATTCCCTTCTCTAAAATATAATTACTAACTAAAACTCCATCAACATCAGTACTGCCTGATTTGGAACTTGTCTGGCTTATGTTCATCAGAGTTAGGTTTGTGAATCTTATTCCATTGTTGCATGTAGTTAGTTGTTTTAAAATATTTGGATACACACACAAAATATTTGGATACACACACATATACACCACAACTTATTTAACTGCTCTACTCTTGTTGCTAGGAAAATTCCTGCCTGCATCTTTTCTTGGACCTCATATTCATTTCTGGAGAGAATTTCTTCATAGAGTGTACATATGTTCAGGTTTAGTAGTTCCTGCAAATATTTTCCCTATTGGTTATCCCAATTTACACTCCTATCAGGTGTGAGAGTTTTACTTATCCTACATCATCTTTTAGGGAGTATTGTCACTGCTTCTAAGCTGAACCATTCTAATGGGGATAGAGTGATATATATCTATATATATAATTATTTTAGAATGTGTATATATATACACATTCATTCTCTTATTGCTCCTTGTCTTTTGAAGGTAAGTTCTGATTGTAATGAAGTTCAATTTGTTTTTTTAAAAGATTTATTTATTTATTTGAAAGTCTGAGTTACAGAGAGAAGGAGAGGCAGAGAGAGAGAGAGAGAGAGAGAGAGAGAGAGAGAGAGAGATCTTCCATCCCCTTGTTCACTCCCCAGTTGGCTGCAATGGCTGGAGCTGTGCTGACCCGAAGGCAGGAGCCAGGAACTTCTTCTCGGTCTCCTACGTGGGTGCAGAAGCCTGAGGACTTGGGCTATTTTCTACTGCTTTCCCAGGCCATAGCAGAGAGCTGGATTGGAAGTGGAGCAGCCGGGACTTGAACTGGCACCCACATGTGATGCCAGTACTGCAGGCTTTACCAGCTATGCCAGAGCGCTGGCCCCTGAAGTCCAATTTGTTACTGTTTCTTTAATGTCATTGCCTTTTTTCTGTTCTATTCTTAAAAATCTTAGCCTATCATATTCCTTTATATTTTAGCATTGTATATATGGTCCACTTGGAAATTATGGTAGGCCAGGTTTGAGAATTCTGCATTTGTATTTGATGCCTAAAACACAAACTAGTATCCCATAACCAACTGAATGTTAAGAAGTAATGATTCAGGGGCCAGCGCTGTGGCTCACTTGGTTAATCCTCTGCCTGCAGCGCTGGCATCCCATATGGGTGCCAGGTTCTAGTCCCGGTTGCTCCTCTTACAGTCCAGCTCTCTGCTGTGGCCCAGGAAGGCAGTGGAGGATGGCCCAGGTCCTTGGGTCCCTGCACCCGCATGGGAGACCAGGAGGAAGCACCTGGCTCCTGGCTTCGGATCAGCCACGCGCCAGCCGTGGCGGCCATTTCGGGGGTGAAACAGCAGAAGGAAGACCTTTCTCTCTGTCTCTCTCTCTCACTGCCTAAGTCTATCTGTCAAATAAAAAAAGTAATGATTCATCTTCTAAAATCTTACCATTATTGAAAACTATGGCATCCCAATTATTAAACACTTCCTAGTTTTTTATAAGTTAATATTTTTGTTGGCAAATTTATACCTAATTTTGATTTTTTTTTCTCTGCCATACATATGTAATTATATCCTTTACTTTCAAGCTCAAAAAGCATTACATCATTCAAAATGCCCTGGCAATGTTTTCATTTCCATCAAGAATTTCTCAAATAGAGTCTGGGGTGATCTTTTGAAAAATATAAAGTAGATAATGTCACTTCAAGTCCTGCAATAGCACTCATTGCACTCAGAAAAAAAACAATTCTCTAAAAATAACAAACTATATCCCCACTCCATAGAGCTCTCACAGCAACTTTTGTGGGAAGTGCTATCGATGCTTCAGATTTACTGATGGAGGAATTGAAACAGGCAAGTAGTTGAAGCAAACCTGTGTAGCTGGCAGAGACGGAATCCGGACCCACGTCTTTTTCCCTGAGCTTCAATATTCCTCCACCCTGCACCATCTGGCCTCTCTACATCTCCTCTTAGCCAGGCATTCAAGAACATTCAGTTTTCTCCTGTTTAAAGCATTTATTTGGATTACCTTTCCTTCCATGCTTTTATGTGTCAAATTGCTACTCAATCATCATCAGCATAAATGCTGTTTTCTCTATTTTGTGACTCAAATTTTGATGCTTCCTCTTTTTTTATGTGTCTCACAAATACTACTCTTTTCCTTCTTACTGAAATTTGCATTTCTAAAAAATTTATTTTGTAACTTCCCACTTCCAATATATTAACATTCCACCTACACAGTGCAATTCTGTTTTATGAAAATACATCCCTTAAGAACTCAAGTATAAGGGTAAAGACTCCACCTGCAGCGCAGGCATCCCATCTGGGCACCAGTTCAAGTCCCTGCTGCTCCACTTTCAATCCTGCTCCCTGTTGTGGCCTGGGACAGCAGAAGATGGCCCAAGTTCTTGGGCCCTTGCACCCACGTGGGAGACCTGGAAGAAGCTCCTGGCTCCTGGCTTTGGATCAGTGCATCTCTGGCCATTGCGGAGTGAACAGCAGATGGAAGACCTCTCTCTCTTTCTCTTTCTCTCCCTGCCTCTGCCTCTCTGAAACCCTGCCTTTATTCCTTTTTTGTTTTTAAAGACTTTATTTATTTGAAAGTCACAGTTACACAGAGAGAGAAGGAGAGGCAGAGAGAGAGAGAGAGAGAGAGAGAGAGAGAGAGTGCACGCAAGCAAGGTCTTCCATCTGCTGGTTCATTCCCCACTTGGCCGCAACAGCTGGAACTGCACTGATCCGAAGCCAGCATCCAGGAGCTTCTTCCAGGTCTCCCACAAGGGTGCTGGCGCCCAAGCACTTGGAACATGTTCTACTGCTTTCCCAGGGCAAAGCAGAGAGCTGGATCAAAAGTAGAACAGCCGGGACTCGAACCGGTGCCCATATGGGACGCTGGCATTGTAGACTGGGGCTTTAACCCACTGCACCAAGCGCCAGCCCCAACTCTGCCTTTCAAATAAATATATAAATGTTTAAAAAATACATAAAAAAGAACTTAAGTGCAAACGTTTAAAATTCTAAGGAAATTTCCTGTAAGAAAAAGTGATGTGTGTGTGTGTGTGTGTGTGTGTAAGGGAGTATCTTCTCAGTATATATAAATCTATAACCATAGAAGAGAATGTTTGCTTTAGCACTGTTTTTCCCTCAAAATATTCTTCCCTAAATTGACAACAGTGACCCATTATTTAGCTTTCTTCAGATGGTCCTATCATATTTTATCTCTTTCCAAAGTTACCAATTTTCACATGCATTTTTTTAGCATAGCAGTAGCATTACAATCAAATGGCTGCTCAATGGTATGTGAACATGTTTTAAGTTATCGTAAGAAGAAAGGATGGGGGTCCTTACTATCGTCGTCAGAAGTTCAAAGCATGTGACAAATAGTGTGCCTTGCACGATATTTACTCGTGTTGGACTACTACCATAAACAATTTTTCAGTTTACTCTTCCAGTCTTGAAATTATATAATCTTAATGAATTCAGTTTTTCTAATTTGGTAAAGAAAGTGAGACTTTAAAATGCTTTTACTTGATAATACTTTGTAATACTTCGAATTTCTAATTCACATTAACTAAGGTGGTACTTTATCTCCTATGCTGTTCACTACATTGAGTCTGGTGGCAGGCTGACGTAGAAGGTGCCTTTCACTAGGCATTACTGTGATCAGTAACTTGTAAGAGATTTTCTTTCTGTTGTGATTTCTGTCTTAGTGTCAACGCTTCTGATCGAACGCCCCAGGTCTGTAGCACTGACTATTTTCCTGGTCCTGACTCTCTGTACTGCTCAAGCTTAAAATATATTGGAAGCATTAGGTTTATGATCTATTTGTATGTTTTGTTCACAGATATTTATGTTCTCCTCAACTTGTCTGTTTACCTGCTCAGTGAACTCTGCCTCTCACAACTGTAATCTCACACAAGGGTTCAGATTATTGAACTAGTACTTTTCAATTTACATGAAGTCTTGATGCTGCCTTTCCTGGCTTCTTCTCATCTCAAACACCAAGTTTTATTCAAGTTATAAGATTATTTTCATCATCATTCTACATTATGCACTTACTCTTCTGTTTATGCGTCATTTTATAGTAATTGTTCAATCAATTGAATGTTCTATGTAAGCTATTTTAGTTGGATAAATATTAGTTGGGTAAATTTTCCAGGTGCACCAGGAGGGAGCTGGATGGGAAGTGGAGCAGCTGGGACTGGAATCAGTGCTCATATGGGATGCCAGTGTCACCCAGTGCCACCCAACGCTGTTGCCCCCTGCCTCTATCCGCGTCCCTCGAATGAAACTCAGAGGTGAGATACTATAACATAGACTAGAGTTCTCAACCAGGAGGAACTTCGACACTCTGAGGACATTTTACAACGCCAAAGACATTTTTGGTTGTAACAGCTCGAGGGAGAGGACACTATAATGGTACTTCAAAGCATTTGTGGAAAAATGGAATTAAAGATGATTATTTTGGTGCAAAAAGTTTTGTAGTCAATGCATATGTTTTTATGATATATATTTTCTATGAACTTTTAAGAAATAAACTTATTTTATTTATTTTAAAGGTAGAGTTACAGAGAGAGGGGGCTAGGGGAGTGGCAGAGATCTTCAGTTTGCTGGTTCACTCCCCAAATGGCTGCACTGATTGGGGCTGGGCCAGGCCAAAGTCAGCAGCCTGGTACTCCAGCCAGGTCTCCCACATGGGTGGCCGGGGCCCAAGAAGTTGGGCCATGTGCTGTTGCTTTTCCAGGTGCATTAGGAGGAAGCTGGATGGGAAGTGGAGGAGGCAGGACTGGAATCAGTACTCATACCGGATGCCAGTGTCACCCACTGCGCCACAACGCTGCTGCCCTCCCCTCACCCTCCGCCCACTCCTGCTGAGAGCTTTCTGAAGACTTCGTACACTAGCATTAGTGGGTAAAGGCAAGAGATGCTGCCAAGCATCCTGTAATGCAGTAGACAGAATCCTACAACAAAGAGCTATCTAGTCCAGTAAGTCAAGAGTGCTGAACCTAGCGTAGATGAAAAGATGTTGGACTGGACTCAGAAGTTTTAGATTCAAATTTCAGTCTTGTGTGTACCATTGCTAAAAACACTGTGCCACTGAATATTAATTGTATCAACTCTAAAACAATGAGGAAAATGTCATGGAGTTCTTATAAGAAAGAGACAAGGTGATCTATATCATTATGTTCTTAGAATTGTACCTAGAAAGCACATTGAAACTGTTAAAAACAAATTAAAAATTAAAATTAATAATACCTAGCAAAGACAAGGCATTTCTACCTGTACAATTTTTAAAAGACATGGTTTATATATAATGAACTTAGTACAAAATCTTACATGATACTCAGACATTTTATAAATACCTCTCTGGAAAATAATTGCTTGTTTCTACAGGTTTTTCACGAACTGGCAGAAGTAAGCTAGTTTTCTCAACCTTTGTTCACATACTGATAACATTCTTAAGTCATTCTTTAACAAAAGAGGCAGGTTTGGCTTGTTTTTCTGAATTAAAATAAGTAAAACCAAAACAAGTATGAAAGGCAAAAGCATGTGCTACCTTTTCCTAAGTTTATACTTTCTGAAAGGACAATATGTGCTTTTATCCTGGTTTACTTAATCAATTAATTACTTAATCAATTAATTAATTTGGTAAGGCCCTTTTCAGAAAATACTAGCTGACTTCTCTATTTGTTCCTGAGAAGATCAGCTTATGCTACAACGGACCTGAGTTCGGAATGACAAGCAGATAGAAGGAAATATATTCAAAAGGGTTAAAAGTGTGGATGAGGATTTTATCTGTAAATCAGATGACTAGTGATTCCAGTGATTTGCATCATCTGTTGCTGCAGTTTAGTTTCATGAAATGATTTGTAAAATTATTTCAGAGAGAAAACAATTTCCTTTTTGTCAAAGGAGCCAATTAAAACAGAACTTTAAAGTGGATATGGTGGTCAACATATTTATTAATACTTATTGAAAGTCTCATGGACATTCAATTTTGTGATATAAATTAGTGGTCACTAAATATCTTTTAATTCATTAATTAGAAAAGAAATGTTATAATTTAAACAACTAATTTTTGAGATTCATTTAGAAACATATAAGTAATAAACTTGGAATTGATGTAAGGTCAGTTCCCAATCATCTAACAGTGGATTATATGTTTCATGAATTTGGTGACCTAGGAAACAAACTAGTAGGGAATTATACACAGAAAGCCACTTATATGAAACTGCATAGATCAGAGGAACCAGAGTGTATCGTAAATTTTATTCTACATAAATTTGATTTTATAGGTATTACTTATACTATAAAATAGCAGTCATGAAAGGAAATTAAATGAAAAAATTATATTTTCAAATTCAATAGGAGGGAAATCTGTTTTTGAGAAGATGAGAGAAACAGCAGGAGTACAGAAAAAAAAATGAGAATTTTAAGAATGATAAACACAATAACTGAAATAAAAATCTCAGTGGATGGGCCCAAATGCAAAACTGAGGAGACACAGAAAAGAGAATCACTTAACCTGATGATTTTAAAAACATCAAAATGAGGACCAGCATTGTGCTGCAGTGGGTTAAGCTGCTGCTTACAATGCTGGCATCCCTTATCAGAGTGATGGTTTGAGTCTTCTGATCCAGGTCCCTGATAACGTGCCTGGGAAAGCAACAGAAGATAGCCAGTGTGCTTGGGCCTCTGTACTCACTTGGGAGACCTGGATGAAGCTCCTGGCTCTTGGCTTCAGCCTGGCGTAGCACTGGCTGTTGTGGCCATTTGGGTAGTGAATTAGGGCTTGGAACATTCCCTGTTTGTCTCTCTGTATTTCAATAATAAATAAATCTTTATAAAATTTAAAATGACCCAATATTAACAACAGAGATACAGACTTTAAAAAAAAAGATCTGAGTTTCAGGGACCTGTGGACAACAACAAGAGTGATCATTCAAGTCAGTAGTCATGGAAGTAAAAATGGAAGAGAACAGAGCTGAAATAATGGTGAAAAGCTTCCCAAACACAGCAGAAATGTAGAACCATGAGAAGCTGAGAAAACTCTAACCAGTAAAAATTCATTTGAGTATTTCATAGGCACATCATAATTAAATTTCTGAAAACTAAAAGACAAAATATGCAGGTAGCTAGAGAAGAATACCTTATACACAAGGAAAAGCAATTCAAATTACACAGATTTCTAACCAGGAATCATGGTGAGCAGAAGAAAGTGGCACAATAGTTTTCAAGAGCTGAAAGAAAGCTGGCAACCCAGAATCCTACAGCTAATGAAATAGACTTTAAGAACAAAGGTGGAAATCAACATATTATAAGATGAAAGAAAACTAAGGAATTTCCTTGAGCACAACTACTTGAAAAGAATTGCTAGTAGAAGTTATCTGAACAAAAAGCAAGTGATAACAGAAATTATCTTTGTATTTCAGGAAAGAAGAAAGAATAAGCAAAACATGAGGAAATATAATCGTCCCAGTTAAATTTTAAAAATTATGTTGGTCAAGGAAAAATTGATTTTTTTCTAAATGTTTGTAGAGATGTATTTTAAACAGCTATAAACAAAGGAGAGAAAAGTACTATTAAAGGTAGTAAGGTTTATCTATTCCAGTGGAACTGGGAAAATTATATCAAGAGACTGATATAACATCATTTTATTTAACATATAATGTAATACCTAGAACAACAATTTTAAAAGGTATACAAAAAAGATATACTGAAAAACACTGTAGTTATAGAAAAACAGAATTCCAAAATATGATACAGTAGTTCACAGAAGGAAAATGACAATAAAGAAAAAAACCAAAAATATCCTTCACAGAAAAATCATGAGAAACTTCAGAGAAAGCAAATGGAAAACATAAAGCAAAAACAGCAAACTTAAGTCCTAAATTAAATGTAAATGGTCTAAAATATAACAATTAAAAGATAATGACAAAGAAGAATTTAAAATATGGTCGAATTATATGAGTACTGACTATAAGAAACACACTGCCCATACGATATAAGCAAATTAAAGTAAAAGGATAAAGAAAGATACATCATGTAAACATAAGTCAAAGGAAAAGAGGGATTGCTATATTAAAATAAGTTAAAGTAGACTTCAAAACAAAGAAAGCTATCAGAGGAGCATAATATGGTAAAAGAGTCAATCTAGGAGGAACAACCTTAGATATGTATGTACTAATCAAATAAAATGAAAATATTTAAAGCACAAACAGAATCCACAATTACAGTGTAAGATTTCAAGACCTCTGTTAACTAGACAGAAAATAACCCAAGGTTACAGAAAAACTCAACATCTATCCAACAGTTACAGAAATTCTACATAATAGCAACGCACATTATTTTCCAATACCTACAGAACATATACCAAGATAGGTAATATCCTGGGCCATAAAACAAATCTAAATAACTTTAAGAACTGAAATGACAAATGGTATGTTTTCTTTTATTATTTAAAAACATTATTTATTTGAAAGGCAGAGAGAGTGAGAGCAAGCACGCAGCCAGTGGCAGAGATCTCCTATCTGGTGGTTCATAATACTTCCCAACTGCCAACAACAGGTAGGGCTGGGCCAGGCCAAAGCCAGGAGCCAGGAACTCAGTCTTGTGCTCTCACATGCATGGCATGGATTCAAATACTCAAGCCATTACCTGCTGCCTCCTAGGGTGTAAATCCACAGGAAGCTGAAATCAGGAACAGACCTAGGACTTGAATTATGGCACTCTGATATGGGTTTTTGGCATCCCCAGCAGTGTTCAACCACTGTGTCAAATGCTCACCCCTTGGTTTGTTTTCTGACCACAATAGAATCAAAGCAGAAATCAGTATCAGAATGCTAATTTTGCTCTATATATTATATTCAAAGTAAAATAATCAAATGCTTGGAAACTTAATAATACATTATACTAAATAATCTACAAAGAAAGAGAAATTATCAAGGGGAATTTAAGAAGATATCAACAAATGAATGAAAGTAAAAATACAAAATAAAAAAAAATTTATATAGAGACACACAGTGTGGAGAGGGAAGTTTGTGGCCCCAAATTCAAACAGGAAAACTGTAAATGTATCAAATCAACAGTCTAAGCTTTCTACTCAAGGACCTTGAGGGCCGGCACTGTGGCACAGCAGGTTAAAGCCCTGGCCTGAAGTGCCGGCATCCCATATGGGTGCCGGTTCTAGTCCCGGCTGCTCCTCTCGCCATCCAGCTCTCTGCTATGGCCTGGGATAGCAGTACAAAATGTCCCAAGTCCTTGGGCCCCTGCACCTGTATGGGCGACCCGGAAGAAGCTCCTGGCTCCTGGCTTCAGATTGGCACAGCTCCAGCTGTTGCGGCCATCTGGGGAGTGAACCAGCGGTTGGAAGACCTCTCTCTCTGTCTCTACCACTCTCTGTAACTCTGTCTTTCAAATAAATAAAATAAATCTTAAAATAAAAGAACCTTGAAAGAGAATAGCAAAACAAATGCAAAAAAAAGAAGCAAATGAAAATAATGAAGAGCAGAAAGAAGCACCTAAGTGTGGAGAAAAAACACACATTAGCAGAGATAAAAAGGCAAAGAGATTACTACAAACAATTTAAAACTTACAACTTGAAAGCAATGGACGTTCCCTAAAATATTACTAATAGTTTTTTCTTTTAATTAGGAAAGAGGCATTTTTGGAGGGATTGGTTAAGTTGGTATGTCCTCTTTTTTTTTTTTTTTCCTAAGATTTATTTATTCATTTGAGAGGCATAGTTACAGAGCAGCAGAGGCAGAAAGAGAGAGGTCTTCCACCTGCTGATTCACTTCCCAGATGGCTACAATAGCAGGAGCTGAGCCGATCTAAAGCCACGAGCCAGGAGCTTCCTCCCAATCTCTTTTTTTTTTTCTTTTTCTTTTTCTTTTTTGACAGGCAGAGTGGATAGTGAGAGAGAGAGAGAGAGAGAAAGGTCTTCCTTTGCCATTGGTTCACCCTCCAATGGCCGCCGCGGCTGGCACGCTGCGGCCGGCGCACCGTGCTGATCTGAAGCCAGGAGCCAGGTGCTTTTCCTGGTCTCCCATGGGGTGCAGGGCCCAAGCACTTGGGCCATCCTCCACCGCACTCCTGGGCCACAGCAGAGAGCTGGACTGGAAGAGGGGCAACCGGGACAGAATCCAGTGCCCTGTCCGGGACTAGAAGCCGGTGCACCAGCGCCGCAAGGCGGAGGATTAGCCTATAGAGCTGCGGCGCCGTCCCCTCCTGATCTCCTATGTGGTACAGGGGCCCAAGGACTTGGGCCATCTTCCACTATTTTTCCAGGTCATAGCAGAGAGCTGGATCAGAAGTGGAACAGCCAGGACTTGAACCAGTGCCCATGTGGGATGCTGACACTGCAGGCAGCAGCTTTACCTGCTATGCCACAGTGCCCGCCCCTCTGCTTCTCTCTTACAAAGAGATATGTGATTACATTTAGGATAATCCAGAAAAAGCTTCTCCTCTTGTTCATTAATTTAATCTCGTCTTTCATCAACACTCAAAGGCTCCAATGGTTTAATGTAGATATCTATTGGGTTTTGGGGAGCTATTTTCAGCCTACTACAATCAATAAAATTGATAAACCTCTAGTTAAGCTAACTGAAAAAAAGAAAGAAGATACAAATTACTAATAACAGAAATAAAAAAGGTATCATCACTACCTGTCATAGACTACTATCATCATCACTATTATCATAGGCACGAAAAAATAAAAATATTGTGGGGAGCAATTGGGAGCAACTCAGACTAGACTAAGTTACTGGAATTAAGACATTCTATGCATCTGCTCTCCCACAATATGGCGCTGGGAGAGGAGAAAACAGCTTCTACACAGCTGCCTCTTGCCAACTTGAGTGATGACCTCCAGGAGCTGATCCTGCTCCTGATTGGAGGAGAGCAGCGTACTCGGCGTGTGGGCAGCCGAGTTGGGATTGGTGGAAGAGGACTATAAAGGAGGAGAGAGACGGCATGCACCAGGAACATCTATCTGAAGGAACACCTGTGCAGCCCCCGAGAGAGCCGGCCGGCGGTGTGCCGCTCCCCTGCGGAAGTGGGGAAAGCGGCCAGGGGGAACCGCCCTTCCACGGAGGTGGAAGGGACGGCAGCCAACCTGGGAAGATCCAGCAGCAAACCCGGGGAGGGCCGAGCAGACGAAAGAACAGCGCAGGGTCCTGTGTCGTTCCTCCACGAAGACGGGGAGCGACATAATGGTGCCGTGACTCGGATATGAAGCCTAGGCAGGGTTTAGTGTCGTTCCTCCACGAAGAGGGGGAGCGACAAATATCACAAAGAACAATGGCTTACAAACTTAATAACTTTGATGAAATTGATAAAATCCTTTAAAAATATAAGCTAGTAAAACATTTATGCAAGGAGAAATAGATAACCATCATAAGCCTGCATTTATTAAAGAAATTAAATCAGTAATCATTAGTATTTCAAAAAGAAAGCATCAAGCTCAGATGGTTTCATTGGTGTATGGTACCAAATATTTAAAAAAGAAATTCTTACCAATACTCCACAATCTCTTTCAGAAAAAAGAAGTAGAGAGAATACATCCTAACTCAATCAATGAAGCCAGCATTACCCTAATACCAATATCAGATACGGTTATTACAGGAAGGAAAATTCATAGAGAAATATCTCTTATGAACATAGACACAAAAATCTGTCGCTCCCCCTCTTCATGGAGGAGCAGCACTGAACCCTGCGCTGTTCTTTCGTCTGCTCGGCCCTCCCCGGGTTTGCTGCTGGTTCTTCCCGGGTTGGCTACTATCCCTTCCACCTCCGTGGAAGGGCAGTTCCCCCTGGCCACATTCCCCACTTCCGCAGGGGAGCGGCACACCGCCGGCCGGCTTTCTCGGGGGCTGCACGGGTTCCCTTAGATGTTCCCCATAGATGTTCCCGGTGCATGCCGTCTCTCTCCTCCTTTATAGTCCTCCTCCGCCAATCCCAACTCGGCTGCCCACACGCCGAGTACGCTGCTCTCCAATCAGGAGCAAGTCCTACAGTTAATTGGTTGAACTGGAGGCAGCTGCGCGGAAGCTGTTTACTTCTCTCCCAGCGCCATATTGTGGGAGAGCAGATGCATAGAATAAGTCTTAATTCCAGTAACTTAGTCCAGTCCGGATTGCTCCCCACAGATCCCCCTTTCTTTTTATTTTTGGCGTTGATACGCGCCTGTCTTCGGTGTCCCGCGGCACACACTCTGCTCTACTTGCTAGAGTTGCCACAGGCTCTTACAAGTCCTATCAGGCAAACCGAATCCGGGTCCTCTCTTCGCCATGTTGTGAGGAGGTTTTTAGGCGCTGATGCGTGCCTGTGTTCGGTGCCCTGCAGCGCATGCTCTGGTCGAGCCTGCAGGGGCTTACAAGCCCTATCAGGCAAACTGAATCCAAGCCTTCTCATTGCCTTTTTGTGGGGAGGCCTTACTGATGTTAATTCGTGCCTGTCTTCGGTGACCTGCGGCGCATAAGCTGCTAGCCGCCCAGGTGCTCATCGCCTCACTAATCGGGCAGACCGAATCCAAGCCTTCTAATTGTTGTACTGTAGGGAGGTCTTTCTATTTCTCTATCTCTATCTCCGGGCATTCCTATTTCTCCCATTTTACTTCTGTCTGCCAACATTCCCATTTCTCTCACTCCACTTCCAAACTTCTGTTTCTCTTATCCCCGCAGCTTCCCGCTGCCCGCCCCGAGGCTACTTCTCGGCGGCTTCCCAGCTGAGCCGCTTCAGCCCGCGCCTCTTTCATCTGCGCAGCTTCCCGGCTTTGCGCGGCTTGGCTTCGCGCGCTCCGCGGTCTCCACGCCCTTCGCGTCTGCACCACGGCCTACGCCAGCCCCGTTCCCTATCTATTCACGCCCCGTGCTCTCTCTGCACGCGGCGGCTTCCGCGAGTAACACAGCGTAGCTTACGTGTCCGCCACTAGCATTCAATCTAAGTTCCCCGGGCTAGCCTGGCGAATTCAACCCAGCATACGTCTCCGCCCCACGGTTTGGCTTCCCGTCCTTTGCTCCCCGGGCTAATCAGACGGATCCCAATCTGGCTTACGTTTCAGCTTCTGGTTTCAACTTTTCGCCCCCTATTCCCGGGCTAACTTGAGAATCCCAAAGTGGCTTTCGTGTCCGCCTTGGCCTGCCCCCCGCGGCTTCAATTTCCCTAACATTTTTCTCTACCCGGTATGTTTCCCCAAACTTTCCTCCAACGATATTCCTCCCTCATTTCTCCTGGCCTCTCCCCACAGTCCGCGTCCGAGTCTGTTTGTTCTAGCTTTTCACTTTCGCTTTCGACCTTAGAGATTTCTCCCAGCTTCCCCCCGTAGTCCGTATCCGAGTCTATGCCTAGGCTTTCAATAGCTTCTTCCGGCACCCTTTTCGTCCGGCTTTTCCCTAGGCTGTTTGCTAGTCTCTCTCTCCGGTAATTTCCCTAGACTGTTTGCTAGTCTCTCTCTCCGATATTTTCCCAATTCTTCCCGTTTCTTCCCTCCTAAGTTTGCTATCCGTCCTAGGTTTCCTATCCGAGCTAGGTTTCCTATCCGAGTCACGGCACCATTATGTCGCTCCCCCTCTTCGTGGAGGAGCAACACAGGACCCTGCGCTGTTCTTTCGTCTGCTCGGCCCTCCCCGGGTTTGCTGCTGGTTCTTCCCGGGTTGGCTACTATCCCTTCCACCTCCGTGGAAGGGCAGTTCCCCCTGGCCACATTCCCCACTTCCGCAGGGGAGCGGCACACCGCCGGCCAGCTTTCTCGGGGGCTGCACGGGTTCCCTTAGATGTTCCCCATAGATGTTCCCGGTGCATGCCGTCTCTCTCCTCCTTTATAGTCCTCCTCCGCCAATCCCAACTCGGCTGCCCACACGCCGAGTACGCTGCTCTCCAATCAGGAGCAAGTCCTACAGTTAATTGGTTGAACTGGAGGCAGCTGCGCGGAAGCTGTTTACTTCTCTCCCAGCGCCATATTGTGGGAGAGCAGATGCATAGAATAAGTCTTAATTCCAGTAACTTAGTCCAGTCCGGATTGCTCCCCACAAAATCTATACCAAAATATGGGGAAATCAAACCCAACAAAAATATAGAAGAATTACGGCCAAACAGGATTTATTCCAGGTTTGCAAGTCTGGCACAACATTAAAAAATCGGTTAATGCAATTCACAAAATATACGAAAGGAAAAAAATCATTCATCCTACCAGCAAATGCAGACATACTATTTGGCAAAAACCTAAAGCCCACTGTGATGAAGACATTTGGAAAAGCAGGAATAGAGAGAAACTTTCTCAACTTGATATAGAACATTTGCAAAAAAATCTATAGTTATCATACCTAATAGTCAGCAATTAGATAATTTTCTTTTAAGGTCAGGAACAAGGAAAGGATATCCCATTTCATCACTTCTATTCAATATTGTACTACAATTCGTAGCTAGTATAATAAAAAGAGAGAAGGAAATAATAGGTACCCAGACTGGGAAGGAAAAAATGTCTTTGCAGATGGCATGATGGTCTATGTAGAATATCTTAAGGAATTAGCAAAAACCAAGCCATAAAAACAAAACCAACTACTGGAACTAACACATGATTTATAGTAAGGTTGCAGGATACAAAGTAATTATAAAATCAGTTGCTTTCCTATGTAATCATAATGAACAATCATAATTTGAGATTTAAATACCACTACATCAATGCAAAAAAAAAGAAATACTTGGATACAAAACCAAAAACCATGTATAAGATCTATACAAATAAAACTAAACAACTCTATCAAAATAAATCAAAATCTTAAATATATGGAGAGAAATTTCACGTGCATAGACAAGAAGACTCAAATCTGGGGGCCGGCACTGTGGGTCACTTGGTTAACCTCTGCCTGCAGCGCCGGAATCCCATATGGGTGCCAGATTCTAGTCCTGGTTGCTCCTCTTCCAGTCCAGCTCTCTGCTGTGGCCCTTGAAGGCAGTGGAGGATGGCCCAAGTGCTTGGGCCCCTGCACCCGCATGGGAGACCAGGAGGAAGCACCCGGCTCCTGGCTTTGGATTGATGTAGCTCTGGCTGTAGTGGTCATTTGGGGGGTGAAGCAATGGAAGGAAGACCTTTCTCTCTGTCTCTCTCTCTCACTGTCTAACTCTGTCAAATAAAAAAAAAAGAAGACTCAAATCTGTTAAGTTGTGATCTATAGAGTCAACATAATCATCATCAAAATCCAACAAATTCTTTTGTGGATAATGACAAACTGATTTTAAAATTTCTGTGGAAGGGCTGACACTGTGGCATAGTGGGTAATGCAGTGTTGGAATCCCATATGGGCATCAGTTTGATTCCTAGATATTCTAATTCCAATCCAGCTCTCTGCTAATGTGCCTGGGAAAGCAGGGGAAGATTGCCTAAGTCTTTGGGCCCCTGGACCCAAGTGGGAGACCTGGATGAAGCTTCTGGCTCCTGGCTTCAGCTTGGCCCAGCCCTAGCCCATGTGACCATTTGGGGAGTGAAACAGTCGATGGAAGATATCTCTCTCTCTCTCTCTGTCTCTGCCTTTCCTTTTCTGTAATTCTTTCAAATAAATAAATAAATCTTTCAAAAAAAATTTATGTGGAGAAACAAAAGGCTGAGAAGAGCTGAATCCATATTGAAGGAGAATGACGTCAGAGGACTGACACTACCCAATTTTAAAACTTATAAAACTACAACAATCAAGATAGCATTATACTTCAAAAGAAGAGACAAACAGATCAGTGGAAGAGAATAGAAAGTCCACAAATACAACTGATTTTTAGAAGCAAAGGCAATTCTATGGATAAATGGCAGGTTTCTTTCAACAAATGGTGATAGGACAACTAGATATCCATAAGAAAAATGAATTTAGAAATACATCTTATGTTTTTCACAAAAGGTACATCAAAATAGATACATGACTAAATAGCAAAACACAAAATAATACTACTTCTAATAGATAACAAGAAAAATCTAGATGACCCTGGGTTTGATAATATATCCTTAGATGTAATACTAAAAACTTGACCCCTGCAAAAAAAAAAAAAAAAGAATTTGGACCTTATTAAAGTTAAAAGCTCATGTGTTGCAAAAGAAACTGTTAAGACATTGAAAATACAATTCACAGAGTGGGAGAATGCCTTTATGAAACACATTATCTGATAAAGGACTGGTATCTAAAAAACACAAGGAATTCTTCAAACTCAATATCAAGGAAATAGCCAATCCAATTTGAAAATGGACAAGAGAGAGGCAGTCATTTGGTGCAGGTTAAGATGCCACTTAGGATGTCCACCTCCCAAATTGGAGGGATTGGGTTGGAGTACTGGCTCTGCTTCTGATCCAGCTTCCTGCTACTGTGAATTCCAGGACCAAGCAGGTGATAGTTCAAGTATTTGGGTCCCAGTTCTACATGTGGGAGACCCAAATTGAGTTCCCTCTGGCTTTGGCTAGATCTAGCCCTGGCTGTTGTGGGCATCTGGGAAATGAATTAACATATGGAAAATTTTTCGCTTTCTTCCTCCCCACCCCCACTCTCCTTCAAATAAAAAGGTGAGTAAAAGATCTGAACAGTCACTTTGGCAAAGAGGATATACATATTGCAAACAAATGTAAGAAAAGACAATCAACTTCTCATGTTACCAGGGAACTGTAACCTGAAACAAAATTGATATACCATCACAGAATTAGAATTGCTAAAATAATAAAAATAATAGTAACAAACTAACAATACCAATTGCTGTTGAGGCTGTGAAAGAGCAGGAACTCTCACTCATTTGCTGGGAGTGGAAAATGGTATAACCACTTTAAAAGTGAGCTTGACCGCTTCTTACAAAACCAGTCTTACTGTAGGATCTAGCAAGTAAGCATCCAGTTATTTGCCCAATAGATTTGAAAACCTATGTCTACAAAAACCCATGAATGTTTAGCAGCTTATCCATAATTTCTCCAAAGTGGAAGCAACCAAGATGGTTTCTAATACACAAATAAGGATAAGCAAAAAAATGGTACAACCATATAATAGAATATTATTTAGTGATAAAAAAAAAGGCTATCATGCCATGGACGTATATACCTTAAATGTATTTGTTTAGTGAAGGAAGCTCATCTGAAAAGGTTCCACACTCCAACTACATAACACTGTGGAAAAGGCAAAAGTATAGAAGTAAAAACAAAAAACAGTTGTTGTGAGGCATTCAGGAGAGGGAGAGCTATAAAAAGGTAAAGAAC
Organism: Oryctolagus cuniculus; assembly: GCF_964237555.1. NCBI lineage: Eukaryota > Metazoa > Chordata > Mammalia > Lagomorpha > Leporidae > Oryctolagus > Oryctolagus cuniculus. The sequence goes on from NC_091443.1 coordinate 38,092,990, forward strand.
ATGGATTCTTCTATTCCTTATGATTCTGTAAGGGTATATATGTGACATAATGCATTTTTCAAAACGCAAACACCCATTACAATATAAGGAGTGAACCTTAATGTAACCTACAAACTTCAAGTAACAATAAGACATAAATATGTTTTTGTTAGTTGCAACAAATGTTCCTGAGCCTGGAGGGGGTATGTGGGAATTCTATGCTATCTCCTCCATCTTATTGTAAATCTAAACTGTTCTGATAAATAAAGTCTATTAACTGAGCTCTTCTTCTCCACACGTGGAGTAGGAAAGAAGACTGCCTAACCAAATTCAGTAGGAATCAAACTGACAGAGAACAAAGAAACAGTTAAGCATGGTCAGTATAGTGTCCACTTCAGACCCGGGAAAACCTGAATTCGGCTATCTCTGTCGTAATTTATAACGGTGATAAACTGGAGCACTTTCACAGGAGGGTTTACCAGGTAGGGGAATGATCTGTGAAACTTACATGGTTACTAAAAAATGTTTGATGAAACACACTGACCAGAAATTAAGAAAAAATTAGAAATATTTTCAATATTTTGAATATATAATATAACATCTGATATATGTTATAATAATAAGTATATTCAAATATTTGTAGAGGCAGTTTATGGAGTTCTGTGCTTCTTCCAGGAGTAACAGATTCCAGCTCACAATGGGAATTACTGATTAGGATTGTAAAACAGAATGTTGATGCCTTACCAAAAAATGAGTTGTTTTCACTGTATTAATACAGCCACTAAATGTACAACAAGCTGTTAGATATGGTATAGAAGAAATCTCTGTAGGCCTGATCAAATTATCTCTAAATATAAAGGATCTCTCAATACAGAGGCCTAGATAAATGGCAGATATCATAAATTTTTACTCTAACTCTACTTAGATGGGGTACTCTAAGATCAGTCACAAAGTTGGAGGATCATAGTTCAGCATACACTCTAGCTAATTTTCTTAGGAAATGGCTGAGCAGTTTGTTCAACTACTGAATACTTTTTGCAATTTTAACAGCATGAAAAATGATTACACTAAAAATGTAAAAATTGCTTGATAAGGTTGAACATAGGTTCAACAGTTTTCAATTTTATTAATGTCTCAACTCTTATAGTAAAAGTAAATCAAATATATTATATTATATATTATAAATAGCTGGATAAGCTTTGATGCTGATCCGAGACACCAGATCTAAATGCATGCATTTTATGAGACTATTCAAATGCACAATACATGGTATACAGCTATTCCTGAAGAGCTCTTTGGCTAACTGAATTGTTGAATAAAGGATTCAGTCAACACAAACAAATCATAAGCATACATTTTGTTTTACTTGGAGTTGGGTGGCTGCATTGTGACACCTTAGGCCTTGCTTTCCTTCCTTCTATAAATGAATGACTACTGTGTGCTGGGCACTTTGCTAGGGCTAGAGATAAGAGTATTGACTAAACACATGTTTCAAATGATTATAAATGCTATAAAGAATGGGAGATGATATTTGAGTTGAGATTTAAAGATAAATGTAGGTATTAATTAGAGGAAGGGTGGAGGAAGAATTTCAGGCACAGAAAGAACACGGGAAAAGGCTTCATGGTTATAAGAAAGGATGTCTAAAGAGCTAAAGGAAGCCCCACCAGGCTAGTGTTAACAAACAAATGAAAACATAGCACTGGACCACTTAGAGCCTTCACAAAATTTATTTATTTGAAAGTCAGAGTGAAATGGGGGGTGGGGGAGAATCTTCCATTTGTTGTTTCATGCCCCAAGTTGCTACAACGGCCAGGGCTGAGCCAGGCCAAAGCCAGGAAACAGGAGCTTCATTAGGGTCACCCACATGGGTGGCAGGGGTCCTAGCATTTTGACCATCCTCTGCTGCTTTCCTAGTCCATTAACAGGAAGCTGGATCAGATGTGCAGCAGCCAGGACACCAACTGGCACCCATATGGGATGCTGGTGTCAGAGGTGGTAGCTTTACCTGATACGTCACAACGTCAAACTCAAGATTTGCCTTTTTAAAAAACTGCTATGACGATAGGGTATTTTGTATAGCTAAAAGTGTCTCCATCACCTGATTGGACAATATGCCTCTAACTGCTAAGCTGCACCTTCTTTGTTCCTTCTGTGAGCAGGATAACTCACAGAAGCTCAAGACAGGATAGTTCAAGACAGGATAGTTCAAGAGAACACGGAAGTATACTGAGGCTCAAATCTAGGCAAGATAGCAAAAAAATCAGGAACTCAACCTGAACTCAACCTGAACTCGATATATTAATTATGAAGATTTTATTTTGTTTTCTACCAGAGATTATGACTCACTAAATTCTCAAAATACACCTGTCTTATAGATGGGATATCTCTTGGAAGATCTTGAGTTTAGGATCATCTCATTTAGGATCAAGTTGTCTGCACTTGCTGTTTTCACTTTCTCATCTTTAATTCACGGTATTACAATCTACTTTGTCCAACTATTCCTATGTGTTGCTTTCAATCCTTACCTTGTTTGACCTATCTGAAGCCTGTGCCTTCTGAAAATACCTTCTTTTTTGGCTCTCCCTGAATATTCATTTTTCTTGATGCTTCTCAGTATCCTTGGGGTAGAGAGAAACTTCATTTCCGCACCTGTCCCTTAATTGTTGGTGTCTTCTCTTTCTACCCACACTCCCTTGATTTTAATCCACTTTCATGGCTTCACTTTATCATCTATATAGCTAATGACCCTTAATTCTGAAGTAATTTATCTCTAGCTCTGATATCTGTCCTGAGCACCAGATCTATATAATCACTTCACAGACATCCCCACTTTAAACCATTCTGCAAAGATCTACAACTGAACTCATGATCTCATTTTATACCCCTCTCTAAATCAGTTATTCTTCTTCCTCCTCTTTGCCAAGGACACAATCATCTACTGAATTTTTCAAATGCCAAACCTATGCATCATCTTTAATAAACTATGTTTCACTTACAAACGTATTCAATTCTATTGATTTAAACTTAAGTCTCCTTTGCAACTTTCAATTTACATGTAGCTCTACCACCATTAATCTAGTGCTTACCACCATTTTCTCAAGTGGATTACTGCAATAGTCTTTTCTCTTGTTCCTTCCCTTGAGTGAGTCTTCTAAAGCATAGATATGAATGTATTATTTCCTGGATTAAAACTCTTTCATGACTTCTTACTGTTCCTAGGATCAAGCCCAAATTCCTTAAACATCATTTACAAAGCTCTTCATGATTCTCATTCCAGCTCATTTCTCATCTACCTATTTACCTCTAAACTCCAGACAGGATGAGTAACCTTAAAACAATGACACTATCTCCTTTTACTTAACTGGCTCCTTTTCATCCTTTAGATCTCAGCTTGAGTATGAGTTGCTCTAAGAAATCTGACCTGGTGTCTAGATTAGGTGATCCTATCGTGTGCTTTCATACTGGATAGACAGTAAGCATCCTGGAAAACTTTGTTCGCTATTTGATCTTTATCTGCTACAAAGAAAAGGATCAAATAAATATTTCTGAAATGGATCAATTAATTAGTTTCCTTAGGCCTGATCATGTGGCTGCTAGTTTTTATGTTTTAATGGTTGACAAAAATCTTTGTAATTTGTATGTGCCCTGAGAATATAAGCTATGAATATTTGGTACTGGTCTATAGTTAACCAATGTGGATTATAGGTTGGTTGCTTTGTGAGTAATAAGAATAAAAAGCATAAGATTTAAAAGAAATCAGATTTAAGAAAGAAAGCAAATGTAACTGCCATGAGTTACTCTACTCTGGATGGGGGTTTTAAAAAAACTCTCCTCACAGTAGAATCATTGTGGATTTCAGCAGTTTACATTTAACACCCCAAACAAGTGCTACTGGAGGCCCCCCTGGTGGCTGAGTTAACATTTACTTATTGTGACAAAGTTCTAGAAAGGGGGTTCATTCATTCAGTAAATGCTTACTGAGCATCTACACACACACACACACACACACACACGCACGCTATATGTGGCAAGTAGATAGTAAATGCTTTGAGATACAATAGTAGCCAAAGCATAAAAAAATCTCCATACTACATTTATTCACCATTTTATCATTAGCATCTGCAAAATGCTTAAAAAGTATTTATGAATTGTTAACTAATGGCTTCTTAGGGCCGGGATCCAACCTGAATCATCCTTATGTCTTGATGGCCTTCCATTTTCAGACATGGTATTGCACAGCAGATCTGTATATGGGGAAGGAGGATTGTGGCACGATTCCCCTGGGATTAATCTCTACTTCTCTCTTGTTTTCCTTTAACTCTCAGATTTTAAAATCATTTCACCATAATTTAACAATACAATTTAAAGCAGGTCTCTTAAAAATGAATAGGTGGGGAGAAATGATTTTAATTATAATTTTGTTGATAATTTTGCCTATGGTATTCATTCATACCAGGATGATCTCAAATTTTAGCAAATCATACAGGTGCTCTACCTATCTTCTTTATAAGGAAATCAATTCATTATTTTATCCCATTTTCAGTAGTTTCTCTGTACAATACATGGAATTGAAAACTTGAACAAAGTCAGCCCAAGCTTCTTTCAAACTGTTTGCCTACATGTTTTAGGGATTACAAAGATAAAAGTAGGGTTATTGTCTCTTTGAGAGCTAAAGTATTCACTAAGCATTCATTGAGGTTTCTTCAAAATGGAATACTTGGTACATCAGCAGTATGATAACACTAAAATGTGCTTTATACCACATTTATAAGCATCAGAATTCTTTTAAAAATGTAGCTAATAATCAGAATGAATGTCATTTACTTTTGTTTTGGTCTCCAGGGAATACTGTTTACTTTGCTTTAAAATTTATGAGTCATTTGGTTATATGCCTTTTTTAATTAGCTTGAAGGAAGCAATCACTGGGGAGAAAGCGGAAATCAATTCTGATTCGATATTGATAGCTACTGTGCTGTAAACTGTGTGTCCTTTCTAATTAAATGTAAACACGTTCAGTTCTAAAGTCCAGCAGCAATGACAACAGTCACTAGGAAAGATTGCTTAAGTGCTGCTCAACTGACTAGCCTGGCCTTTATTTCTTTCAAAGTTGTGCTTGTGCAATCAGCGGTGGGGTGAATGCTGGTTGTAACTGACTTTTTTTAGGTCATCTTCAGAGAAAAGATTTGACAAGAATGTAGAGTGCTCTGTAATACCCAAAGTTACTTATTAACTATGTCCTTCTGATAGCTAATCAATGGCATTGCACAGAGTCAAATTTGGTGCACTAAACTACCCCCTTGCCCAAAGCCAAGTCTTGGTAAATATTTAATGGCTGTAAAGGTGTTTTGCTAGTTATCAAACTGATATGTTAAAGGATCTTAAAAGCAACTTTATCTTGCCTTCTCTTCCATAAATAATTTGCTCAGCAATATACTGTGTAGGTGTAAAAGCATTTGGATTATTTCATTTCATTGTATCTTGCTCAGAAAAAGATCACATGGAAATTAATATATAAAATAATGCTCATTTTAATCAAGTACTATGTCACTTAAACATAAGAAGGAAAAACAGCAACCCTGAAACTTTTTACCTTGGAAATATGCCAACTTCAAGTATAAATCCAGCCCCTTCTAGTTTACTAAACACTAAATTAGACTTGTTCAAAACCTGTTATACAGCTGCTCTCATAAGGAAATGTTATAAAATTTCTGTTGCTATAGAGTTGCAACATAGTCTGTAAAAATCAGAAGACATTTAATTTTTTGTTTTTATTCTACACAATAAATGTTTAGTTTTACATATTTAACTTTTTAATTCTCTATTGAATTTTATTTCCTTTTATTTTTATCTTCTTTCATTCCTAATTAGGCAGAAAAACCAGGAGTTTTATTTTTTTTTAAATAGGAAGAACTATCTACAGACTTAAATTTTATTAGAATGCTTGATAATTGCTCAAGTCCTTTCTAGAAATGAGGTTGATTTCTTTAAATTTGTATTTCTTTCATTCTTACATATTTTAATTCTTTGTTTTTATTCTGGCCACAGCAATCATTTACATGTATTTCAGTCTAAAAATTCAATATAGTTTCTAAACACCTGACTGAAGTATGAAATTTAATAGCCTAATTGTAAAAAGACACAAATTATTTTCCTAAGAATCAAATAAAAGCTGATGACCCAAAGTATTATAAAGAATCAATGCTCCTTCAAGAAGCATAGTCCATCAAAAGGGTTAAAACTGAAAAAAAAAGTTTTAATGTCAAAAGGTAAGTTAAGTTTTCAGAATGGAAAAATAGTTCAAATGTGCCAGATTTGAGGTGGTCATGTTGGATTTAGCAATTCTGAAATGATCTGTTTATATTACTATGTGGTGGTCTGAAAGGAATGTTTATATATATATATTTTTATATAATATGTGTATATATGTATATATATTTGCCTGACATGGTTGGTGTTTGAAAGAGAAATAGCTTTATACTATCAATGACATATGAAATTAACTTTTAAGATACTAGCAATGGTCCAAATGTTATAAAGGAAAGGTTTCTCAATTTTTTCTAAAATCTTGTCAAAGGATTATTTAATAATATTGGAATGTGTTGAAAGTGCAAGGTACCATATTCCAAACTTAAAAGGAGTTTCATTTTGTATGCTGTTGATCTTAGCATATCAAAGTTTGGAAAGATGGCATAAGATATAAATGTTTTTAAGTTAGTATTCCTGGTTTTTATCTACTGAAGACATGTCAATCTCAATTTTGATTTATGAAATGGTATAGAAAACAAAGATACACTTCTACTTCTCAAATTTTGGCCAGAGACCCAGTTCAGACAAGAAATAGGGGCAGGTTGGCAGGTACATTTTTAGGGCCTTAATCTAAAATGGCCACTAAAATATTTCACTGAAATAAGTAAAAATTATCATGCTAGTTAACTCATGCTCTATGGGTAACTAATTAATTATGTAAGTGAAAAAATACAAAGTGGGTGTACTGTTGCTGAAATAAATATGAATTAAAAATTTTTTTTTCTGGGGTCGGCGCTGTGGTGCAATGGGTTAAAACCCTGGCCTGAAGAGCCAGCATCCCATATGAGCGCAGGTTCTAGTCCCGGCTGCTCCACTTCCGATCCAGCTCTCTGCTATGGCCTGGGAAAGCAGTAGAAGATGGCCCAAGTATTTGGGCCCCTGAACCCACGTGAGAGACCCGGAAGAAGCTCCTGGTTCCTGGCTTTGGATTGGTGCAGTTCCGGCCATTGCAGCCATCTGGGGAGTGAACTAGTGGATGGAAGACCTCTCTCTCTGTCTCTACCTCTCTCTCTAACCTATCTTTCAAATAAAAAAAAAGTCAATCTTAAAAAATTTTTTCTGGCTCTGATACACATGCAAAAACAAACTGTATATGGCTGGCGCTCAATAGGCTAATCCTCTACCTGCGATGCCAGCACCCAGGTTCTAGTCCCAGTTGGGGTGCCAGATTCTTTCCCGGTTGCTCCTCTTCCAGTCCAGCTCTCTGCTGTGGCCCGGGAGGGCAGTGGAGGATGGCCCAAGTGCTTGGGCCCTGCACCCGCAAGGGAGACCAGGAGGAAGCACCTGACTCCTGGCTTTGGATCAGCGTGGTGCACCGGCCACAGCGCGCAGGCCGCAGCAGCCATTGGGGGGTGAACCAATGGAAAAGGAAGACCTTTCTCTCTGTCTCTCTCTCTCTCACTGTCCACTCTGCCTGTCAAAAAAACAAAACAAAACAAAACAAAAACAACAACAACAAAAAACCAAACTGTATCAACTTCATTCTATCAGCCGGTTAAATTCTAAAGCCAAATAACAGGTGGTTCAATGCTATAGGTGATTTAGTTCTAAACTTTTTAATGTTTCTTTAGAAACTGTCTATTTGGGAAAATTGCAAAAGTCAAGCCCAAGAAACTACAGTATCACACAGCAGGGGAATCTAACCAGTTTGTTTGAGATCAAAGAGGGCTTCTTAGAAGACATAATACCTAAACTAAGCCTTGAAAAACTAGAAGGGACAGCCCTGTGGCACCATGGGTTAAGTTGCCCTCTACAGCACCAGTATCCCATATGGGCACTGGTTTGAGTCCTGGTTGTTCCACTTCCCATCCAGCTCCCTGTTAATGCACCTGGGAGAGCAGCAGAGGATGCTTGGATCTCTGCATGAACAAAGGAGACCTGGATGAAGCTTCTGGCTCTTGGCTTTTGTCTGGCCCAGCCCTTATTCTTTGAGGCCATTTGGGCAGTAAACCAGTGGATGGAAGATATATATCAAATATTAGTTATGGAACCCTGTAAAAATCACTAAGCCTCTCCCTGTTTTACTTTTTAAGCAATTTAAATGAAGATAATTCAAGTTACTCATTATCTTGATCAAAAGTGCTTATGACCAGATGAAGACTATGGATAATAACATAATTGCTCATCACACATTGAACAAAGCTTCTGAAACATCTTAAAGTTAAAAACAATCTCTCATTCTCAGTGCATGACAATACTCAAGATCATCACAAGAGCACTGAATGAAATGTCTTCCACTAGTAAATAAAATGCACATGCCAACATCATTCATTTTCCAATCCACTATTGCTGCTCCTTAATACCACTGCCTAGTTTCCGAAAGACAGTTCCTTAGAAGGCCATTAAACCAGAAAATACCAAAGGACTAAAGCTTAAGGAAGAGAGAATGAATATCTTACTACTTGACATTAATCACATTAACTCAGGGTACCTAACAGATGGCTTTAGCATTACTCCTCACTGGGAGACACTGAAATTAAAGCACAGGGCTTTAAAGTCAATGGGAGTTGCACAACTGAAACACCCTATGTCAATTTGATAACATGCCCCTAAGTTATTGTTCATGGATACTACCATTCCTCTGTTTTGTGAAGAGTTAAAGTATGTGCAGTCATTCCCTATTTTCACAATATTCTTTCTGACAATAAAGATAACAACTATGAGAACAGTTTTTAGCTGGCTAAACCTGATATACTGGTTTTGTTAATAAAAAATTCATGACAATTAATGAAATGGATCTATTAAGACAGTCCCCCAAAGTAGTACAGTTGCCCCACCTACAAATGAACTTCTCATGACCTATATTATTCAAAAAGAACTGTAGTGACTTGCACTGAAAACTGTTACATCAAAAAGTTCAAACCAAATCAAAGCATTGCTCAGAAGTTGGCAAGATACTTCAAGAAAAGAATGCTTGATATGCCCACTGTTAATCGTTTTCATTTGCTGTTCATACTCATTGATCATTTCTGTAATTCAAGCTTTTCTGTTATAGTAAATTTTAATAAATGTAAATTATATTTAAAATTATTTTAAGATATTAATAACTAACACTTGGCTGAGTTCCAGATTTCTTATTTTGTTACTACAAATGCATTGAAAAGAGAGACTGTTTAGTAGCCATATCTCTTTCTTTTCATCTCAAGTCCTTAATGGTCAAGTGCTAGGCAAAGAGAATAGACAAAAGAACCTTAAGGCTCATAATGATTTATTTGATGTGATTTGACAAATATAACCCACTAGAACACTTTTACAGTCTTCCCCTTAAAAATAATCCTTTGTTTTACCTAACCCATGCTTTGTTTTCTAAAATCTACTGGATACAGATTCTTTTACTACAATAAAATGTGCTTTCTTTTTTGAACAATCCTAGGGCTATCATGAGAAATAATCAACTCCATTTCCCTGAAGAATCAGAGTTTACACAGAAAAGCTCATTGTTTAAGAATGACAGACTTACCCCAAAAGACAGGTGAATGAGTTGCCCTTGATGAAGATAAGATAAACTTTTGATGTACCATCTTTTTTAAACTAAAGGAGTCTCACCAGTGTTTTAGACTATCTTATTTAGGCATAAAAATTTATTTTTCAAAAATTTTCAGGCTGGCGCCGCGGCTCAATAGGCTAATCCTCCACCTGCAGCGCCAGCACACGGGGTTCTAGTCCCGGTCAGAGCTCTGGATTCTGTCCCAGTTGCCCCTCTTCCAGTCCAGCTCTCTGCTGTGGCCCAGGAGTGCAGTGGAGGATGGCCCAGGTCCTTGGGCCCTGCACCTGCATGGGAGACCAGGAGAAGCACCTGGCTCCTGGCTCTGTCTCTGTCTCTCACTCAGTGTTCACTCTGCCCATCAAAAGAAAAAATTTTTTTTCAAGTACGTGCAAGTGCAGAAACATTCACTTTTTTAATGTTTTTTTTTTTTTTTTTATGTGAAAGGCAGAGTAAGAGAGAGAGAGAGAGAGAGAGAGAGAGAGATTTCACATCCACCAGTTCACTCCCCAAATGCCTTGACAGCCAGGTGTGGGCCTGGCTCAAGTCAGGAGCTGGGAAACTCCTATGTGGGAGGCAGAGATAAAATTACTTGAGTCACTATCTGCCGCCTCTCAGGATGTGCAGAAGGAAGCTGGAATAAGGAGTAGAGCCAGGACTTGAACCTAGGCATACTGATATGAGATGCAGCCATCCCAAATGGCAACCAAAACACTGGCAAATGACAGCCTCAGAAAAATTGGCTGCTAAGACACCTATAAGACCATCTCAATAGCTACATTTTTTCTTTTCTACAAATGTTAAGTGAACACTTATGCTAATTTACAAGACAGTGCACATAAGATGTAGAAATAGAGGCTGGAGCTGTGGCGTAGTAGGTAAAGCCACTGCCTGCGGTGCCAGCATCCAATATGGGCAACTGGTTCGAGACCTATCTGCTCTACTTCTGATCCAGCCCCTTGCTAATGCACCTGTGAAGGCAGCAGAAGATGGTCCAAGTATCTGTGTCCCTGAACCCGCCTGGAGACCCAGATGAAGCTCCTGGCTCTTGGTTTCACCTGGCCCAACCTTGCTGTTGTGCCCAATTGGGGAGTGAACTAGCAGATGGAAGATAGCTCTTTTCCTCTGTCTTTCCCTTTCTCTCTCTGTGATTCTGTCTTTCAAATAAATAAAATAAACCTTTTAAAAAAGTTACTGCTAGATAGTTTAGCTGCCACTTACAACATTGGTATCCCATATTGTGGCACCTTCTGTTTACCAACAAGCAAAGAACTTGCTATCTTTTCTCTAAAGAAACTCATTGAACTATTAGAAAAATGAATTATCTGAAGGAAACTAGTCTGGATAAGCACACACAAAGTAAAACGGTCCTTGTTTCAGCACTTGAGGAATTATTTAGTCGACAGCTTAAAATGAAAGCAAATCCTACCAGTTTGTGTCCCTTATTTTCTCAAACTCAGTGCTTTTCACAGAATTCACATAAAGAAACTGATTCACTCACATAATAGCTAAGGAAGTCCAACCAGACACTTTCTGACTATGAAAGTATAGATGCTGAGTATCACAGGATTGCAAAGAAACAAGTTACATAAATAGAAACATTGATCTCCAAATAAATAGTTTACATAAAAATAAGAAAAAAATTAAAATAGTGAAATATGAAAAGACATACTGACTATGCAATATCAGGATGCTATGAAAAAAGAATTCAAAATAAGAAAGTATTTTTTAGAGAATAATGATATCAATTATGAACTTACAGGTTAATAGGAAGTCTTGGTTGCACAACAAGGTGCACTTGAATGCTACTGAATTACTTGTGTACTGAAAAATGGCTGAAGTAGGGGGCCAGTGCTGTGGTTGAGTGAGCTAAGATGCCTCCTGCAACACTGGTTCCGCTTCCGCTTCTGATCCAGCTCCCTCTAATGCACCTGGGAAGGCAGCAGAGGATGGCCCAAGTTCTTGGGCCCCTGCCACCCATGTGGGAAAACTGGACAGAGTTCTGGGCTCCTGGCTTCGGCCTGGCCCAGCTCTGGTTGTTGTGGCCATTTGGGGTGTGAACCAGCACATGGAAGAGATGTCTGTCTGTCTGTCTGTCTCTCTGTCACTCCGCCTTTCAAATAAATGAATAAATCTTTATAAATCTTTAAAAATGGTTAAAGTGGTAAATTTTAGGCCATACAATTAAGAAAAACATAACATGTAAGCTTTCACCCAACTTGCCAAATGGAAAAGCATTTCTCAGAAAAATTCCTCTTAGTTAATACACTAGTTAGAAACAAAATTGAAGAAGTAGTTATGTTTTTACTTTCATGCAAGTAAATGTTTCAAATACATGATAATGAAAAAACTCAAAATAAATTTGAAGAAATTTCAAAGACCAGATATCGGAAATTTACAGATTAAGAAATGGAAAGAAAAGTATGAAATAATCAGTCCAAGAGAACATCATCTGACAATCAGAAAACCAGAAGTAGACATAGGAGGGGAAAGGGGTTGAAAATTATCAAATGATTTTAAGGGGGCATTTCTCAGAGTTAAAAGACCGCAATCTTTGGCCGGCACTGCGGCTCACTAGGCTAATCCTCCACCTGCGGCGCCGACACCCCAGGTTCTAGTCCCGGTCGGGGTGCTGGATTCTGCCCCAGCTGCTCCTCTTCCAGTCCAGCTCTCTGCTGTGGCCTGGGAGTGCAGTGGAGGATGGCCCAAGTGCTTGGGCCCTGCACCCGCATGGGAGACCAGGAGGAAGCACCTGGCTCCTGGCTTTGGATCAGCGCAGCACGCTGGCCGTAGTAGCCATTTTGGGGGTGAACCAACGGAAAAGGAAGACCTTTATCTCGGTCTCTCTCTCTCTCACTAACTCTGCCTGTCAGAAAAAAAAAAAAAAAAAGACAGCAATCTTCAAATTGAAAGCATCTGCAAGTATGGATCACAATGAATGAAAAAAGATCCACTCCCAGACAACTTATCATGGTGTTTGAGAACAACAAGGTGAAAAAATTTTTAACATCTTCCATGAGAAAATGTCTACAAAGGAAGATTGATTTGACCCATTCTGGAATCAGTTATGGGAAGCAGGAAAGGGGTAGAAAAATATCTTAAGAGTTTTGACGGGATATATTATGTTCAAATTTAAATTTTATATTCAGAGAACTTTTCCATTTGTAAGTGACTTGAAGAGGAAATAAAGCAAGAAAGAAAATCCTAGAAACAGTGAAACAAACAAACAAAAGTGAAGAGAAATCCCTGAATGACAACTGCACTGCAGCCTAGAAAGTTACCAACAGGTCCAGACTGTAACAGGAGGGTGGAGGGCTTAGTCAAAGAGGGACTGCATAACACAGAAGGTGAGAGTGATGGGATGGAAAAAGCTGAAATAATAAAGCACAAGATCCAACAAAAAGAATAGAAATTAGGAATTTCAGACAAGATGAAAAAAAAAACTGCAAAAAAGGTCCTGGCTCAAATAGAAACATAAAAATGTGGCATGATTTTAAGAAACAGATGGAGTATTTTTAAGAAATCCTTTTTTCTTGATCCAAAGGACATTCTCTTTGGCACAGGGTTCACAATTTCAATCCAAAAGAAAAGAACTATAATTCTAGGCCAGCACCATGGCTCACTTGGCTAATTCTCCGCCTGCGGCACCAGCACCCCAGGTTCTAGTCCCGGTTGGGGTACCGGATTCTGTCCCGGTTGCTCCTCTTCCAGTCCAGCTCTCTGCTGTGGCCCGGGAAGGCAGTGGAGGATGGCCCAAGTACTTGGGCCCTGCACCCGCATGGGAGACCAAGAGGAAGCACCTGACTCCTGGCTTCAGATCAGCGCAGCGCGCCGTAGTGGCCATTAGAGGGGTGAACCAACGGCAAAGGAAGACCTTTCTCTCTGTCTCTATCTGTCTCACTAACTCTGCCTGTCAAAAAATAAAAAAAAAAGGAACTATAATTCTAGAATACTACATGGCTAATATACTTAATAATGTTTCTTATTTTTCACATTGCATATAAAGCAATACATAATTTAATCTTTAAATCCACTAGATACAGATGATACAAAGAAGAAAAATAAAATTCAAATTCTTCATTTTCATTTAAGATGTTGGATAACTTTTTAAGGTTACTTGGGAAAATCAGGATTCTTTACAAATCTATAGTTATTATGTCAATGTTTTCTACAAGCCTACATTATGTCAATTTTTATACTGTTCAATATAATTATTTAAAATATAACCAAAGTATATGCATGCTTTATTGAAGTACTTTTTTAATTTGTAGATTATCTGTCAAACATTTCTTCCATTTTTACAGATAAAATCAATTGTAGAAACTTTTAATATAGAGATGAAAAGAAAATGGAACAAGCTATTGATTCTTAGAGATGACTTTGACAAAGCAAAAGTCTCAGCAACCTGTCTGATCAAGTACTGATGCGTGGAATGTGCAAAATACCTCTTCAGGTGACAGAAGGAAGAATGTGATCATGCTGCCATTCCCTTCTTTGTTGGCATAAAACAGAAATTATTTTAAGGTGGTTCCTGAGTATGTCTATTGAGTGGAAAATGAGTTAGAAAAGATTAAAGAGTTATGTGAGGCCGGCACCATGGCTCACTAGGCTAATCCTCTGCCTGCGGCGCCAGCACCCCTGGTTCTAGTCCCGGTTGGGGCACTGGATTCTGTCCCGGTTGCTCCTCTTCCAGTCCAGCTCTCTGCTGTAGCTCAGGAGGGCAGTGGAAGATGGCTCAAGTGCTTGGGTCCCTGCACCTGCATGGGAGACCAGGAGGAAGCACCTGGCTCCTGGCTTCGAATGGCGCAGCACCGGCTATAGCAGCCATTTGGGGAGTGAACCAACAGAGGGAAGACCTTTCTCTCTCTCACTGTCTATAACTCTCTCTGTCTCTCTCTCACTGTCTAACTCTGCCTGTCAAAAAAAAAATATATATATATATATAAATAAAGTTATGTGAAAATAAATCCCAAAGATCTTAAACTTGAAGTCACAAAGGAAAGTGAATGTCATGAAATTTGAACATAGCATATATTCAACACAAGTATTTATTAATAAAAAAACTGAGTGATCTCCATACAAATGAAAGAGTCAGCACAATACTGATCTTGAAAATCCAAGCATCTGCGGTTCTTCTATATACTTAATATTTGTAAAACTAACAGTAAAAAGGAAGACTATTAGTTCTGTAAAATCCATCTAAGATTTCTGCCTTGTACTCTATTGCTTAACCCCTCCCCATCAACAGATTTTAAAATGTAACTGCACAGGCCGGTGCCGTGGCTCACTAGGCTAATTCTCCGCCTGCGGCGCCGGCACACCGGGTTCTAGTCCCGGTCAGGGCGCCGGATTCTGTCCCGGTTGCCCCTCTTCCAGGCCAGCTCTCTGCTGTGGCCAGGGAGTGCAGTGGAGGATGGCCCAAGTGCTTGAGCCCTGCACCCCATGGGAGACCAGGAGAAGCACCTGGCTCCTGGCTCCTGCCATCGGATCAGCGCGGTGCGCCGGCTGCAGCGCGCTGACCGTGGCGGCCATTGGAGGGTGAACCAACGGCAAAAGGAAGACCTTTCTCTCTGTCTCTCTCTCTCACTGTCCACTCTGCCTGTCAAAAAAAATAAATAAATAAAAAATAAAATGTAACTGCACAGCAAACAGTGACACTAACTTCCTCGTAAAGATTTTAAGACTATATAATAAAAGAATAAAATGAACTGTTGATACTTTGAAAATTGTTAGGATATTTTTACTAGTTGTTATTAATTATTTATTGGCAAATCAAATACAATGTTATGAATAAAAAAGTCGATAAATATAGTATGGTAAGTAATAAGAGTTTTGCTATTTTAGAAGTTATTTATAACAACATGAATGAAAACAAAAATGATTTTCAGCTAGCGACACTGTGGGCACATATAAATGAACTACAAAGACCAGTTTCTGACTACTGTCTGCTAATAATAACTAATAGAATTAAAAAGGAGAGAACAATCCAACAGGGGAAGCAGGATACACAGCAGACTCATGGAATGGCAATTGCCCTAAATAGCACTCTAGCCTCAGAATCAGCCCTTAAGGCATGCGGTTCTGGCTAAAAAGCCCATGAGAGTTTTGCAGGCATGGAAAGCCAAGACACTGTGGCAAAAACAAACAAACAAACAAACAAACAAAAACCCTAAATGAAAGATCTCTGTGAATGATCCCAGCATAAAGAAGGGGCCATCAAAGAAGGTGGTACCTTTCTCTGAAGTAAGGAGAGAACTTCCACTTTGACTATGGCCTTGTCTAAATAAGATAGGAGTTTGTGAACTCAAGAGGCTTCCATAGTCTTGGCAGCTCATGACAAGAGCCTTGGGAGATTATAGACATCATAAATAAGAGTGTCAATTGTTAAATCTAACAACAGGAGTCACTGTGCACCTACTCCCCATGTAGGATCTCTGTCCTTAATGTGTTGTACTATGCGAATTAATGGTAAAACTACTACTCAAATAGTACTCTATACTTTGTGTGTCTGTGTGGGTGCAGTCTGTTGAAATCTTTACTTAGTATATACTAAGTTGATCTTCTGTATATAAAGATAATTGAAAATGAATCTTGATGCAGAATGGGATGGGAGAGGGGGTCGGGAGATGGGATGGCTGTGGGTGGGAGGGAGGTTATGGGGGGAAAAGCCGCTATAATCCAAAAGTTGTACTTTGGAAATTTGTATTTATTAAATCAAAGTTGGAAAAAAAACCAAGGACCAGTTTCAAACCAAGAAGCACACATAGGACATTTGGATTCCTGTTCCTTGTTTCAGAATTTGTTCTGCCTTCCATAATGGCTCTTTTCCAGTCCTCCATCAGTCCACACTGACTATGACAGCTTCTACTACAGTGCACAGACTGTTCCCCTTACCTGGATTAGTAGATACTGAAAAGCTATAAAGGACATTAGTGCTCAGTTGGAGTTTTCTCTTTGGTGCAGTAACTGAAACAATATTGGGAAACAGAGTTTTGGGGAGAAAAATTTCGTTTTTGTTCAGCCAGCCCTCCCCCCAACCCTTTTGCCTTTAATTATAAGGAGAGAGGTATTTGAAAGTACAATCTTTCTTCAAGGATTGTTCTATAAATCAGCTGTCACAGTCCTGAACTTTGGTCACGATCTTGTCTTCTTTGTCAATGGCCAAGTCATTTTACCTCTTTAGTTCACTAATCAACTTTTTTTTTTTTTTTTTTTTTTTTTTTTTTTGACAGGCAGAGTGGACAGTGAGAGAGAGAGACAGAGAGAAAGGTCTTCCTTTGCCGTTGGTTCACCCTCCAATGGCCGCCACGGCTGGCACTGATCCGAAGGCAGGAGCCAGGTGCTTCTCCTGGTCTCCCTTGCAGGTGCAGGGCCCAAGCACTTGGGCCATCCTCCACTGCCTTCCCGGGCCACAGCAGAGAGCTAGACTGGAAAAGGGGCAAGCAGGACAGAATCTGGCGCCCCAAACAGGACTAGAACCCTGTGTGCTGGCACCACTAGGTGAAGGATTAGCCTGTTGAGCCGCGGAGCTGGCTCCACTAACCAACCTTAATAGCTCCCTATCTGCCCATACATTGAAAAGATAGGTACCAATATTTTTTAAGATCTCTGAGCAAAAAAAATCACATTACATCTATATTACTAAAAAACAACAAGATTATTGGAATTAACATATTATGATAAATGAATAAGTCATGTTGATTCTAGTTTCCAGTGGGAGTAAAATGCAAATCAGCAGCATCAACAAATAGTACTGAATTATCCACAGACATATATGGATATCTGCCTCTTCTTACTCTATGTTTAACATATAATTATTCTGGTAGCTTCTACTATATACAAATGCAAAGACACAAGGAAATACATGTGCAACTATTAAGTATTTCAGTGCTAGCTGAGTGCATCTGGAAACTACGACTGGAAAGATACTCAGAAAGACACAGTTAAATGAGGAAACTAGAATCTGTATAATTAGGCTGTATTTTTTGAAGCTAAAACATTAAGTTTGTGGAGCCTCCTAAAAGTGTGATAAGTGTCCCTCATAAGATTACAGTCTGAAACCAGAAGACCTATTCATTTTGCAAATAATTATTAAACACCTATGAATAGCCAGACAGTATATTAGGTATGGGAATGAAAAGTCAGTAAGAAAAATACAAATTCCTGTCAAGGTAATTTTTGCAAATAATATAAGGTAAGGATTAATGTTAATTTTTAAATACAGTCATCTAGTTGTTTTATCACATTTTTTAAAAGTAAAAAACGTATTTATTAGAAAAGGAGAGACAGAGAGCAAGAATAAGAGTGAGAGAGATATCTTCTATATGCTGGTTTACTTCCCAAATGCCTGCAGCTGTTGGTACTGTGTTAGGTAGAAGCCAGGAGACTAAAACTCAATCCACTTCTCACATGTAGGGGCAGGAACACAAGTACTTAAACCATTACCTGCTACCTTCCAGGGTGTGTATCAGCAGGAAGTTGGGTTGGAAGCAGAGCTGGGACTCAAACTCAGGGACTCATTTGAAGTGTGTTTGTCTCCAGTGGCAATTTAACCACTGCACCAAATGTCCGCCTCTCTTTTTTTGATGGTCTATAATGTATGTCTAATCTATCACTAACACCAATATCCTGATATCTATTACTTTACAGAGTATGTTTTGAAATCAGGTATTACAATTCTTCCAATTGTTTCTTTTATAAAATTGCTTTGGCAACTTTAAATCATTTACATTTTCACGTAAATTTTAGCATTAGCTTGTCAAAAATCTACATCATAGACTGATATACTTTTTATTACAATAATGTGAAGTCTACAGATGAATTTCCAGAGAACTGATACCTTAGCAACACTGAACCTTCTCATTTATGAACACAGTGTATTTCTTTACTTACTCCATAGCTGCTTTCAGCAATCTTCTGTGTATTCAGGGTACAGTGTTAAGTTTGGACTTAAATTTTTTGTAATTTTGGATGACTTTAAAATTGATTTTCTTATTTTACTTTCTGATGGTTCACTGCTACTAGTCAAAATAAAATTGATTTTTGTATATATCAACCTGAATTCACTTATTCTCACCACTTTTTTAAAAGATTTATTTGAAAGCAGAGTTACAGAGAGGCAGAGGCAGAAAGGGAGAGGGAGAGGGGACAGGGGATGGAGGTGAGGAGGAAGGGGAGGAAGAGGGAGAGAATCTTCCATAGGCTGGTTCACTGTCCAGCTGGTGGCAACAGCCAGAGCTGCCACATGGGTGCAGGAGCCCAAGGACTTGGGCTGTCTATCACTGCTTTCCCAGGCCATTGCAGAGAGCTGGCTTGGAAGAGGAGCAGCTGGGTCTCAAACCAGCGTCCATATGGGATGCCAGCACTGTAGGCGGCAGCTTTAGCTACTACCTAACAGTGCCAGCTCCTCTCCTTGCTTTTTAAAAGATGCCTTAGGGCTGTCTATGAGTAAGGCAACTTTATTTTTTCCTTTTAAGTTTACAATGATTATGTATTCCTGTGGAATGTTAAAGTGGTCAGATAGGCATCAATATCTTTGTCTTATCCCCATTTTACATAAAATAATTGAAACTTTATCATTAAATACAATAGCTGTTTTGAATCGTTGTATTCCGTTAATATGGTGAATTTTACGGATTTTCAAACATTAAATCAACACCATTTGGTTATAATGCACGATTCTTTCTATATCTTGGTGGACTTGTTTTGCTAATTTTTATGGAGGGTGCTTTGAGTCTATGTTCCTGAGGAACACTGATCTGCAGTTTTCATTATTGTCAAACCCTGACCTGGTTTTAAAACTAACATAAAACTGACTGACATTATTACTGAATGGGAAAATATTCCCTTCTCTGCTTTCTGAAAATGTTTGTGTTAGGATTGTTATCATGTCTTCCTTTAACGGTTGCTAAAATTCATCCTGGGGGCCGGCGCCATGGCTCACCTGGTTAATTCTCCGCCTGCGGCGCCGGCATCCCATATGGGTGCCAGGTTCTAGTCCTGGTTGCTCCTCTTCCAGTCCAGCTCTCTGCTATAGCCCAGGAAGGCAGTGGAGGATTGCCCAAGTGCTTGGACCCCTGCACCTGCATGGGAGACCAGGAGGAAGCACCTGGCTCCTGGCTTTGGATTTGAGTAGCTCCAGCAGTAGTGGCCATTTGGGGGGTGAATCAGCGGAAGGAAGACCTTTTTCTCTGTCTCTCTCTCTCTCTCTCTCACTGCCTAACTCTATCAGTCAAAAACAAACAAACAAACAAACAAAAAACAACAACTTATCCTGAAGATATCTGGGCTTGGAGTTACTTTGCAGAAAATCTTAAATTATGAATTCAATTTTAAAATTGGCATAGGGATGTTCAGAGTTTCTACTTCTTAAGTCAGTTATAGGTTTATTTCTAGACTTCCAAATGTTAATATATTGATTTCAGTATCTATTCTTAGACTAGTACCACTTCATGCTGATGAACGTAGCTTCTTAATTTAGTTTTGATACGAGGATCTGTGTATTGCCCACTTTGTTCTCCTTTTCAAGAATGTTTTTACCATTCTTGGACCTTACAGTTTTATATGAATTTTAGAATTAACTTTGAATTTATCCAAAAAAAGTCTGTAGGGATTCTGATAGGCATTATACTGAATCTATAGATTGACTTGGTAAATTTTACTATATTAACTATATAAAGTCTTCTAATCCATAGACATGGAATTTTTCCATCTTAAAGATGTTTAATTTCTTTTAAAAATGTTTTTGGAGCTTTTAAAGTACAAGTTTTGTAATTCTCACATATTTTTCCAAGGTTTTTCTTTCTTGATTTCACTTTTGGATTGTTCAATACAGGTGTATAGAAATGCAACTTGTTTTGACACACTGATTTTCTTTTAATTGTGCAATCTCAGTAATTTTAGTTCATTAGTTTTAATAGTTTTCTTAGTGAATTTCATAGGGTCTTCAATATATATGACCATGTCATCTGTGAATAATGATCATGTTAATTCTTTTCCAATCTGGGAATATTTCTTTTCATTTTCTTGCAAGGCAAGTAAATTTCTAGCACAATGTTTCCTGCTAATGCACACCCGAGAAGTCAGTAGGTAATGGCTCAAGTACTTGGGTCCCTGCCACCCACCTAGGGTAGATCTAGAATAGATTTACCAGCTTCTGACTTTGGTCTGGTACAGTTCTGGCCATTCTGGGCATTTGAGGAGTCAGTCAGAAAACGGATGCCCTTTCTGTCTCTTTACTCACAAATCAATTGATTAATCAATCAATATTTAAAAGATAAGTTTATTTTGGTACAAATGTTGATTTTTCATAATATGCATTTCCATGAATGCTTTGAAGATCCCTCATATATGACATTATATTTATCCATTCATTAGTTGGTAATAGTTCAGCTCAGCTGTTTACAACATTTAGGTATTGTAGATAGTGTTATGAATATCAGAACACATGATATTGTTTAAATAACTTTTCAGTTCTTCTGAGTATTCAGGAGTGGAATTGCTCAATTACAAGCTAATTATATGTTTAATTTCATAAGCAGCTATGAAACTATTTCCTACAGTGGTTATATCATTTCACATTCCCACCAGTAATGTACCAATGTTCTGGTTATTCTACATTCTCACCAATTTTTATTATTCTCCTTTTATTAAATATCACTATAGTTGGCTGTAAGTGTTAACTTTAATGAGAACTGGAGCTTTGTTTTAAGATTTTTAGTAGGAGACATGGTTTTGTGACTGAGTTTCTACCAGAAGAGTTCTCTTTCAGAATTAGTGGTGGATTGATTCCATGACCTCTGCGGATATTATAATTTGTGGACAATCAAGCATTATATATATACAATGTAGTGTTTGCATGTAATCTACACACATCCTTCTGTACATTTCAAATTATGTCTGTATTCCTTATAAGGCCTAATATAATGTAAATGCTAAATAAAGTTTCAGAAAAACAAGAAAAATGTCTGTACATGTTCAGTACAGCTGAAATTAAAAAAATGTATTTTCAATTGTTGTTTGCTTGTATCTAAACCTGAGGAAAGAGAAGGTCAAAAGTACCTCAATTTCTGAAATGAAGGCTAAAGAGAACTCATTATATTTTTTCTTTAAGGTCTTTCTCAGGGAACAATCTATGTGGTATGAATATGAAGCATGCTATGAGAACATATTACAACAAAATTTGCATGACAGTTGTATGAATAGTGTTCAAGATATCAGTTTTATGGAATTTTAAACTCCAATTTCAGTTCATGGTAAGACAATTTTTACCCACTGCCACTTGTGAGAAACATGAAAGAAGCTAAAAATCAGTGTTGACTACAGTTCAAGAACTATGAGAGAAATAATATAAAATTATAATATTATATATATAGTTTAAGAAATGAGAGTATAATTAGAATGAAAAATACTTTTGAAAATACAAAGCACTATATAGCTACACACAGGAAAAAGTTCAGAATTAAATATTCAAATTTTCATGAAATGAGTAATGGAAGTAAAGGTAATTTTTAAAAATTTTGCATTGGGGCCGGTGCTGTGTTCCTCTCCCTAAATCTTAGGTAACTTGAAAAATTCATTCAAGATTAATTATATCGTAAAGATGCAATCAGCAAAATTCTGACTATAAAAAATTTAAAGAACAAAAAAACTGGTTTTCAATCAAAAATGTTAACAAAAAAGATGGAGTAGAAGCATGCAGTTTAAAAAAAGACATGTAAGTCAGTTTCAGTGCGTGGATGTACTTAAGTCCTGACTAAAACAAACAAATTAAATATGAATGAAACAATGGAAAGTTTCAACACTGACTGGGTATTTGATGATTATTAAGAAATTATTGCTACATTCTTTTTAAATGCGTTAAAGATACTGTGTTCATGTTAAAATCAGAGTCCTCATATTTAGAGATACCTACATTACTTAGTATATGGATATGGGATTTGCTTTAAAATAACTGGAATAGAAAGTAAGAGTACACATATGGCAGAAAGCATAAATGGAATAGGATTCACATGGGGTTGATGGTTTTGGAGGCAAGTGTTGAGCATATGTGGGGTTTATGCTGTCCACTTTTGTATAGGAAGGTACTTCAAAAAGTCCCTCCAAAATGAAATTAAGATAAGTTTATTTTGGCATGAAAATTTCTGAAATCCATTCATAGGTTATTCATAGTTTACATTTTTCCATAAACTTGTTGAAACTTCTCCATAAGCTTTTAAAATTTCCTTTTTAAAAATTATATAAATATTTGAATATAATTTCCACTTTTTTAAGAGAATAAATTCCAGATTCTCAAGGTTCTGTGGTTAAATAAAAATTAAACATATGTCAGTATTAAAATTTTTCCAAACTTCTCTCAATTCCGAAAGATAACACTATATGCTTACTACAACCTCTTTGTTTTTTGTCTATACTGTTCTTCTAGGCTTGAAGATCCTTTTTTTTTTCCTCTTCTGAGAACCTATTTGTTCATACATTAGTCCCAAGTAATCCATAAACTCTTGTCTATATTAGTTTACAATAATTTCTCTATCTAGTGACTTTCTATGAAGATTTTCAATTATTTCACTTAACAGCTTATAGTATTAAATGCTCTTTTTAAGAGTATATTATTTTCTCAGTACTTAATTTTAACCCATTTGAAGGTAGTAATTATTTTTTTTTACAGGCAGAGTGGACAGTGAGAGAGAGACAGAGAGAAAGGTCTTCCTTTTTGCTGTTGGTTCACTTTCCAATAGCTGCTGCGGCTGGCGCACCGCGCTGATCCGATGGCAGGAGCCAGGTGCTTCTCCTGGTCTCCCATGGGGTGCAGGGCCCAAGGACTTGGGCCATCCTCCACTGCACTCCCGGGCGACAGCAGAGAGCAGGCCTGGAAAAGGGGCAACCGGGACAAAATCCGGCGCCCTGACCGGGACTAGAACCCGGTGCGCCGGCGCTGCTAGGTGGAGGATTAGCCTAGTGAGCCGCGGCGCCGGCCTTGAAGGTAGTAATTATATTACTTCCTTTGTTATTCTGTTTCTCATAGGAGTCTTCAGAATTCTTAGTACAGATTGGCTCTTAATAAGTTCACAGAGGCTGGTGCTGCGGCTCACTTGGCTAATCCTCCGCCTGCGGCGCCTGCACTCCAGGTTTTAGTCCCAGTTGGGGCGCTGGATTCTGTCCTGGTTGCTCCTCTTCCAGTCCAGCTCTCTGCTGGAGACCAGGAGGAAGCACCTGGCTCCTGGCTTCAGATCGGTGCAGCGCCGGCCGTGGCGGCCACTTGGGGGGGTGAACCAACGGAAAAAGGAAGACCTTTCTCTCTGTCTCTCTCTCTCTCTCACTGTCTAACTCTGCCTGTCCAAAAAAAAAAAAAAAAAAAAAATAAGTTCATATAGAATTGAAAGTGGCTTTTTGGTTAATGATTACTTTTAAATATGGTTTTGCTATGTTAGTGATTAGGCGAGAACACTGATTAAAAACAATATTAATACTACAACATACTAATAAAATATAGTATTATGATCAAGTAGATAAAACTATGATCAGACACAGTATTTACGTTTGTGTCCGGATAGAAGATACAGTGCTAGAACTTAAAAGTGCTATAAAGAAATTCAGAGGCAGTTTAATTATAAATTTAGCAATGAATGCCATTGTCATTTGTATAGTTGAGTTGAACAGACAGTAACTGTCAAACTCCAAAGCAGGTCAGATTCCTTTAACCTTCTCACGCGCCTTTAACATGGTCTCAGAGTGTGCTTTATGTAATAAACCTATCAAGCACATTCATATCAGGAAAACAACACTGCAGTACCAGTTCTGCTTCAGCAGTAATTCTGAGGGAGGTGGGGGTGGGGGAAGCTGTCACAAGGTAGAGCAGAAGGCCCAGGTATCAGACAGGTAAGATAATACTCACACCTCTGTCACTGGCCGTGGTACGACATGGGGCACGCAAGTTCATCTCTGTGTTTCAGCTTCCCCATTTGTGAAAAGGGAAGCTGCCTTACAGAATGGGGAAGGGATTATATAGAAACATAATGTATATAACAAATCCAAGACAGAAGACACAGGGAATCAGAAACATTGTTCAAAATTATATCCTTATTATTTTCTGAGGTGAATTTCTAAAACAAAAGACACTGGAGAAAATAGTGTAGTCTGTGGAAAAAGTGATGAAAATCATAAATTTCTAACTCTACATAG
This sequence comes from Oryctolagus cuniculus, assembly GCF_964237555.1. Taxonomy (NCBI): domain Eukaryota; kingdom Metazoa; phylum Chordata; class Mammalia; order Lagomorpha; family Leporidae; genus Oryctolagus; species Oryctolagus cuniculus. The sequence goes on from NC_091443.1 coordinate 38,117,942, forward strand.
ACTTACAAACTTCAAATGTTTCTGTGTGAATAATCAACTCCTGAAAATAAACTTAACCCAAAAGGGTTAACTCTTAGTTCAAGCACATATTTTTATAATATTTAAAAATGTTTTAAATGCCTTACAAGAAAAAAAAAAACTTAACTGCAGTGAAAACTTATTCTCAATAAAAATAAAATGATTTCATATTGCTAGTACTTTCAGCTTAAAATACTAAAAAATTATAGAATAGAATCTCAAAGAAAAGCTTATAAACTCCAAACTTGGATTATGATAACAATGGTTTACCTTTATCAAATACCTGAGTACTGAGGTTATATATAAAGTATAATATCTACATTATTTCATTTGATTATTCTCCACAATGATATGAGGCAGGCAGATATAATTACAATTCCTATTTTACAGATCAGGAAATTGAGTCTTCGAGAGGTTAATTACCTGTTAAAGGTCACTCAGCCAGAAAGTCAGAATTTGCACCATCTGTCTTACTTAGTAGTGTTAGCTCTGAATTCAACCATTCTATCAAACAAATATAATGAACAAAACCCCCAAAATTTACAAATAAAAAGATGAACAAGACCTAATTAGTGCAGATTTAGAAATATGTGAAGTTTTCTTCATTATGAATTAAAATTTAAATTATCTGTGTTCAACTTTCTTAAACAAATACTCAGTTGTCTTCTTGTTTCATATAATTGACGGTATAGAAAATTTTCATTTTTTATGATTCAGCTTGATAGGACATCTGAATTTTCCATGGATTTAAAATAAATTAAAATCTGTATCAGATTAATAATGTCTAATAAAACTAAACCAAAAAATCCTAGGTTTCTGAATACCCTGATTATTACCCATAATTATTGAATAGTGCTTATTTCTGATTCAATGAGAACCAGGAAGTGTTAGAAGACATTTGTGGAGATAACTGGAAATGCATAAGAATACTGATAGTCATAAAGCCCTTATAAGCCTAAAGGGAATAAGATAAATAGTATGATAACATTTAATACTTAACAACAGAATATTAAGTTATGCTTTCATAAATTCAGAAGTTTCTTAATATGTTAGGTTTGGAACAGTCAACAGAACACTGTATTTATATATTGAGCTGCATTTATAAAAGAACATTTTGTTTGGAATTATTGGAAAAGCATTCAATCAATTCTATTTTGACTTTGGCAAACTTTTGTAACATCAATTTAAACTTTAAAGAACAATTATTTCATGATTTAAAGAATAAAAACTCCAGCTACTTCATATATAATTGAATCTGGAATATTTACACATTTAAATGCCTAACTGCAGGTAAATATTTATCCTTTTGGGAGAGGGCCAGGTGGAAGAGCCCCATGGCAAAACACAATGCGAAATCCCGGATATCTGACTGTACTGCCAGTACCGCCCAGTCTTAAAAATATTACTAGATCATCCTCCTCCTCCTCAGTCAATATTTACGAAGCTCTTTATGACAGCAGTGGCATTAGAAAGTTTATGGAAATCAAGGCAGCTGAAAGATCTCGGTTTATTATATCTTGTACTGTATGTTACTATTGCTATTTACTGTTTTTGTAATTAATGAGTGTTCCTGAGCAAATGCCTTCAATTATTACCTATTATTTCCATTTGCCAAATATTTTTAACTAGTTCAGATTTAATAAAAACTTTAATGAATTTAATAATATGTATATCCTGTAGAGAAAGGAAGGATAAAACATTTGTGATTTAAATATGCTGAATAAACCTAATTCTACAGGATGAAGTTTCTTGAAATATGAGGGACTTGTCGCCTTTCATAATCATTTCTGGGCATAGCTAATGTTCAGAAGAATGAAATTTTAAAAAAGGTGCCCTCTTTTCCACCAACCTGTTTTGGTCCCCACTTTGATTAACTGACAGAACAATGTTGAGGTTAATATTTCTTTAAATTTGATAATATTTCCCTTAACATTCTATTATATTTTAAAAGTGCTCAAAATCCTGCAATGTAAGGTACCTTCAAAACCAGGTAAAACTATTTGGAAAACCTAAAACATAAGTAAGATTATTCTTAACAATGTAGGCGAACAAATATACTTTGGATTTTAGTTCCTTTATTTTAGTTCCTTTTTGCAAAGCACAACACTAATAAAATCTATTTTTCATAAATATCTATTTCTAGGCACCAAATTTATTTTGTGCAGGTCATTAAAGATCAGGGTCTTTTTAAAACTAACAAAATTATTCTTATAATTTTTATGTAAAAGTAAAAATACACAAAAAAGGAGTACAAACACACAAAAAATTGATACTTTATGAGAGTTTAAATGAAAGTTAAATTTTCTCTTCTTACTCACATCATACTGTAAGAAATCTGACTGCTAGGCTCCATCTCACTTCCCAACAACCTGCTGTTAAACTTAAACTTTAAAGAACTTAAATTTAAACTTAAATTTCTGATTCATTATAATATTTGGGTATATTCATGTGTCTCTTCACTGATTCAAACAACCTTCACTGAGCATCAAAGGTGTGGCAGACCTTGATTCTGGCTTAAGATGTGGTGGTAAAAGAAAATTCTTGTCCTTAAAAACTCACCTTCTAAAGGAAGTATAGTATAGTATAGGGTCATGTAGGCAGTGAGTGAGAGGCTGTTTTAAGTACTGTGGTCAGGGACATTTAGGTAGGCAGTTGAAGAGAGTGAAGGAGTGGACACATGATATTCTACAGGCAGAACACTCCAGGCAGAGGCCCAGAGATGGGAGCATGCTTAGAATCCATGAAATAAGGGAGCCGATATGAGTCAAGTGTAGAAGCATGCAAAGGACTGAGCTGAGAGAGGTAGCCAAATACTACAGTAAATGTGTACAAATACCACTTCTATAAAATAAAAAGGATCACAGTATATGTTTGCATTCACAAAATGCCTATAGGGTTCAGGTAGATTATTTTAAATGAATAAAGTAGGCAGAATGGGAAATGCATTGACATAGAGTGTGCATACCCCTTTTAGAGATGCAGTCCTTGCTCCAGTCAATTGATGAAAGACATATGTGTGGTAGTTAATTTTATGAGTCAACTTGGCAGGGCTATGGTACCTAGATATTTGGTCAAACAGCAGTCTAGGTGTTGCTACAAAGGTGGTTTTTAGAAGAGGTTAACATTTATATCACTAGGCTTTGAGTAAAGCAGATGGCTTCCATAACACAAGTAGGCCTTGTGCAACCACCTAAAGACTTTAAGAGAAAAAGACTGAAGTCCCCTGAAGAAGAAATTCTGGGATTCATTTCTGCAACATCATTTACAAGTCCTCATAATTAATTGAGTCTATTCCTTAAAATAAGTATCTTCAACCAGTTTGTTGGTTCTATTTCTCTAGAGACCACTTACCAGTAAAAGTGCCATGCCATAATCCTGAAGGTCACATGTTGTCAGATCTCCCAATTTTTATTTTGGTAACTAATTTATACACACACACATATCTAAAGATTTATTTATTTATTTGAAAAGCACAATCAGAGAGAGAGAGAGAGAGAGAGAAAGAGAGAGATTGATTGATTTTCTATATACTGGCTCACTCCCCAAATGGCAACTACAGCCTCTTAGTCTGGGCCTGGCAAAAGCCAGGAGCCAGGAACTCCAATCCTGGTCTGCCACATGGGTAGCAGTGGCCTAAGCACTTGGGCTATTTTCCACTGTCTTCTTTGGAGCATTAGCAAGAAGCTGGAACAGAAGCATAGTAGCTATGACTCAAACTGGCACTCAGATATGGGATGCCTGTGTTGTAAGCAGAGACTTTAACAACTGTGCCACAATGTCCCCTCAGAACCCTTTAAATTAATATGTATTTTTAACAATACATAAACCAAATAACAAGGAGCAGAAAGATAGAGATGGAGTAATCCAGGAAGAACAAGTGACATAAGGGAAAGCACTGAATTGGAAATTTGCTGGGTCTGTCTATGAAATAGTGAAAAATAGTGGGTATCACAGTCAGTTCAATGTTAACCAATACTTGTTATATGCCTACTATGTGTGAGGCAGTATACCAGCAATATAGAAGTAAACAGATGATTGGTGAAATATTAAACCAGAAACAGAGATGGTAGCTGTATCAAAGAAGTTCACAGATATTTAGGTTAAAGATTTTGGAATTCATTCTACAGGTAATGTTTTATTGTTAACTGTTGTTGGCATTCTGAGTGAGAGAGGTTGAAAATAATGTTTCAGAAATCTCAAAAGTAAGAAGCATAGACAAGTAGATAAGGTAACAAGAAACAGTCATAAAATTATTCAGGTGTGGCCTAAAGTAGGAGAAAACAAAAGTGACAGTGACTGCAAGGGAAAATCCAGTAACACTTGGTTACAAATTAAGTTGGGTGGGTATTGTGGTGCAGCAGGGTAAGTGACTGCTTGGTATGCCCACATCCCATGTCAGTGTGCCAGTTTCAGTCCTGGCTCCTCCACTTGCTAGTGCATCCTGAGAGGCAGCAGATGATGGCTTAAGTGCATGAGTCCTCACCATTCACATGGGAGACCCAGGCTTTTGGCTTTGGCTTGACCCAGCCATGGCTTTTGCCGCGATTTACAGAGTGAATTAGTGGATGGATCAATTTCAATCAATCTTTCTCTCTCTGTCGCTCTGCCCATCCCCCCCCCCCTTTTTAAGATTTATTTATTTATCTGAGAGGCAGAGTGACAGAGAGAAAGAGAGACAAAGAGAGATGTCTTCCATGTGCTGGTTCACTCTCCAAATGGCTGCAACAGCTGAAGCTGGGCTGATCCAAAGCCAGGAGCTAGGAGCTTCTTCCAGGTCTCCCACGCAGCTGCAGAGGCCCAAGCACTTGAGCCATCTTCCACTGCCTTCCCAGGCCATGAGCAGAGAGCGGGATTAAAAGAGGAGCAGCCAGGACACGAACTGGAGCCCATTTGGTATGCCTGTGCCTCAGGTGGAAGCTTAGCCTACTATATCACAGTGCGGGCCTCCTACTCTGCCTTTTAAGAAAATGAAAACAAATCAATAGTTCAAAGTTAAGCATTATTAAAAGGAAGACAAATCAAAGAATACTACTGGGGCTGACACTGTGGTGCAGTGGGTTAACGCCCTGGCCTGAAGCGCCAGCATACCATATGGGCGTGGGTTTGAGACCCAGCTGCTCTACTTCCAAACTAGCTCTCTACTATGGCCTGGGAAAGCAGTAGAAGATGGCCTAAGTCTTTGGGCCTCTGCACCCATGTGGGAGACCCAGAAGAAGCTCCTAGCTCCTGGCTTCAGATCGGCGCAGCTCTGGCCGATGCAGCCAATTGGGGAGTGAACCATTGGATGGAAGACCTCTCTCTCTCTCTCTCTGCCCCTCCTCCCTCTGTGTAACTCTGACTTGCAAATAAATAAATAAATCTTAAAAAAAAAAATACTACTGTAGGAATCATCAGGCACTTGTGGAAGCTTAATGTTGAGTATGATTGCCATGACCAGGTGCAATATTGCATTTATTTTTTCTAACAAAATGTAAATTTTTTTTCCTGAGCTAATAGCAATAATATTTCTAAATGTCAAATCTCCAACCCTAATGACACACCCATTCCAGTACTAATTCTGGATCCTTTGCTAGGCACAACCATTAAATCACAAAATATTTTGCTAAATGCTCTTAAAATAGGGGAGGTAGGATCATTTTATAGAATGAATAGCACTTGAGAGCTATACATGTTGAAATTAAGAATTATTACTATAAAATGCTGTGTTGCATAAAGCACATAAAATAGTGAAAATCAGTAAAGTTAAAAACTGTCCTATTGGACGCAAAGTTATAGAAGACCAAAATTATTTATGAAGCCATATCCTCTTTACCAATTTAATTGTCTCAGTGCCTCCAAAAAGCAAAAATATTTTCAGGAATCTTACAAATAACACTATTAATACATTTCCTTTGCATAGTGCTTCACCATTTTTTAAAAATTCAAGAATAGTATCTCTGATTTTCTTCATAAGTAGGTCCCATATAATCTCTGCATTCAGATGAAGTAACTGACATTCAGAAAGTAAATTATTAAATGTCATATCCTTTAGGTTGAGAGGAATAATCTGTAACAAATATATTCTAAATCGCTGAACATATAGCAAGGGGGAAGTCAGTTGTACATTAAAAATGCCTTGGAACTTAACAGCATAAGAAATCAGGTTCTTGAACTTATTTATTTATTTTTTTAATAAGGTCTTCCTTCTTCTGGTTCACTCCCCAAATGGCCACTACGGCCGGCACTGCACCGATCCAAAGCCAGGAGCCAGGTGCTTCCTCCTGGTCTCCCATGCGAGTGCAGGGGCCCAAGCACTTGGGCCATCCTCCACTGCCCTCCTGGGCCACAACAGAGAGCTGGACTGGAAGAGGAGCAACCGGGACTAGAACCAGGTGTCCATATGGGATGCTAGCGCTGCAGGTGGAGGAATAACCAAGTGAGCCACAGCACCGACCCATGGTTCTTGAATTTAAACAAAAAAATTTAATCTATTTCATTTGGAAGGTTAAGAGATTTTATAAAATGTTAATAATAGAAAAATTGTCTAGGGACAAAATTAAAGAAAGTTTGAGACTTCTCAGATTTTAAAAATAGATTAATGCCAGAGAAGGAATTATAATTCTTGAGTTCTTCTTATCACTGTTTTTTTTTTTTTTTCCCCAGCATGGAATCATAATACTGTTTTTTTTTGTTTTTTTTTTTTGTTTTGTTTTGTTTTGTTTTTTTTTTTTTTTTTTTTTTTTTGACAGGCAGAGTGGACAGTGAGAGAAAGAGAGGCAGAGAGAAAGGTCTTCCTTTTCTGTTGGTTCCCCCCCCCCCACCAGTGGCCGCTGTGGCCGGCGTGCTGCAGCTGGCACACCACACGCTGATCCGAAGCCAGGAGCCAGGTGCTTCTCCTGGTCTCCCTTGCAGGTGCAGGGCCCAAGCACTTGGGCCATCCTCCACTGCACTCCCGGGACACAGCAGAGAGCTGGACTGGAAGAGGAGCAACCAGGACAGAATCCAGCGCCCCAACCGGGACTAGAAACTGGGGTGTCGGTGCCGCAGGCGGAGGATTAGCCTATTGAGCTGCAGTGCCGGCCAATACTGTTCTTCAAATAATTAATTACTGTGGAAAACAGAGATGTAACAGAATTTTTATGCCAGCTGCCACATTGATTAGAACATAGACCTAATGATGTCAAGATAAAGTGTTCAACTTCATTCTCGATGAGAGATTTGCATTGAGAAAAATACTGCTGCATGACCAGGGTTTGCATGCAATAATCATTGGTGAGTGTCTTATCAATTCATAGTTCAGATTTATAGAGAATATGGTTCAATTAAAAACTATCAACACCACTTACAAAAGATCAGATACTAGTGACAGTCAGCAACAGTTCTGATTGCTAAGGATACCGGACTCTATACACACACACACACACACACACACACACAGATATACATACCCATAGTGAATAAAATGTTTATAAAAAGAATTGCTATGATCTGAATGTGTCCCAAAAGGTTCATTTGTCGTAAACTTACTTCTCAATACATGGGATGTAAAACCTAACAAGAGGTGAGTAAGTCATGAAGCCGGTGCCCTCATAAATGGATTAATGTCATTATAGCAAGAATGAGTTAGTTATTATAACTTAATATAGTAAATTCAGGCACCTCTTCTCTACCCACTCTGTTTCTTCCTCTCTGTCCTTCTACCTTTTGCCATGTCTAATACAGTACACAGGCCCAGATACCAGTGCCATGCCACTGGATTTCCAAGCCTGCAAACTGTGAGGCAAATAAATTTCAAGTCATTATAGAAACATAAAATTATAACATAAAATAGACAAAAATTTGGAATGTCATTCTTTTTATGTTTCATTTATCCTTTACTTTTACAGTCACCATGTCTGTGAAATGTATATATTTATAATGTATATACTTAGTAAGTTACATTCACTTTTAGCTTACTTTTCAATATATGTAACATATCTTTTATTTAATTATTTAAAAATACCAGTACAATTATAGGAGACATGTTATCTTAAAATACAGTACATTATCTAAAATGTGAAATTTAGCATGTTCTGATTGGTATTACATATTCATATTCACACCTAAAATAATAGTAACTTTAAATATATGACCTGCTGCTATCATGATAAGTAAGTAAATTAAACCCTATTCTAGCACTGAAGAAGAGGATCTAATTCTTGTCTAAATATTTTAATTTACATTTTCTTTAGGCAAAAGGAAATATAAGGAAGCAGTATAAAATCAGCAAACATTGAATCTTAGGCATTCCCCAGATTATAAAATACTTTGTTATTATTATGCCTCCTGAACTTAGGAATGCAGCACTACAGGTTTACAATAGCAGGAAAAATCATTACTAAATACAAATCTAATCCCTATAAGTTTAAGTTTCTTCCTTGAAGAAATCATTTAGACTTGAGACTAATAAAGCATCACAAATAGATTTAGCACAGTAATACGGAGGTTCTAATACTTTACTAAGAATGCTTTTGTAATAAGTGAAATTTATTTTCAAACTTCATATTGTTAATCCTATATAGTTATTGCTTATGTTTTAACCTGAAGGGGCTTATCAGTTATAGTTTTGATTTTGAGTGTCTTTACCTACTCACCTTCTTGGCCCTCAGCTATTACTCTGCCAACAGACATGAAAGACTAACATTTCATTTTCTGAGCAAAGACTCAAAAGTCTTCCAGAACTCAAAAAAAAAAAAAAAAAAAACAAGCAGAATAGAAAAACTTAGAAAATTTCCCATTTTCTGTATTTCCTTACAATGAAATGAATGCTTTTAGAAAATAGTTTTTTTTTTTTTTTTTTTTTTTGACAGGCAGAGTGGACAGTGAGAGAGAGACAGAGAGAAAGGTCTTCCTTTGCCGTTGGTTCACCCTCCAATGGCCGCCTCGGCCGGCGCGCTGCGGCCGGCACACCGCGCTGATCCGATGGCAGGAGCCAGGAGCCAGGTGCTTATCCTGGTCTCCCATGGGGTGCAGGGCCCAAGCACCTGGGCCATCCTCCACTGCACTCCCTGGCCATAGCAGAGGGCTGGCCTGGAAGAGGGGCAACCGGGACAGAATCCGGCGCCCCGACCGGGACTAGAACCCGGTGTGCCGGCGCCGCTAGGCGGAGAATTAGCCTAGTGAGCCGCGGCGCCGGCTAGAAAATAGTAGTTCTTATTCTAATCTAGAGAAGAAAATAATTTTGGGAAAAAAATAAGGTAAAGTCACTAATTGGTAAAATTAAAGGATGAAAGTTATCAGCGTATTTTAGTCTAGTTTTAAAACTACTAACTAGCTGTTGGGAAGCTAACAGCCAGACTTGAGGCTCACTCCTTTAGTTCTCCATGGAATACATGCAAGTTGTATCGTGACTGGTTCTTGGCTCCAGTTAACACTCCTTCTCTTATATTTATTAATTATTGGCAAATAAGTTTTTAAATATTTCTTAATTATTGGCAAATAACTTTTTAATATGATAATTTATGTATGAATGCATATTATATATGTAAAGATAAAACTGATTTGAAAAACTGAAAGTATTTTTTTAACCCTTGGTAAACAAATCCATTATTTATGAGATTGAGCTACCTATCTAAAAATTAAGAATTAGTTCTTGGTACCCTCACATAAAAAAGAAACTTTTTCTTTTCCTCTATAATGTGGGAACCATGAGGAAAAATTTTAACCTCTCTGTGAATTAGCTGCATTTTTACATGAATTTGCAAGCACCATCTATTCAGGTGTGCAAGAAATACTGTGTATTTTCATTTAAATAAAATTTAATCAGAATCTGAGCTTCCAATAAATTTAAACTTCTTTTTTTTTGGTAACTTCAGCTAACTTGTTAGAATTTTATATTGTAGAAATCTTAATCTTATTCCATTTAAAATAAACTTCTGTATAACCTTGCCAAATGTTCTCTGTATCTTTTTCAAATATTATGGTAAAAAACAGCATCAAATTTATCATCTTAGTCAATTTAAATGTACAACGCAGTGGTAGTAAGCACATTCACAATGCTGTGCAATTATCACCACTAATCCTTTCCTAAGCTTGTCATCCCAAACAGAAACTCCATCCCCATCATACAACTCGCCATGCTTCCTTTCTCCTAGCACCTGGTAACTGTATTTTCCCCTTCACCTAATTCCTAGTAACTTCTATTCTATTTTGTATCTCTATGAATTTGCCTATTTTAGTATGCCAGAGTGGAATCATACAATATTTGTCATCTTCGTGCGGCTTATTTCACTTAACATAATGTATTTAAGGTTGATCAGTATTGCAACAAGCATTAGCATTTCTTTCTTTTTGGAGCTGAATAATATTCATTGTATGTTTATACCACACTGTGTTTATTCACTCATTTGCTGATAGACACCCGAGTTGTGCCTGCCCTTTGGCTACTAAAAATACTACTAGTATGGAAATTGGTGTACAACTATCTGAGCCCTTGCATTCAATTCTTCTCCGTATTTACCAAGAAGTAAAAAAAGATCAAACATGGTAATTCTGTATTTGACTTCTGAGGCACCATCAGGTTGTTTTGTGCAGTAACTACATAATTTTACATTCCCATCAGCAATGCATGAAAGTTCTCTGTGCCTTTTTGTTTTGATAGAAACACAGATATCCCCAGAGGACGAAAGTTCCCTTGCATTTCTTGAGTTTATAACACACATTCTTGTATGCATTATATATCATATAGATTTCTTCTTTTGGTATACTCTTCATTTCAATATGTATCTCTTATCTCTTTTTAGGTCATTTTCTACTATGGCATTATAGTGAGCACACCAAGGTACCCAATATTTTTAGGGACAATATCCGAATGGATATTCAATACTTTAGTTTCATAGTCTTTGATTTCTTCATCTCTGTTGACCCTTATCTCTTCTCATTTCAACCATCCAGATCTGAGTAAATGCCTGAAATATTTTCACTGCTCAGAACTGAGTGCTTCAATTCTGAGATCTTAAATAGTAATGTTCCACTGTTTGACCACAAACTCCTATAATTTCAGGTCTTGAATTTTCTTATCCTTACTACATGCTCTCCTCAAGTTTTATAATTTCTTGGTTCTTCCTTTGCCTGTCAGCTTGTATATCTTTTCAACTGATTTTTTTTTTTTACATATTTAGCTCAGAATATCATTCATCATTTCAATGATCTTTTTTGCTAGTATCCAGCATTTTGCTCTGTAAACCTGTAATACGGAATAATTTAAATCTTTGAGTTCTGTGCTGTTATACAAACAGTTGAATGTGTTAAATTACATAACTGTATTATAACTAGGAGCTCACATGAATTTATGGCACCCATTTCCAATTCCTCAGGATTCTATGACTTCGATTTTTTCCTTGCTGTTAGTTCTGTGTACCATTTCCTTCTGCAGTTATTTTAAATAATGCAATGCCTTTCAAGCCTTCAATGCCCTCTCATGGTCAGAAGCCTACAGCGACCTCTACTTTACAGAAAAGTAGGAATCTAATTGTGGCTTCAAATTTATTTGTGCCCACAATTATTTTATCTGCTTCATTGTCATCTATGATGGCAATTCCTCCGCCCTCCTGTTCAAGGTGAACTCTCGGGCAGACACTCCACATTCCATCTCTTTCTACCTCTCCTGGAATTCTGCTCCCTTAGCAATTCCTTCCACCGGTTTCTTCTAGGTAGCCTTAAACATGGGCAAACATGTCATTTTCATAAACCAAAATTGTTAATCCACCTTCTCAACTATCATTACGATCTTTCTTACTTAAATTTCCTCAATAAGCTGCTCAATTTTTCAAATTGCTAGTTTTTTTTTACCCCTTAATCACTGTTTAATTCACAGAAAACTGGTTTCTCCACTTAATACTCTATTGAAAGTACACTAATAGACGCCACTACTGACTACCTAATTATAAACGCAAAGGATAATTTTAGTACTTATATTACTTACCCATTTGGTAACACTTGAATTCTTTTTTTTTTTCTTTTAGGAAATTTCCAATCTTGGCTTTGGTGACATTGCACTTTTTTTTTTAAAGAAAAGTTTATTTATTTACTTATTTGAGAGAGAGAGATCCATCTCTCGGTTCACTCCCCAGATAGCTGCAAAAGTCAGGTCAGGGTCAGGCTACTAATCTTGGTCCCCCACATACGTGGCAGGGGCCCAGGTACACTATCTGCTGTCTTCCAAGGCACATTTGTAGGCAGCTGGATTGGAAGTTGTGCAGCTGGGACTAGTTATGGAATGCCAGTGCAAGCGGCAGCTTAACCTGCTGCACCACAACACCAGCCCTGCTATCACACTTTTTTATTTTACTCCTACCACACTGAATTTCTTTTTTAAAAAATAATTTATCTTCACATTGGTTGTCCACTAAAAATATGCCAAATACTGTGCTAAGAGGTATATTATTTAATAGAATCCTATGAATTAGGAACTATTATTCTCATTTTTTAAAAAAGAAATGGGCTTGGTGAGGTTCACTTATACAAAGTTATACAGTACAAGGCTGTCTACTCTCCCATTAACTTTACTACACCACCTGCAAATTGTTTTTTAAGCAGCAATGAGAAGAAAACTCATGAATCATAACTCTGAGGCATTACTTGCTAACTCTCTACTTAGAAGAGATTGTGGAGGTACTAGATTCATGTAGATTAAAGAAAAGTTTTAAAAATATTATACCTTTATAATATTCAACAATAATTCAATAATCTTCTGCAGTTCTGTAAAGAGAATGAACCTTAACATCTAGCATCAAGATTTTTCAGGGGGCCGGCGCCGCGGCTCACTAGGCTAATTCTCCGCCTAGCGGCGCCGGCACACCGGGTTCTAGTCCCGGTCGGGGCGCCGGATTCTGTCCCGGTTGCCCCTCTTCCAGGCCAGCCCTCTGCTGTGGCCAGGGAGTGCAGTGGAGGATGGCCCAGGTGCTTGGGCCCTGCACCCCATGGGAGACCAGGAAAAGCACCTGGCTCCTGGCTCCTGCCATCGGATCAGCGCGGTGCGCCGGCCGCAGCGCGCCGGCCGCGGCGGCCATTGGAGGGTGAACCAACGGCAAAGGAAGACCTTTCTCTCTCTCTCTCTCTCTCACTGTCCACTCTGCCTGTCAAAAAAATAAAAAAAAATAAAAAAAAATAAAAAAAAGATTTTTCAGGAAGAAATGTCAGTTCATGCAAGATTATAATATACCTCTTGGCATTCTTGGTTACGGTCAATTTATCAGTAAAGCAGCTGCTTGCCTATCTCAAAACAGTAGCAGAAGGTTTCATAAGGACCATCCTTATCCATGAGGTGAATCTACTACTACTTACACTGCAACATTTTTGACCAGGTACAAATCACATGTCATTCATCAAAATAGTCTTTATAAGTCTTGATAAAATATTTAATATGTGCCTCATTTACCATTCTACCAAGAAGAGATCCTAATTTAATATAAATAATTGAAAGGTATATGTTAAATATCAGCTCTCAAACTTGGCTGCATATGGAAATTTCTTGGACCCCTGATACCCATGTAGGAGACTTGGATGGATTTTCAGGCTCCAGGCTTAAGTCCGGCCTAGCCCAGTCCTGGCAGTTGCAGTCATTTGGACAGTGAACCAGCAGATGGAAGATCTCTCTCTCTCTTCCTCCCTCCTTCCCAACATCTCTCTGTAACTCTACTTGTCAAATAAATAAATACATTTAAAAATACTATGTAATAGTTAGAATTAGTCTGAAATTACACTTGACATATATCTGCTGCTAGACCTGATTAAACATTTATAACTATGCAGATTAAATTAATATGACTTTAATAATTTTATTTCAGTAAATTTATTTCTATTTAATTTTATATTTAATACATTTGACATTATTCTCAGCAAAGGTTAGTGAGTTCTTACATTTCAGACTTCAGACATTTTTTCAGATTTAGTAACCAAATAATATCCAGGGCATTGTATGTTAGTAATGCTTTCTAAACTTTTTTTTTTTTTAAATCATGATCAACTGTGACAATACATATTTTATATATAACCCAATATATAATCTTATCTGTTCCGCATATACACAACAGAAATCTGAAACAAAAGTATCACAAAACATTTTTTACCCTTGCTGAAGAAGATGTACTCTGATATTTTCTGCACAATTTTTTTTTCATTAAAAATGCCCATTTTGACCTACGGAATTCTTTTCACAACTATTTCTGGAACAAAAAGCGTTTAAAAAAATCCTTTAGAAAATCTCATAATATAAAAATCTTGTAATAGGCCAAAGGTTGTTATTCTGCTACTCATTTGCTTTTTTTTTTTTAAAGAATTATTTTATTTATTTGAAAGACAGAGTTACAGAGAAAGGTAAAGCCAGAGAGAGAGAGAGTCTTCCATTCCGCTGGTTTACTCCCCAAATGACTACAATGGCCAGAGCTGAGCTGAGCTGAAGCTAGGAGCCAGGAGCTTCTTCTGGATCTCCCACGCAGGTGCAGGGGCCCAAGGACTTGGGCCATCTTCTATTGCTTTCCCAGGCCATAGCAGAAAGCTGAATGGGAAGAGGAGCAGCTGGGACTCACACCGACACCCATATGGGATGCTGGTGCTGCAGGCTGGGGCTTTAACCCACTGCGTCACAGCACTGGCCCCTACTCATTTGCTATTTTAAAACATATGTCTTCATTGTTAGAGGTGGCATTCAGATGGGCAAATAGTGCAAGAATTAATGAGGCAGGGCCAGCGCTGTGGTGTAGCGGTAAAGCTGCCATCCCATATGAGCACTGGTTCAAGTCCCGGTTGCTTCACTTCTGATCCAGCTCTCTCTTCTATGGTCTGGGAAAGCAGTAGAAGATGGCCCAAGGTCTTGAGCCTCTGCATCCTCATGGGAGACCCAGAAGAAGCTCCTGGCTCCTGGCTTCAGATCGGCATAGCTCCGGCCATTGCGGCCATGTTGAGGAGTGAAGCAACAGATGGAGACCTCTCTCTTTCTGCCTTTGCCTCTCTGTAACTCTGTATCTCAAATAAATAAAGAAATAAATACATAAATAAATAAATAAATACATCTTTTTTTTAAAAAATAACTATTGAGGCTACAGCTAGACAACTGGTAATGAGTTACATACATATTACAATTCTGATGGGAATGTATATTTAAACTTCAACAAATGTGGGAAAGAAGAAAGAGATAATAATGAAAAATTTAGGCCTGAATTATTTTATTATAAAAATGTTTTAAATGAATAATATTCAATTTCATGACTCATATTGTAAACTCAAGTAGAAACATTTCTCAAACTAACAATATTTACTTAACCCCAGTCCAAAAAGATTTTTACCTGTAGTAAACTCGAAGTGTTTGGATTTCTTCTTCTAGTTTTTGGTACTGCTGCACTGCAGTTTCTCTGGCTTGTTGCATAGATAACAACTTTGCCTGCAATTAATCAATATTTTGAGAAATCTGATATTAGTTTTGATATATTAAAATATAGTACTACAGTTTGAAGAGGAGTCTTAAATTTGGGGTAGCTAAAATCTATCAGTATTTTCAGTAATGTCTCAGAATTTCACACAAAATAGTCTAAAAATATTAATATTGAAAATACAAAAGACATGAACATATTAAATTTTACTGACTTTGCTCAGTACTAAACTTCAACCTTATTTATCTGTATCATCAGATGTATGCCCTTCTGCAATGTTTAACTTTATACACAGAATTCAGAATGTGGAACACAGGTTCAGAGCAATATCTAGAATAGAGATAAGCACAATGGGTGTTTCACATACAAATTTAATGTGGCTCCACTGCCTGATCACACCAGATTTCCTTTTAACTTTATTAATAGTAAAACTCAGAAAATTCTAAATATGTTGTCGAGCCATCTTGGATATTTAACATGGAAAGAAATACACAAGACTACAACCTGATTTTTACTGATATGATTTAACCTTTTCATTTCTTTTCTACACAGGGGAAATAATTCCTTAAAAGGAGAATGGCAGCAATTTTGCATGTGTGAGATATGTTATTCAAAAGGGATATTATTACTCCTCACTCACTATAATATTTGGGTAGTATGGTCAGTATTTTTGATAGAATTCCAAGTAGTAATTTTAAAAGAATTTACCATGTTCTCACCATCTTTCCCAATAGATTTTAAGCATCAACAAAAAGAGTTTTCAACATAACTTTTAAGATATGGCACACATAAGTAAGTCAGTTTCCAGTATTATTTATTCAAAGTTTAATTGCATGAAAAGATCGTCTTTCACTTTAAAGGGTGTTGGGAATATAACACTGAGTAAACCTTGTCACAAATGTCACAAACAAAAACAATGCCAATAATGAAAAGGTAACTGCAAGTTTGGAGGCAGACATTCAGAATTTTGTTGAGTCCATGCGATTCACTGGAATGATTTTCTTGCAGGAAAATTCAGTCATAAGATAAATTATGAAAACCTGACTCTAGGAAGATTAATGCAATAAAATCAACATTAAGCAACATCACTTTCTATCTTAATAATGGTAAATTAAGAAAACATACAATAATGAGATCTTCACATATAAACTTAGGCACTAAAATATTAACTTGCCCTCTCTCCAGGCTAGCAAATTCTCAGTTATTGTATAATTAAACTGAAGATGCTTGAAAGCTTGCTTTAACAAGTTCTATTTCATAATTATAGATGAAACATTCTCAAAAAATTAAGAAAATGCATTTAAAATAAAGTTAAGTAGTTGGATCTTGACATCTCTAATTAATAATCTTGTCAGTTTTCAGCATAACATAAAAATATGGGTGAAGTGGCAGCTTGGAAGGCACAGGTATATACTCTTAACTAATGGACAGTCAAAAAGAATCAAACCAAAAATGATATATCACATTGAACTTAGAAAACTTCAGAAGCTGTTACATGTTTTTAAGGAATATCAAATATTGTCAGGTAATAAAGAATTTGCTAAATAAATATGTACCAGAGCTAAATACTTCAGATGATTATTTTGTAGTTTTATTTTTTTAAACCTAGAACCTCTTCAAAAGAGCAAAAACAAAACAAAACAAAAAACACACAAAAGTAAAGTTCTTGGGGCCAACATTGTGGCAGAGTGGATTAAGCCACTGTTTGTGATGTTGGCATCCTATATCAGAGTGCCAGCTCAAGTCTCGCCTGCTCTGCTTCCAATCCCCGCTAATGAGCCTGGGAAAGCAGTGGATGACAGCCCAAGTGCTTGGGCCCCTGCCACCCATGTACAAGACCTGGATGCAGTTCCTGGCTCCTGGCTTTGGCCTGGCCTGGCTCTGGCTTTTGCAATCATTTAGGGAGCGGACTAGGGATGGAAACTCTCTGTCTTTACCTCTCTTTCTCTGTCACTCTGCCTTTCAAACAAATGAATAAAAAAATCAAAAAAAGGAGAGGTTACAAGAAACAAAGAAGAACATTTTACATTAAAAATGTAAAATTAAAAATGTTTCCAGCAAACGTTCTTGCAGGAAAACACCAAAATGAATATTTTGCCTAGAAGTGTCCATGACAGTGGGATCCTGAAGACTTTCCTAGATTCCCATGCTTCAGGTAATATTGAATGTTTCACTTTCCCTCCCACATTTATTTGGCTACAAAGATTTAGTGTAACTTCATTTTCTGAATTCTGAATGTCTAATTTTCTGCCAGACCCTGTACAGTTTGCTCAAAGCTATTATAAACTTTCTAGCTTTATAACCTCCATATTTCACTTTATCAGATATAACCTTATCTGGCCAGCATTGCTTTTTTGTGGAAATATCCTTACCCTATGCCACACTTATCCTGCTCAGTCCTTGCACCTAAGATGATCATCCCCCAATACCCTAAGTATACAAGCTAGGTTATCCAACCAGAGTACATCATCCTACCAGCAGAAAAACAAAACAGAATTATTTATACTCTTGGACCCATATATGCTAGGAGACATATACAGATCTACTTCTTGGACATTCTGGGGAGAAGGGTGAACAGAGGGCTTGGGCTAGCTTGATTTGTGCAAAACCCCTTTAATTTAAATGTGCTATTTACTTCCATTGCATTCCCTAGACTTACTAATATCACAAATTCCAGCATACACTAGTTCAAAGACAGACTTCATAACAAAAACATTAAGAAAATTAGCAAACAGGTATTTTCCTTGCTTTTCTGGAATCCTACTCAAATATGTCTGAAAAATGTTTTATAAAAATGTTACGCATTTGTTTGCATGTATACTCACATAAATAAATGCATATATTTAAAAAAACTAACAAAACTCAGTGTAAGATAATACACAAAGCACATCTCCCACATTCAGCACTCAGTACTACAAATCCCTCCTCTGAGAGCACTAGTCACCTTTGTTGTATATCCTTCCAGAGATGTTCTATTTACATCCAAGAGCACACACACATGTATTTATAGATATGCAAATAAATACCTTATTTACAAAATTGACAGCATTCAATGCCAGTTATAACCTTGTTTTAATCTTTAAAAATTGTATTTTCTTCAGAATATATAAACAAAAATAACTCATTTATCTCAACCTACATATAAAATTCACCAATCACATTTTTTCCCTTCCCTCCTAGACCCACAATAAAACACTTTTATGAATTTAGGTTTATTATGTTCAAGAATATTTTGTGGGCCAGTATGGTGGCACAGTAGGTTAAGCCACTGCTTGAGATGTCAGCATCCCATATTGGAGCACATGTTCGTGTTCAGGCTGCTCTGCTCCAAAGTAGCTCATTTTTTTTTCTTTTTCTTTTCTTCTTCTTCTTCTTCTTCTTTTTTTTTTTTTTTTTTTTTTTTTTTGACAGGCAGAGTGGACAGTGAGAGACAGAGAGAGAGAGAGAAAGGTCTTCCTTTGCCGTTGGTTCACTCTCCAATGGCCGCCACAGCCGGCGCACTGCAGCCGGCGCACCGCGCTGATCCGAAGCCAGGAGCCAGGTGCTTTTCCTGGTCTCCCATGGGGTGCAGGGCCCAAGCACTTGGGCCATCCTCCACTGCACTCCCGGGCCATAGCAGAGAACAGGCCTGGAAGAGGGGCAACCGGGACAGAATTCGGCACTCTGACCAGTACTAGAACCCGGTGTGCCGGCGCCGCAAGGCAGAGGATTAGCCTGTTGAGCCACGGCACTGGCCCAAAGTAGCTCTTTATTAATGCACTTGGGAAAGCAGCAGGTAATGGCACAAGTACCTGGGCAACTGTCACTCATTGGGGAGACCAGGATGGAGTTTTCTTTCTCTATCTCTCCCTCTGTCACTTTGCCTTTTAAATAAATTGAAATAATTTCAAATAATTTTTTTCAAATAATTTTTAAGAGAAAGAGATCTTCCATTCATTGTTCATTGCCCAAGCTGAAGCTAGAATCCTGAACTTCATCTTGGTCTCTCCTATGAGTGGCAGGTGCCCAAGCACTTGGGTCACCTTCTGCAGCTTTCCCAGGTGCAATCGAAGTGAACTGGATCAGAAGTGAAGCAGCTGGGTCTCGAACAGGTGCTCACATGGGATGCCAGCATCGCAGGTGGTGGCTTAATCTGCCACAATGCTAGTTCCATTACTTTTTTTAAAAAACAATATTTTATACTTTTACTATATATTTATGTACATGCAGATACTATATTATTGTTTAGAAGTTATAAAACTATGTATGTGACATTCTATATATTTCACAATTGTATTTAGATAGCATTCTACTTTAGAATTTATTCATATAGGTGCATGTATTTACTATATTTATCATCTTATATGTACACTGTGATCACAGGTATATTTAAAGTTACTTTTTTAAAAGTTTTATTTGAAAGGCAGAGTTACAGAGAGGCAGAAGCAAAGAGCGAAAGAGAGAAGTCTTCAACCGCTGGTTCACTCCCCAAATGGCCCCAACGATTGGAGATGGGCTGATCCAAAGCCAGGAGCCAGGAGCATCTTCCAAGGCTCCCACATGGGTACAGGGTCTAAGGACTTAGGTTATCTTTTACTGCTTTCCTAGGCCACAGCAGAGAGCTGGATCAGAAGAGGAGCAGCCAGGACTTGAACAGGTGCCCATATGGAATGCAGGCACCACAGGCAGAGGCTTTATCTGCTATGCCACAGTGCCAGCCCCTAAACTTACCTTTTTAAAGATTTATTTATTTGTTTGAAATGCAGAGTTATATATAGAGAGGGAGAGACAGAGATAGAGATATTCCATCTGATGCTTCACTCCCCAAATGGCATAAAGGACTCAAGCTGGACCAGGCCAAAGTCAGGAACCTGGAACTTCATCTGCATCTTGCACATGGGTGGCAGGGACCCAAAGACTAGTGTCATCTTCCACTGCTTTTGCAGGCATATTAATAATCACAATGTGTTTTACATCTTGTTACCTCATTCTACACCTTAAGTGATGGATTGAAAAAAAAAGGTTGGCCAACTATTGTTGGGTTTGTCTTATAGTTAATGTCCCAGTATATACCTATTTTGACATCTAGCTTGAGCAATGTAGATAAATAAAACAATCATTTATATCTGATACTGTATTAGAAATAAACTACATTGTTTCCTTACAGTTTTATCTAGCAACTTAGAATGGCAGAAAAAGAAAGCACTATACTATTCACATCACTGAACCTTATTTGTTGAGTATTATGGATAAATCACTTTTATCTTGTTTGAAAATCTTGTTATGTTTGGTTTAAATGTGTTTTTAATAGTTATTGTCTGATATAGTTAAACCTTCCTTTGGTAACTATAAGACTATTAATGGAAATCTGTTTTTATGACAGAACAGAGGCAGTTGATCTTATGTGTGATACCTACTAAATAAAGAAGCACACAGTACAAATTAAATCACAGAACCAAATGATTTTAGGCTTGGAAAGTCTCCTACTTTTATAGATGAGGAAATTCTTGCTAATACAACATGTTCAGGGAAACATTTGGAAATGGTCCAAGGTTTCATAGCTGGTTTGAGGAGAAGTTGGAATTAGAATACAAGTCTCTAAAAGCTTTTGCTAATATTACCATAAAACAATACATTTCAAGGTTATAATTTAATATGTAAGTTAACTATTTTAATGGAATTATTTTACAGAGTAACTATAAATATATACGAGTGTGGTGCACTATTACACAGATCAATAAGATACCTGATCAGATATTTTAAAATAATATGTCTTAACAGACAGTTGCTTCAACAATATACCAATAAGTCATTGTAGGATTGTATTTTTAACCTCACATGTGGGTTGAGAACGTAGTAGGAAAGAAACATAATTAGATACATTACAAAAGCATAATTTTAAAAATTAAAAGCTATAACCAAAAGGATAAAAATGATCAGATTTTAATAGCAGCTCTCCTTTGTAGGAAGACTTGGATCATTTGCCACAGTGTATCTGCATAGCTCTTTAAAGGTGATCCTTAGAGGTTATTAAACTTCGTCCTCAGGTCATACCTCAGTTAAACCAGAGAGATGATGATCAAGTTCCCCACGCAGAAGTAGTCATAGATATGCTCTGCTTAGTGATCAATGAAGTGGTTTGATGTGAGAGAGGGAAGAAAGCTGGTGGTGGAAGCAGACATCAAAACGTTTGAAGGCAGAAACTGATTCATAGGCAGAGAGTATAAGTCATGGAACAGCTAAAGAGAGAGTAGAGAGAAGTGCAATAGAAAAACAGGGATTGAGAACACAGTGGAACCAGAGTGACTGGAACTGCATTCTGGATCAACCACTCACAAACTGTTCTTCCTTGGCAAGTTAGCAAACTTCATGCACTTCAGTTTCTTCACCAATAAATGGAATACTTGTACTGTGTAACTTACAGCACCCCTGTTAGGAAAAATGAGTTAAAATCTGTAACACACCTAAAACAGCGTCTGGCATGGAGTAAATGGTTTAATAACTGATTGTTAAATAAATAGTAGGAAAACAAAAACTAGCTGAATCATCAAATTAATGAGTCAGCAGATAAGAAAGCAGTGAAGATCTGCTGCAAGAAAGTAAGAGCACAGTGTAGACCTGGTTTTAGAAAATCTTTTCACTCAGAATGAAAGGCCTTGTTTATCATTTTCCTCATGATTCTATGTATCTTTACCAAAAAACCTTTGTTGATCAAATAATGAGCATGTTGCTTTTGTTCTTCATCATGGACCATTTAAGTGTCTTTCCAGACAAAAATAACATACAAAAGTGGTATTTCTTTTCTTTTCATAAAAAAAGATTTATTTTATTTATTTGAAAGACAGAATTAAGAGAGGTAGAGACAGAGAGAATGAGAAGTCTTTCATCAGTTGGTTCATTCCCCAAATGGCCACAACAGCCGGAGCTGAGCCCATCCAAAGCCAGGAGCCAGGAGCTTCTTCTGGGCCTCCCACGTGGGTGCAGGGGCCCAGGGACCTGGACGTGCTGCTTTCCTAGGCACATTAGCAGGGAGCTGGATAAGAAGTGGAACAGCCAGGACTCAAACCGGCACCCATATGGGATGCTGGTGCTCCAGGCTTGAGTTTAACCCACTGCATCATAGCACTGGATGCCAGAAATGGTATTTCTTAATGATGTCCTTTTAATATGTCATGAGATTTCAATGATCCCTTTTAAAAAACATATTTAAAACTTTCTTTCACATAATTTATTTCATTATGTGTACTTTATCCTGGATGCTGTTTGTTATTTATAATAATATCTTTTATACAAATACTTTGCTTAAAAACAGTGATAATAGATAGAAAGGAGAGAAAATTTCAAATGGGAAGCAGTCCACACAGCAGACTCGGAATGACAAATGCCCTAAACAGCACTCTGACTTTAGAATCAACTCCTAAGGCATCTGGATCTGGCTGCAAATCCAATGAGAGCATTTCAGGCATGGAAAGCCAAGACTTAGTGGCAAAACTGTTCTGCATGAAGGATCTCTGTGAGTGAGACCCCAATAGAAAGAAGGGGCCATCAAAGAAGAATGTACTTTGCTCTCCTCTCTCTCTGCCTCTCACATAGTAAACACACACACACACACACACACACACACGCACAGAGATCTCAAACAACTTATAATTTTACCTCAAGAACTACAAAAACTAAACAAACAAAATGACAAATAAATAGAAGGAAAGAAATAATAAAGATCAGAATAGAAATAAATGAAATAGAGATTAAAATGCAAAAAATCAATGAAAAAAGACTGGCTTTTTGCAAAGATAAACAAAATGGACAAAATCTAGCTATACTAAAGACAAAGAGAGAAGTCTCAAATATATAAAATCATGGGTAAGATGGAGACATTACAATTGATACCATGAAAATATAAAGGATCATTAGATTATTATGAGCAAATACATAGCAACAAATTCAATAACCTTAAAGAAAGGGAGACATTTCTGGATACATATACATTACTAAAATTGAATCATGAAGAAATAGAAAATCTAAACAGACCAACAATGAGTAGCAATTGAATCAGTAATGAAATTTTCCAAGCAAAGAAAAGCCCAGGACCAGATGACTTTACTGCTGAATTCTATCACACATTTAAAGAAGATTTAATACCAATACTTCTTAAATTATTCCAGAAAATAGAAGAGGAGGGAATTCTTACAAACTCATTCTATGAGGTCAGCATTAGAAGGATATTAAAACCAGACAAGGGGCTGGTGCCATGGCTCAATAGGCTAATCCTCCACCTGCGGCACCGGCACACCAGGTTCTAGTTCCAGTTGGGGCGCCGGATTCTGTCCTGGTTGCCCCTCTTTCAGGCCAGCTCTCTGCTATGGCCCGGGAGTGCAGTGGAAGATGGCCCAAGTGCTTGGGCCCTGCACCCATATGGGAGACCAGGAGAAGCACCTGGCTCCTGGCTTTGGATCAGCACGATGTGCTGGTCGCAGCGCGCTGGCTGCGGTGGCCATTGGAGGGTGAACCAATGGCAAAAAGGAAGACCTTTCTCTCTGTCTCTCTCTCTCTCACTATCCACTCTGCCTGTCAAAAAAACAAAACAAAACAAAACAAAAAAAAATAGACAAGGACACAATAACAAAAAAAGAAAGCAACAGGCCACTATTCCTGATGAACGCAAACGCAAAATCGTCAACAAAGTACTTGCAAACTGAATCCAACAGCACATTAAAAAGTGTATTCACTATAAAACTTGTCAATGAATAGATGACAAAATGCTCAGAGTTACAATCATAAGGGAAATGCAAATCAGAAAAACCACAAGGAAATATCACCACACTCTAGTAATAATTATCATTGTGAAGAAGACAAAAGGTAACAAGTGCTGACAAGGCTGCAGAGAAGAGGGAGAATGTTTGCAAACTAGCATTGAGGAAAAGAGAATGGAAGTTCCTCTCAAAATCTAAAAATGGAACTACCATATCATTCATCAGTCCCACTACTGGGTACATATTTAAATGAAATTAAATCATTTCAGCAAAGAGACATCTATATTCCTATGTTTATGGCATCAATGTTCACAACAACCTAAGTTCACATCCACTGATGAGTATGTAAAGAAAAAATGTGGTACCTATACACAATAGAATACTATTTAGTCATAAAGAAGGATGAAATTCCAGCATTTGGGAACTTATTATGATAAGTGAAATAAGCCAAGTCCAGAAAGACACATCCTGTATGATGTTGCTCATGTGAGGAATCTGAAAAAACTGACTTCATAGAAATAGTAGTTAATAGAAGCTGGGGACAAATGCAGTAATGGTGAGATGGCAATAATAATAAGTTACAGATGGGAGATAAAGAACTTGGTGTTTTACTGCAGAGTGACTATAGATAAAAGTAATGATTTGTGCTCACAAATACTTTTAAAAAAATGCTTGAAGATTTTGAATATTTTCATCCTAAGGAGATGATAAATGCTTGAGCAGGTATGTTTACTTTGATATGCATATTACACACGTATTCCATAAGAATACAGTGTTTTCCATTAAAATTTTTTAAAGTTATTAAAGTAGATATTTCACACAAGAAAATATCTCCAGGCTGATGCTCAACATTTATGCTCAACATCAATAGTTACCAGGGAAAGAACATTTAAATATTAATATACTGGCCGGCACTGCAGCTCACTTGGCTAATCCTCCGCCTGCGGCACCGGCACACGGAGTTCTAGTCCCGGTCGGGGCGCCGGATTCTGTCCCGGTTGCCCCTTTCAGGCCGGCTCTCTGTTATGGCCTGGGAGTTCAGTGGAGGATGGCCCAAGTCTTTGGGCCCTGCACCCGCATGGGAGACGAGGAGAAGCACCTGGCTCCTGGTTTTGGATCAGTGTGATGCGCCGGCTGCAGCGCACCGGCCGCAGCGGCCATTGGAGGGTGAACCAACGACAAAGGAAGACCTTTCTCTCTCTCTCTCTCTGTCTCTCTCTCTCTCTCTCTCACTGTCCACTCTGCCTGTCAAAAACAAAAACAAAAAAAATTAATATACTATCACTTCTAATTAAAAATGAATCTTAATGAAGAATGGGAGAGGGAGTAGGAGGTGGGATGGGAGTCAGGGTGAAGAGGGTGGGTATGGGGGGAAGAACTGTTATATTCCTAAAGCTGTACCTATGAAATTTGTATTTATTAAATAAAAGCTAAAAAATACTATTAGTTCATCCACAGAATAACTAAAATTAAAATGATTAATAATACTAGGATGTACTGGCTAAGATGTGAAAGACTAGATAAATATTACATTTCTGGTCAGGGTAAAAATTAGTCTAACAGATGAGAAACTTTTTGAAAATATTGATCCTGTGACCTATTTTGTATTTTAGTTACTGATGAATCATATACCACTCATTAAATTGGGAAGAAATCAAGTTGTTTTTTCATATGTATTGTGAGCACTTTTAATGGCCATATTATGTTGGACTTAATTTTTAATAAAACTACAGGTTTGCAATCCTCTGTTGACAATACTAAAATGTGACAATTTCTGAAAATCAAAAAACAAAAAAATTCAATATTGGTACTGAAATTTATTGATGGCAAAACTTGGGTGAACTGATATAAAGCTATTTATGGCTTTCCTTTATCTCACTTATTGTAAATATTTACATTTTGCAGCAGAAATATTGTGTTTGATTATGGGTCATTGTCCTCATCCTGTGGGGCTGTTGCATAATACATAATAATGTATCTTTACTTTCTAGCCTGGAAACAATTTTTATAAATCTATATGGACATAGTGATATGTCAGTATGGGCACATTTATTAATGAAATATTTTTTAAAATGCTTTTCATGGCCAAGAAAAATGACAAAAAATCCAACATTAGTGGAATCCCTATAACTGCATGTAATTTGGAATTACAACCTGAGAAACATTGGAACAGATGACTTAAGGTGATTCTGAAGACCTTATGGGGAGAAGGTGTTTAGCCTAGCAGTTAAGATGTCTACATCCTGGGCCAGTGTTGTAGAATTCCAGCTGCTCCATTTCTGATCTAGCTCCCTGCTAATGGCCTGGAAAAAGCAGTGGAACATGGCCCAGGTGTTTGGTCCCCTGTTACCCATGTGAGAGACCTGGATGTGGCTCTTGGTCCAGCCCTGGTGGTTATTGTGGCCACCTGGGAGTGAACAAGTGGATGGAAGATATCTGACTCTCCTTATTCCTGCATTCCATGTCAGAACACCTGGTTTCAATTCCCTGCTGCAGCTTCTGACATCAACAATGAGGGCTCAACGACGTGAGTATTCTTCCACCTGTGTGGGCTCTTGGCTTTGTCCCTGGTCCCAGAGAACAAGCAGATGAGAGTTCTCTCATGCATATGCTCTCTCTTTCTCTCTCAAATTGAAAAAATGTAAAGACATTATAGTAATTTCAAGTCCACTAGACTCTAGCCATTCATGTATATGGACCCATTCTTGCAATATAACAAACACATGAAAGTATGTCCACTGCTAAAATTAACTGAATATTTGAAATATATTTGTAATTTTTAGTTAAGAATAAATAATTTTATTTCTCTAATTTAAACTTAAAAACTTACATCTGATTAAACTGAATTTTACATATATTTATGTGCTATTATAATCATCAATGGTTGAGTAATATTCATTTGCATCCTTTACAACTGAAATGTATCACACTTACATTTGTAGCCAGCAGCAGTTAATAGATTAAAAGAAAAAAAATCCAGTCTGTTTTTAACTTGTATTTGACTCCCAGGCATTGCTGTAAGCTTTTGAAGATGGTAGTCCTGAGTCATCATGTTTATGGCATAGAACAGTCTAAAAAAGTCTTTCGAACTACAAGCCTTAAGAACTGCTTCGTTTTCTATTCCTCAGTCCAGTCAGATGTATTTGATTCCTTGTGAGGTCTTCTGAGTATGTATACACTGGGAACAGTTTTTATTTTTGATATCACAGGTGGAATAATAGCTCCCAAAGCGGTCCATACTTTACTGCCCAGAATTTCTGAATATGTTAGGTTCTATAACAGAGAAGAATTAAGGTTTCAAATGGAATTAAGGTTAGTAATTAGCTGACCATGAGATGGAGATCATCCTGGATTAGCTGGGTGAATCCGGTGTAATCACAAGTATCTTTTAAGTAGCAGACAGAGGCAGGAGAGAGAACTAGACAGATAGCAAATTGAGAAAGATTAAATGACTATTGCTGACCTTGATGATGGAAGAGGACTAGAAGGCAAGGAATATGGTTAATCTGCAGAAACAGGAAGTTTACCCTAGTTTTGGCACATCTTCTCATTTTCCTTTTTTTTTTTTTTCTTTTAAGATCTATTTATTTATTTGAAAGACAGCATTAGAGAGAGACAGGGAGAGCACATGGAGGGACAAAGGTCTTCCATTTGCTGGTTCACTTCCTAGATGGCCACAATGGCTGGGGCTTGGCTGGTTTGAAGCCAGGATCCAGGAGCTTCATCGGGGTCTTCTATGTGAATATAGGAGCCCAAACACTTGGGCTATCTTCCACTACTTTCCCAGTACATTATATTACATTAGCAGGGAGCTGGATTGGAAGTAGAGTAGCCGGGATTGAAACCAGCACCCAAATGGGATGTCAGCTCCACAAAGGTGGTTTAACCTGTTACAATACAGCTTTGTCCGCTTTACTCATTTTATTTATGGAGGTTTTTTCATTGTTACTTCTATTTGTTTGAATATTTCCATTGGCATTTAAATGTTTAATAATATTAAAAGAATACATTAATATTTGTATTGCCTTCTAAAATATGACCTACTTAAGAGTTGGAATTATGCTTGCATATATACATGGTACAACAAAAGATGTGTAGTAAATTTTTGTAAATATTGAAATTAGACATTCATTTAATTTTTATAATGACATACTTCATTTATTTTATAATCATAAACTTAACCTCCACCAAGTAATGAATTAAACAAATAGGAACAAGAAAAAGCACTATTTTTTAACAGTGGAAACAAGGACTGTAAATAATAATCAAATCTCAAAATGTCAATTTTGCTCATATATATTACATTACATTTTATTGTACTCTATTAGTTACTACAGATCAGGGAAAACATGTTATTTGGGAGTGGCTTATTTCACTAAGTATAATGGTTTCTAGTTGCATTCATTTTGCTGCAAATGACAGAATTTCTTCTCTTTTTTTACACCTGAGTAGTATTCCATAATATATATGCACATACCACATTTTCTTTGTCCAGTCATCAGATGATGGTCATCTAGGTTGTTTCCATTATTGAGCTGCCATAAACATGAAGTAGAGATAATTTTTTCATGTGCTGATTTCAGTTCCTTTGGGCAATTTCCAAGGAGTGGGATGGGGGAGTCATATAATAGATCTATTTTCAGATTTCTGAAAATCTGATTTCGAGTCTTCATACTGTCTTCCACTATGACTGTACTAGTTTACTAGTTTACATTTCCACCAACCGTTGATAAGGATACCTTTTCCCCCACATCCTCACCAGCATTTATTGATTTTTGATTTTTGTATGAGAGCCATTCTAATTTCGATGAAGTGAAATCTCATTGTGGTTTCGATTTGCATTTCCCTGATGGCTAGTGATCCTGAGCATTTTTTTCACGTGTCTGTTGGCTATTTGAATTTCATGTTTTTGGAAAATGCCTGTTCAAGTTCATTTCTTGAGTGGATTGTTTGTTTTGTTGTTGAGTTTCTTGAACCCTTTATAGATTCTGGATATTAAAACTTTATCAGCTGCAGAGTTCAAATGTGAATTTTAGCATTGTTTTTTTCTAGATCTGAGAAGAATGTCCTGGGTATTTCGATTGCGACCACATTGGATCCATAAATACTTTCAGTAGTATGAATATTTTGATGATATTAATTCTTTCAGTCCATGAACATGGAAGATTTTTCCTTTAGTGTGTGTGTCTTTTTCTATTTCTTTCTTTAACATTTTGTATTTTTTTTTATAAATCTTCCACGTCCTTGTTTAAATTTATTCAAAGGTATTTACATTTTTTTTGCAGCTATTGTGAATGGGACTGATCTTACAAGCTCTTTCTTAGCCATGGCATTGTCTGTGTATACAGAAGCTACTGATTTTTTGTGTGTTGGTTTCATACCTCACCAACTTTACCAGACTTCTTAATGAGTTCCAATAGTCTCTTAGTCCATTCTTTTGGTTCCTCTATATATGGAATCATGTAATCTGCAAAGAGGGATACTTTGACTTCCTCCTTTTTAATTTTTATCCCTTTAATTTGTTTCTTGAATAATGGCTTTCACTCAATTTCCAGGACTATATTGAATAACAATGGTGAAAGTGGGCATCCTTGTCTGCTTCCAGATCTTGAAATATTTCCAACTCTTCCCCATTCAATAAGATGCTGGCTCTGGGTTTGTCATAGATTGCCTTGATTGTGTTGAGGAATGTTCCTTTTGTACCTAATTTGCTTAAAGTTTTTATCATGAAAGGATGCTATATTTTATCAAATGCTTTCTCTGCATCTATTGAGATAATCATATGATTTTTATTCTGTAATTTGTTAATGTAATGTATCACATTTATTGATCTGCGTATGTTAAACCATCCCTATATACCAAGGATAAATCCCACTTGGTCCAGGTGAATGATCTTTCTGATGTGTTTTTGGATTTGATTATCTAGTATTTTATTGAGGGTTGTTGCATCTATGTTCATCAGGGATATTGGTCTATAGTCCTCTTTCCTTGTTTTACCTTTTTCTAGTTTTGGAATTAAGATGATACTGTCCTTGTAGAAGGAGTTTGGGAGGGGGCTGGTGCTGTGGCATAGTGGGTTAAGGCCCTGGCCTGAAGCCCGGCATCCCATATAGGCGCCGGTTCTAGTCACGGCTGCTCCTCTTCCCATCCAGCTCTGTGCTATGGCCTGGGAGGGCAGTAGAGTATGGCCCAAGTCCTTGGGCCCTTGTACCCATGTGGGAGTCCCAGAGGAGGTTCCTGGCTCCTGGCTTCGGATTGCGGCAGCTCTGGCCGTTGCAGCCAATTGGGGAGTGAACCAGCGGATGGAAGACCTCTCTCTCTCTCTGCCTCTTCTCTCTCTGTAATTTTGACTTTCAAATAAATATTAAAAAAAAGGAGTTTGGGAGGATTCACTCCCTTTCAATTGTTTTGACTAGTTTGAGAAGAATTGGAGTTAGTTCATTTTTAAATGTCAGGTAGAATTCAACAGTAAAGCCCTCTGGTCCTGGACTTTTCTTTGTTGGGAGGGTCTTTATTACTGACTCAATCTCCATCTTGGTTATTTGTCTGCTTAGGTTTTCTACGTCTTCCAGACTCAATTTTGGTAGATTGCATATGTCCAGGGATCTACCCATTTCTTCTAGGTTTTCCAATCTGTTGGCATATAACTGTTTGTAGTAATTCCTAATGGCTCCTTTTATTTCTGTGGTATTCACTGTTACATCTCCTTTTTCTTCTGATTTTTATTTGGGTCTTCTTCCCTACCCCCCCCCCTTGCCTTTTTTTTTTTTTTGGTTGGTGGGACTAATGGTGTATCAATTTAAAAAAAAAACAGCTCTTCATTTCTCTGATCTTATGTAAATATTTTTGTTTCAATTTTGTTTATTTCTTCTCTAATCTTAATTATTTCTTTCCTCCTACTAATTTTGGGTTAGGTTTATTGTTGTTTTTCTAGGTCCTTCAGATGCACTGATAGCTTATTTATTTGATGCCTTTCCAATTTCTTGATGTAGGTACTAATTGCTACAAACTTCCCTCTTTATACTGCTTTTGCTGTATCCCATAAGTTTTGATATGTTGTACAGTTATCTTCATTTGTTTCCAGAAATTTTTCAAATCTCTCTTTTGATTTCTTCTATGACCCCCTTTTCATTCAGGAGTGTGTTGTTCAGTCTCCATGCTGCTTGCACATTTTCTAGAGATTTTTAAATTGTTAATTTCCAGCTTCATTCCATTGTGGTCAGAAAAGACACATGGTATAATTTCAATTTTTTTTAATTTGCTAAGACTTGCCTTATGGCCTAGAGAATGGAGGGTGGGAGTATGGGCAGGAGGAAGGTAGGGTAGGAAGTATCAATATGCTTCTAAATATATATATATATGAAATATATGAAATTTGTTCACCTTATATAAATAAAAAAATTAAAATTAGAAAGTATAACCTAGTTACCCATTTTTGATTACCAGTTCAGTAAACAATCATGAGTCTACATATTAACTATTTTGCCAGCCTCTTCCCCAACTTCAAATATGCCACCATTCCGACCGTGATAACTCCAGTTGACACTGTTTACTCCAGTTTTTAGCTCTTTCCCATTCATTGCCAATATATTTTTAATGTCTGTTATAGTTACCTTTTAAGCTATAAGTAACTTAAAATCCTTGTCTTGTACCATTTCTTTGTGCATTAATCCAGTTTGTAGAAGATTTATCTTTTCCTTATATCTCTTATGTACATTGTGCCCTATCTTAGAAGATAATTACCATTACCTTAAGTTTATTGCTGGCTAGGTGCTTGTTAGATGCTGGCCCTTGAGACTTCTTGACTTCACCTCTCGAAGTCATTCTTACTGATATGTACAAAGATACTACCTACCTCATTTAATCAGTTTTGCCTCTTTGAACATCTAGCAAACAGGTTAATCATGTAGTATTTATGGTCTTCAGAGAGTTACTCTTAAATTACTGAATTTCTCCCTACCACCCCTCTACCTTTGAGATCATTTTCTCAAGGAAAAAAAAAGTACATACAAGAAAACAAAGCATCTGATGAAATGTGGGTTCTAAAAAAAAAAAAGGCCCAATCTCCTTTCTCATGGCATGATACATTCCTTTCACTAAGCTCTCTGGTACTACCTAAGAACATGAGCACACAGAGAAAATTAAATTCTTATTTAAGCTCAAGAAGCAAACATTTCCCAAAATGACAATATTCAACTCTTTACACATGAGTCGTAAACATTTCTCTGCATGCCAGTACCCTTCTATTTAGATAGACTTTTAGCCAACAGTATTTTGTTTATTTGTTCAGGATTGTGTATGTTTTTTCACAACATCTATAATACACTTCATCACCTGAACACCTGCTGAACCAAACTTGTCTTGCCAGCAAAAATTTTGAAATTATGCAATCTGCAATTCAGTCCATGGCAAGCACTTGGGTAGAATTTCTTCTATACCTTTCAACATCAATTAAAGAACTGTCTGCATAGAAATATTGCCAACTAGAAGGTTAGTGAAGTGAGTTTAATCAAGTGCACTTGACTATTATTTTAGCTAAATACTTTCTGGAGATTCACATCAGCTAAGAACCACAATCATGGTCTATCAAATTAACCATAACATTACCCAAAATGTTACATATGTATTCAAAGGAAAATTAGTATCATTATATGATCTCTATTAATAAACATACACCTTTCATTCAGTTAAGATTTTTATATAGAAAGGCTATGCTAAAAAAAGTAAGAGACTATGGAAATGGCTATCAAAGAAACTAGCTGTGATAACTGAAAAAACATATTATTAAAGACAGAAAAACAAGACTTTATTGTTATAATTTACATGGAAAATTTTTAAACAGGAGACAAATAAGCAGATTTTTACATGTATATATAACTAGCTAAAATCATCACTATAAAAATCACAAATATAAGGGTTTATAATCAAGGTTATATTAAATGTCCTTTTTACTGAAAGAATTTACAACTAAGGGCATTAAAAATGTTCAAATAAAATATTAACTTATAAGTTTCTCATTTTTGAAATAGTTTTATGCAGGTATAAAACTCCCAACCTACAAATTTTCCATTCACTTTTTTTATAAAAATGAGGAAGAAATAAATTTACCTGAATTAAAGGAAACTTTATGGAAAGATCAAATTACATTTTAAAGAAACGCAGACCTAGCAAGATTTCACAAGTACACTAAAAGTTTTTGTATGGACTTTAACTTGACATTTAGGCCTTAAAATAAGTAAATAGAAGTTTTTAATCAAACGAAGAGGGCTTGCTAAACCTGATTTCATTCATGTTTATCAACATATGCACCAATTTAAACAAAAATTCTGTATATCAAGTGGAAATTATTTGGGAATTATACCTAAGCATGTGAAAAACATAAGAAAAAAGAATTCCCTATTTCCTTTTGGATGCTTCAGACAACAGCAACACAGCCTAGGGCACACTGCTGCGGATTTTAACTGTTGTATGGAACTACTCAAAATGCTTTTGATCCATTTTATCTTGCAAGTTAGCAAAGAAATGTTGCAATAAGAAACACCAACAAAGATCTGAAAAAGTTAAGCTCTGGATTACCATATTGTGTTCTACTGCCATTCAATGCTTCATACAAAGGCAGTGGTGTTCAAAGTAAGAAAAAAAAGTAGGGAGAGAGAAAAAAGAGAAACTGCTCTCAGAAAGTGCAAAGCACAAAGTAAATAATATTCTTCCATATCCCTCCTTTTTCACAGATTGGATGTTAAAAGAGTTGCAGCAATTAGGCTTTTGTTAATTACCAGCTGTTGAAACAGATGTGTTGACTATCCTTATTAGTTAACAGCTGGGTGAGAAGAACAATTGATGCTCCCTAAAACCAACAGCCAGCTGCTCGGCAGTAATTATCTCCAATTAATAATACAGGTGATAAAGGCAAAAAGCTCCCATCATCACTCTTTTTCAATAACCCTAGCAGTTTCAATATTTATGGCTTTATTATTACACAGTAATAGAGAATACATTTATTACAATAAGCAAGTTTGATGTATTAGAGTCGCATTAACTCTATGGTAGTTTCCATTTTGCAATTTCTGGAGAAGGAATCAGACAAGTGCTAAAAGTAGAAGCAGACATTCTGTAGGCTTTTATTTATCATATTTCAAATGTCACTGCCAACTTCTCTGGTACTAACAATAATAGCTAAGCACTTAAGTTCTTTGAAAAAGAGAAGCATAACTAAAATCTGTTCTTTTTGATTTCCAGGTGTTTTCACTGATCATGTTTTATATTCAGTTCACTGAAGCAATCCATTTCCTCTTGGTATGCCTAAATACCAGTGTCTTGTTCCCTAGCTTATATTTCCTAGGTGTCTGGTAGAAGCAATTTTGCAAACCCAAAAAGAATTTATTTCATAGCAGTAAACAATTCCTGTATACAAAGAGATCAGCAAAACGAGCAAGCAGAAAAACAAAAAAGCAAAGCATTATTTTATTATGTAGGGGCTTTTTTTATGATATATATATACCATTCAGGTTCCTAATTATGATGATAAAAAAGAAGTATCACACTAATAAAATAGCAATGGTTACAGGGTTTAAAATTACTTTTACTGTTTCTACTTTTAAGTGTTCATATTAAAATTTCACTTACAAGATATGGAAAAAAAAAAAACAACTTAAACAAGCTAGGCAAACCATCTCTGTCCACAAAAGAGGAGTCTACAAGAATTTACAACCATATCTATTCACTAATTAGAGAACACTTAAAGACACTGCCTTTCTGAAAACAAGGATTAGAGCTGGATGAATACACCCTTTTCACAGACCTTCCTCGTGTCTCTGTTGGGTCATCACAAGCAGCTTGTTCTTCCAGCATTAAATAGAAAAGCCTACTGATTATCAGTTCTGAATACCACAGTTAGGCATCAGGACAATTAATAGGGAAAGAAACTTTAAATAACATGTAAATACATAATTTTTACCAAGAGGTTGTAATAAAAAATAATTACAAAACCAACTTTCTAAAGCAATATGATTTAGGTTGCCATGTGCATGTTACCTATGTCTGATATAAAAAAATTAGCTAAAAAACTCTCTCACCACATTCTTTGTAATTATGGCTCCTAGTATAGGAATTCCAACATTTACATGATTACAAAATGTGAGAAATAAGCACATTATCTCTACCTCTTAAAATAGAAGGTTATCCATCTCAACGAAACCAATCTCCCAGGAGAATATCTAATAGTTATGATTCTGTCTTTTACATGGAATCTCCTGATATAAAGAAGCTAACAAAATGTGTAAACAGAGGAAGAAACTGTTAGCTTTTATGTTTGAAAATCTCTATCAGACCATAGAATTATTCTTTGACTTCTGGTTTAGAAAAGACCTAATCGCAAAAGTACACGAGCAACATAGTTGCCAGTCATGCTTTTTTTCTCTTCTCTGTGGAAAGGAACAGGTTGTGTGACCACCTGAGAAGCCAAACACATCTATTAACCATGCAGGGCAGCCCTT
The DNA here is from genome assembly GCF_964237555.1 of Oryctolagus cuniculus. NCBI lineage: Eukaryota > Metazoa > Chordata > Mammalia > Lagomorpha > Leporidae > Oryctolagus > Oryctolagus cuniculus. The sequence goes on from NC_091443.1 coordinate 38,153,573, forward strand.
GCTACTACCAAAGCAAAAAGGCTGCCATCTCATTATATCTGAGATGACCAAAGCAGGGAAGGCAAAAGTGAAACCTATTTCTGAAGCCAAAGTTCTAAACTCACTGCGATTAGATACAAACTTCGAAAATTGCAGTCTCTATCCTTGGCAAAAAGCCAATACCAGTATGTATTGAACATCTGATTGCAATACACAGTTTCTTGAAATGCTGTGTTGAAATTTAAAAACACCTAGGCCTTACCTCAAGCAGAACTCAGGTATTAGAGTCATTTTCAACAGGCAATATCTAAGATATGTCATTTTCATACCAATTTCAATGCATTTCAGTTTAAGAATTTCACTGAATGGCTCACAACCTGGGATAAACTCCTGATTTTCTCAAGTATATTGTATGTTCCCATGGTTCAGTATCCCTTTCCTACCCTGCTCACTGGTAGATTCAAAAACAGTGCCACAGTTCAGTCTTCCATATCTTTTTCCTATGCCTCATTTCACCTTCTGTATATATCTACTATAGTACCCATTTAATCTGGATTTTGTGGTACAATTACTTCCCTAATAAATGGTAACTTTCTTTTTATTTTTGTATTCTAAGCATTAGTAAATAAAAGCCCTTAAATATTTTTAATGAGTAAATATAAAAATCAGGAAGACATCTGTCTAATAATTGTTCAAAAATAATAAATGTGTTTATAATTTTATCACATGAAGATATGATTTATTTAATCATGGTTGTTCCATTGTGTATATCCCTATGAACAGAAAAACTTATTTCCTTAACTGAAGCATCAACCTGACTACTGAATCTCAAATTCAGCATACTAATTTTAGTTTTACATTATCCTATCATTGACATGCTTAATAGATTAACAGATAAAGGGAAAAATTTAAAGGCAAAAGAAAAAAAAAACCTTCCCTGATATGCCTCCTTGTATAGTTTATTTGGAAAAATTAAAAATTATAGTTCTATGACATATTTTGGACTTCCCATAAGGTATGTACATTTTGAGTTTTCTTAAATCATACCACAATTAAAATATCACTGCTTTAAATTTACCTATATAATATATAGTATCTTTCACTGATTTTTTTAAGATTTATTTATTTATTCTACATAATGAGTATTATTTTTAAGATTTTTCTTTTCCTTTTATCAAAAGTCTCAGAGAATGTGTTCCTTCTCCACGAAGCAATCAATTTTGATGAATTACACATGGTCTATCAAGCCTATTATTCCTATCAGATAGTATGATTCCCTAAGCATCTCTGAAAATCAGCATACTTGAAATAGTGGTAATGAGAAATAGTGAGTAACTAAGTAAATTCTTCATGAGAAAAATTGGAAAGTTTCTTTAGGGCACAATCGTTAACTGGACAGGGTTCTAGGAGAACCTACTGGACCTTAGGTAGTCAGCGCTAAAGTAAACTTCATTCCATAGCTTCTTTTTCCACATTTCATTCAAATATTTAAAAGCTGCATTTGTTTTGCTTCTGTACATGTGGCAAGTAGTCCCCCTTCTGAATCATAATATTGACTCCATAGGGAATTAGTATTGGTTCCTCAGAGTGTTCACTGAGTTGTGTACTTTCCTTATAAATGAGCTCCAGTCCCAGTATCTTCAAATACCAAACATAAATGTGTTTCTCAGTCTTAAAAGCTGGCATATTCCATACTAAAGTCGTTTGTCTCCACAAGTCAAATCAATTTCCCAATGTCACTAACTTTATCAGTGATATCACCATTTCCCTAATTAGTCAGCCTTGAAAAGTTGATGTTATTGGGAACCTCTCCTTCATATCTTATATCCAAAGTCAAGAAGTCTTGCTGTTTATGTCAAAATGTCTCCATACTCTTTATACCTATGCCTGCTGTTGTGATTCAAAAGTCTCAATCTTCTTTATTGAAGAATGAAATACTTTAATAATAATCTCCAAGTCTGTCTTTCTTAGCTTCCTCTGTCTCATTTAATAACATTTGAACCTGCGAAATTTTTTTTCAGCTATCCTATTATCAAGTCATACATATTACCACTCCTCCAGGAAAAAAATTTCAGAGCTTATAATTTGTACTTCACTAAAAATAACCTTTATTTATTTTTTAAGAGCCCATTGTACAACTTCAGAGTTGTTCGTAGTATGACCAACCATTCTGGGAAATCCCTCCAAGAATTGTGTAAAGTCTCAAATTTTGACTATGAATTCAGAGGTTAGGAAAAAGAACAAATCTATATGGTTGTCTAAAAAACAGAGCTAAATGAAGGACTGGTTTTAGTGTCTGAGGGATATGGCACAGACTACCTACTTCCTGTATTTGCTGCTTTTTCCCATGACCAGTAAGGTTGGCAAACTTGATTTGCAGTTCACTATAATGGCTTATCTATTGTGCGTCATTCCTTGTGATGCAACTTGAGTATGCAACATAAGTACATTGTAAATGCGAGAATTACCAAGCCATCTTTGACTTTCTCTGGTAATTATTGTGCTTTATACTAAGGCAACACTAGTTTAATTTTTAACACTGTGAACCTTATGACTATGCTTTCTGTGAGTTCAGATAATGAAAATGAGAATAATAGTAATATATGCCAGCTTGATCCAGGCATCATCAAAAACGAAGGCTAAACAGAAGTATACGTACCACTGGCTTAGAGATAAACAACCAAAACCAGAATATTTTGCATAGTATATAGAAAAGAATTTGCATATGGGCATGCTGGAGAAGGAGATACGAAATCACATATTAAGACTGAATCCCAAATATGGAATGTGACTTGTAAGTATTTCTAATTCAAAGAACTTTGCATCTTGGTTTGGTTTATCTCCCAAAATGACAATAAAAGTAGCTGCTGAAGTAGCATAGACAACACATGGAACAAACATAATCATGACTATTCTATGAAAACTGATTGAGTTCTAAATCTTAACTCAGAGGGTATACTTAAAATGTCTATGGATAAATAAAAATGGAGAGGCCTGTGCTGTGGCATAACAGGTTAAGACACAGCTTGCAGTACCATCATCCCATTTGGGCGCTGGTTCAAGTCCCAGCTGCAAGATGTCAGTTTTCTTTTTTTAACAGATGAGTGGTACTCCATAGTGTATATATAACATAATTTCTTTATCCACTTCTTTTTTTTTTAAGATTTATTTTTTTATTTGAAAGTCAGAGTTACACAGAGAGAGAAGGAGAGGCAGAGAGAGAGGTCTTCCATCCGCTGGTTCACTCCCCAGATGGCTGCAATGGCTGGAGCTCGCTGATCCAAAGCCAGGAGCCAGGAGCTTCTTCCGGGGCCCAGGGACTTGAGCCATCCTCTACTGCTTTCCCAGGCCACAGCAGAGAGCTGGACAGGAAATGGAGCAGCCGGGACTTGAACCGGCACCCATATGGGATGCTGGTACTGCAGGTGGTGGCTTTACCTACTATGCCACAGCGCCGGCCCCTATCCAATTCTTTTCAATGAAAATGAAGGAATTTACCTACTCAATGTCCTGCACACTTTGTACACAGTACTTCTAGAAAGTGTGTGATTTGCTTACCTATCATATTGAAGCCTTCATAATGAAAATATTTGGTCACTTTTCAATTTCTCAAAACATGCAGTGTTACTTAGTGAGTTTTATTGCCTTATAGAAATGCAGGTAGAAAGCTACCTTAAATGTACCTCTGATGGTTATATTGCTGGCCATAGGAGACAGTAAAGGCTGACCCTTCACAAAATCATATATTGAAAGTGTAGAACAATAGAAGTATCCTTCTTTAATTTGGAAACAGATTGAGGATAAGAAATTTATAGGGGCAGGTGGTTGGTGCAACAGTTAAGTCTTTGCTTGGTACACTCACATCCCATATCATAGTGCCTGGTTTCTACTAATGCATACCCTGGGACAGCTGCTGATGGCCCAATTGCTTGGGTCCCTGCCTTCCATGTAGGAGATCTGGAATGAGAGGCTGGCACCTGGATTAGGCCTGGTTTGGCCCTTGCTGTTGCAGGCAATTGGGGAGTAAATGAGTGGATACATCTCTCTCTATGTATTCAATATTTCAAATAGATGAAAATAAATAAAATTTTAAAGAGCTATATTTTAAAAAAGAGAAATTTAAATACTTCTATATAAACCTACTTGATAATCACCTAAAAAGTCATAAGGCGTCTAGACAGTTGGAACACTTTTTTCATGTTATGTGTAGGTTACAACAAATGCTCATAATGTCAAAACAAAAGGTTCATTTTTCTGGGAAAATAAGAAATTCAGAACTTAAAAAATTATCATTAAGAATCAGTGTGCTACTTTTCTAGGGATGTTAGAACAAAGTACCACATTTTGGGTGGCTTAAGACCAGAGGAATTTATTCTCTTACATGTTGGGAGAACAGATGTTGGCAAGGGTTGGTTCATTCTGGAAACCTTAAGAGAAAATACATCCCATGCCTCTCTGCTGTCTTTGGTCAACCTTGGTTTTAGAATCATGACTCCAATCTCTGCCTCCATCATCACATGGCTTTCTTTCCTATGTCTTCTGCCTCCAAGTTTTCTTTTTCTTATGACTCTAGTCATCGGATCTAATCCAGCATAATCTCATGGCAAGTTTGGTTTATTTGCAAAAACTGTATTTCCAAATTTGGTCACTTCATAGGTACCAGGGATTGGGACCCAGCCATATCTTTTGGGGAACAAAATTCTACTCATTTAGCAATCAAGTTGGAAATGACCTTCTCGATTTCTTTAACTAACTGCAACTTACTTAGAATCCATTTCACAAACTGAATCTACTTCTGTGTTTAACTGATACTGAAAAAACCTTCAATATAGTCCAACAACCATTCATGATAAAAAAAAAACTTTCACCAAACTAAAATTAAAAGTTCCTTATGATAGTAAAAGATCTATATAAAAAGTCACAGCTAACATTACACTTAAAATAAAATGTAGAATGCTTTCCCTCAAAGTAATGATGTCTGCTCTCACCATTCTTATTTAACATAGTAACTTGAATAACTTCCAACCAGTGCATTAAGGAAACAAAAGGAAATAAAGGCAAACAAATTGGAAAGGAAGAAATAAAAATGTCTATTTGCAGACGACATGATTATCTGCATCGAAAAATTCCAAAAGATATTTAAAAGACAATTGTAGAACAAATAATCCTAGCAAAGCTTTAGTATACACAATGAAACAAAAAATATATATTTGAAAAGTTTGTGGAAAATAAACATTGTCTTTTAATTCCATTTCTCCATAAATGTTTTGAAGTACTCTCATATGCCAAAAATCAATTGTATCTTTATATACTATAAGATACAACTGGAAAATAAAAATTTAAAACACAATAACATTTGTAATACTGCTAAACATTAAATGCTTGGATGTAAACATAACAAAACATGTACAATATTTGTATGTTCACAGCTCAAAATGCTGATCACAGAAATTTTTTAAGAGATTAAATAACTGGGGTAATATACTATGTTCAAAGATCAGAAGACTAAACATAGTAAAAATGCAAATTCTCTTATTAACATCTCAGAAGAATTTCTGGTAGATGTAGACAGGCTGATTTAAAAATTTCCTAAAAGAAAGAGGAATAGCTAAAACAATTTTAAAAAATAGAATAAAACTAGGGTCCTCAAGATATCCAACTTTAAGACTCACTACTAACCTATAGCTTCTTAAAGATGTATATAGTGGGGCCGGCGCTGTGGCATAGCAGGTTAAGCTGCCACCTATAGTGCCGGCATCCTAGATGGGCGCTGGTTTGAGTCCCAGCTGCTCTTCTTCCAATCCAGCTCTCTGCTGTGGCCTGGGAAAGCTGTAGAAAATGGCCCAAGTCCTTGGTCCCTGCACCCACATGGGAGACCTGGAAGAAGCTCCTGGCTTCGGATCAGCGCAGCTCCAGCCATCGCGGCCATCTGGGGAGTGAACCAGCGGATGGAATACCTCTCTCTCTGTCTCCACCTCTCTCTGTAACACTTTCAAATAAATAATAATCTTTAAAAAAATAATTCTAGTGGTAATTTTGGTACATATTTGATTCATGAGCTGTCAGTGGGAAATGATGGTTACAGCAGAGAAAAAGAATAGATCGAAAGCAGGAGGAAATAGAATATCTTTTTTTTCAACTTTTATTTAATAAATATAAATTTCCAAAGTACAACTTTTGGATTATAGTGGCTTTCCCCCCATAACCTCCCTCCCACCCACAACCATCCTATCTCCCACTCCCTCTCCCATCCCATAGAATATCTTTGAATAAGAGTAGGGATTTCATTTCCCTAAATAAATCTTAAAAAACAAGCCATTGTCACACTAATCGGCTGGATTCTGTTACCACTTCTTGTAGCAGTTTAGGTTTAATAACAAGAAGTGTTTGTATTGTATACATAGGTTGAGTATTCCCTAACTAAAATTCCTGGGATGAGAAGTATTTCAGATTTTGGAGTTTTTGGATTCTGGAATATTTGTATAGATTTTACAAGCTAAGCATCTCTAGTCCAAAAATCCACAACCTTAAATGCTCCAAAATCTGAAAGTTTGATATTTAAAAACATTAGGATTTTGGACTATTTTAGAGTTTGGATTAGGGATGCTCAGCCTATACTTTGAAGTCACTTCAATACAATAATGGTAATAAGTTTGTGATGGAATTGTAATTCAGCCCACCTTTGAATGTCCCCAGTGCCACTATTTCCCAACAGGAAACTAGCAACAAAAGATGATAACTTTTATTTTGAGAAAAAAGAATCTTTGGTTCATATAAATGTAAGTGTCCTTGCTATACCTTGTATCTGTCTTCTGCAGATGCATAAATAACTCTGGCATATTAAAGACATTTAGATATCCCACAGAAGAAATGAAACATTTAAATTTGTTTCCATTGCATGTAAACCTATTTGCACAGAAAAATGTTAACACACCTACTAACATGCCCTCAAAAATAATATTCCTAGACTGAGAAATTGAAAACAAAATACCTATTTATTACATAATCCTTGGTCTACTGTGTACTAGATATTTACGTAAAAAAAATCCAAAAATACAAAACTTTCCAAATATTTAAAAGTGATTCACTATTTAGAAAAATATTTAAAATTATTAATAATTTTATGTAGATTATAATGTATGTCTAATAGTAATGTTGGGCTAAGCAATAAGACATCTTGAATGCCTAAAATCATTTTTATTAAATTGAAAATTTGTGGAGTAAAACAAGTATCAAACTCTTTAATTTATCACAAAGTGTTCTATTCAAAGTTCAACTACTGCTGCTATTTGTGGCATAAGACAAGTCTAGCTTAATTTACCCTCAATAAATTTTATTATTAGATTGCTCCAGATAAGAAAGCATTAAAGAAAGGAAAGAGGCAAGGAAAATGAGACTGTGGATTTTTCTTTTTTGGCAATGAATTTTTGGGGGAACAAAGGTGGCTGAGAATAAGAGCCTGTATCCCTATTTTACTGAAGCAATAAAGGTGAGACTTTACTTTGGTGAGGCCTACAGAGCTAGGAAAGAATTTTTTGACATGTTCTGAGATGATCTGGCATAAACTTACCATGGACACAGTGTAGGAAATGCAATCTAACATAGTAATATATGAGCACAAAAAATGTGTCTTTAGTTTCTCATTTCTCATTCATTCTCTTCATTCAATAGACTAGTATTCACTTTTATCAAACTAAATAGTTAAGGTAAAAACATTGTTCAAACTGGTTACATGGATAAATGCATATCCCTCATCATACTATATATGGTCTATATTTCACAGATGTACTCTCCCTTCACTCAAGTCTTCCTTCAGCCAGTCCTCTATATCTCTATTTACGCAGCAAAACTTTTAAATTTGTTTATATTATTTTATTTTACTATTAACCAGTCTTCCTTCAACCTGCACACTCAAAGCTACTATCTATTTTTTCCCTAAACTACTCCTACTACAGTCACCATAAATCTCCACAATCTAATCTAATGAAAAATATTTTGTCTTTATTCCCTAGATGACACTTAACACTTAAAAGAATTTACCACATGTTCCTTCTGACATAAAACTTTCCTTGGTTTCTCAGATATTCTATTCTTCTGTGTTTCTTCCTATCTCTTGTTTCCTGATTCCTCTATTTTCCTTGATCTCAAAATGTTTCATCTTCTTCCTGTTCACCCTATCCTTCCCTTAAATAATCTAATCATATGTTAAAGATGTTTATATATATTTATATTTATATAATCTCTGGCCTCTTTGCTGAGAACTCCAAGTTTGCATATCTGTCTTCAGGACATGATCACTTAGATGTGCATTAGTCAGTTTTCATTATAATAACAAAATACCTAAGGCTAAGTAACCTCTTACAATAAAAGAGATTGGCTGGCGCCATGGCTCAATAGGCTAATCCTCCGCCTGCGGCGCCGGCACACCAGGTTCTAGTCCTGGTCAGGGCGCCGGATTCTGTCCCGGTTGCCCCTCTTCCAGGCCAGCTCTCTGCTGTTGCCTGGGAGTGCAGTGGAGGATGGCCCAAGTGCTTGGACCCTGCACCCCATGGGAGACCAGGAGAAGTACCTGGCTCCTGCCTTCTGATCAGCGCGGTGCGCCAGCCGCGGCAACCATTGGAGGGTGAACCAACGGCAAAAGTAAGACCTTTCTCCCTGTCTCTCTCTCTCTCACTGTCCACTCTGCCTGTCAAAAATAAATAAATAAAAGATATTTATTTAACTTACAGTTTTAGAGGCTTGAGAGTCCCCCCTTGGGCAGTCCCGTGGATTTGGCCTCTGGTGATGGCTCTCTTTGCTGCAGCACATCTTGGCCAAGTGTATGACGGCAAGAGTGTGTATGGGAGCAAGAGATCTTATCATAAAATAGAGCACATGAGAGTGACTTGGAGATTGGGCTTGTAACTTGGGCTTGCTCTTGTAACTATTCCGCTGGGGATTCACATGAATTGCCTTGTTCCTTCCAAGGTCACCATCATCAATAACCTAAAGACCACTCAGATCATTTGAAAGACCCACTACCGCACTAAGGACCAAGTTTCCGACCCAAGAACCCTTGAGAAAAAAAGACAGCCACAGCAGACATCTACTATTAAAACCAAAATAGCACAAAGAACTTAAATTTCTACTGTTTCTTCTTATCTTCTCTGTCTCAGACATAGTACCAGCATTTGTCCAGCATAAAGCCACTTATTTTGATTTTTCTCTTTGCCTCAAGCTATCCCTCAAAACCCTCCATAAACACTATTACGATCACTACCATATTCACACACACAATGTAAACAGAATATACTAGTAAGTATTATGATATTATTGATAAGGAATTTTAAACCCACCTATGCTCCTTTCTGTACTTCTAGCACTTAATCTAAGCCACTATCATCTCTTGCCTAAACTGTTATAACAATCTCCTAACAGTTGTCTCTAATTACATTCTTATCCATCTATAAATGAAATTGTGTGCATTAGCCAAAGTGATCTTAAGCCTAAGTAGTGTTACTTGCTATTAACTAGTACCACTAATTTATACTTACCATTAAATTCAAACTATTTATCATTGTAAAGGATACTATAAAGACATAATAAGGCCCCTGCTTACCTTTATATTTAATTTTGCTTCCATTCCCCTCATCACTAATTATGTTCCAGTCATGCTAGATTTCTATTTGCTTAATACATCATACACATTCATGTCTTAAAGTGTTTACTTTATCCACTCTCCCCAAAATGTTCTGTCAATAGGTCCTTTTTTGCCAAGCTTATAATGGTCATTCATCCTCTTATTCTAGCTTCTTTTTCTGTTTAAAGATTTACTTATTTTTTTAAAGATTTATTTATTTATTTATTTGAAAGGGAGAGTTCCTAGAGAGGCAAACAGGCAGAAAGAGAGGTCTTCCATCTTCTGGCTCACTCCCCAGGGAGCCGCAACGGCCAGAACTGTGCCGATCTGAAGCCAGGAGGTTCCTCTGGGTCTCCCATGTGGGTACAGGGGCCCAAGGGCTTAGGCCATCTTCTACTGCTTTCCCAGGCCACAGCAGAGAGCTGGATCAGAAGAGGAGAAGCCAGGACTCGAACTGGCGAAAACATGGAATGCCAGCACTATGGGTGGCAGTTTTAACTGCTGTGCCATGGCACTGGCCCCTATTCTAGCTTCCTGAGGTTGAATCTTAGCATACTATTTTTGGCCCTTTTGCTTAACTAATACTAAAACTTAAAAGATTTCTGTGTGTGTATGAACAAATGGAATTATTGGGGCTGGTGCTGTGGCACAGTGGGTTAACGTCCTCGCTTAAAGCGCTGGCATCCTATATGGCGCCATTTCAAGACCCGGCTGCTCCCCTTCCAATCCAGCTCTCTGCTACGGCCTGGGAAAGCACTGGAGGATGGCCCAAATCCTTGGGCCCCTACACCCGCGTGGAAGGCCCGGAGGAACCTCCTGCCCCCTAGCTTCAGATTGGCGTAGCTCCGGCCATTGCGGCTATCTGGGGAGTGAACCATCAGATGGAAGACCTCTCTCTCTCTCTCTCTCTCTCTCTGCCTCTCCTCTCTCTGTGGAACTCTGACTTTCAAATAAATAAATAAATCATTTTTTAAAAGAAAAAAGTGGAATTATCTATTTATTTTGGCGCAAAGAATTTTTGAAATCCATGGACAGTTTTTCATGACATGCATTTACATAAGCTTTTTGAAAACCCTTTCTGTATACAGTTTATTTTTTGTCTAAATTCTTTTATTTATTTATTTGCATGCAATTCATAAATACATTAGGAACGTAATAATTCCCATTTTATCTGCCCTCCCACCCACTCTCCCATCTCTCATCCTCTTCACTCTCCTGTTCTCTGTCCAGTTTTTTACTAAGATCTATTTTCATTTAACTCTATATACAGAGGATTAACTCTATTCTAGGTAAAGAGTTCAATGCGTAGTATGAGAAAGATAAAGAAAAAAAAAGAAAAAAAAGAAAAAAAAACCAAAACTGTTCCTCAGCAGTCCAAAAAAGGGCTGTTCAATGTTATTGCATCTCAAAGGTAATTTCACATTTTATTTCCTTCCTCTTTTCCCTTCCTCCCTCCCCCTTCTTTTCTTTTAGAACTAATTATCTTTAAAGAAGAATCTAAGGATGATACATACTTTGTGAGCTCTTAGACATAACTATAAAATTTTTTAAAGATTATTTATTTATTTATTTGAAAGAGTAACACACAGAGAGAAGGAGAGGCAGAGTAAGAGAGAGAGAGGGAGGGAGGGAGGGAGACAGGCCTTCCATCCGCTGGTTCACTCCCCAATTGGCCACAATGGCTGGAGCTGGGCCACTCCGAAACGGAGCCAGGAGCTTCCTCCGGGTCTCCCACATGGGTACAGGGGCCAAAGACTTGGGCCATCTTCTACTGTTTTTCCAGGCCATAGCAGAGATCTGGGTCAGAAGTGGAATAGCCGGGTCTCGAACTGGGGCCCACATGGGATGCTGGCACTGCTAACTGTGGCTTTACCGGCTACACCACAGTGCCAGCCCCTTAACTATAACATATGAGACATAAGAATATCCTCCACTTGATACACAAAAAGGAAGTGATTCTTGAGAACAAGTTTTACTGTTAAGTCTTATGATACAACTCTTTGAAGAAAGAGATCCTGAATTGGAAGTTAGTGCACAGTGAATTTTGTTTATTTAACAATTAAAACTCTTATGTATGACAAGGTGATCACCTGAGACTCTTGACATGAAAGTCTTTTGGATCCACTAACTAGACATGGCCAAAAGCAAAGTGGAAGTATTCTCCTCCTTTCAGAGGAAAGTATATCCTTCTTTGGTGGCCACTTCTTTCCACTGGGGTCTCACCCATAGAGGTCCTTTACATAATTTATTTTTTGCCAGTGTCTTGGCTTTCCATGCCTAAAATGCTCCCCTGGGCTTTTCAGCCAGACGAGAATGCCTTAAGGGCTGATTCTGAGGTCAGAGCGCTACTTAAAGCAATTGTCATTCTAAAGTCAGCTATACGGACTGCTTCCCATGTTGGAACATTCACTCCTTTTTAATTTTCACTATTATTGTTACCAAACACTTAGTTCTATTTATATGATCACTTTATCACTTGATCCTATCCATATGATCACTTTAACACTTAATCTTATCCATATGATTGCCAAAACACTTACACTACTATTTATAACCAACCAGCTTAAGGAAATTTGGTGTCCCATGGCAAGTTTTTAAACTGTACACTTAGGGCTGGCGCTGCGGCTCAATAGCCTAATCCTCCGCCTAGCGGCACCGGCACACCAGGTTCTAGTCCCGGTCGGGGTGCCAGATTTTGTCCTGGTTGCCCCTCTTCCAGGCCAGCTCTCTGCTGTGGCCAGGGAGAGCAGTGGAGGATGGCCCAAGTGCTTGGGCCCTGCACCCCATGGGAGACCAGGATAAGCACCTGGCTCCTGCTTTCTGATCAGCGCGGTGCGCCGGCCGCAACGCGCTGGCTGCGGCGGCCATTGGAGGGTGAACCAACGGCAAAGGAAGAACTTTCTCTCTGTCTCTCTCTCTCTAACTGTCCACTCTGCCTGTAAAAAAAGAAATAAATAAAAAAATAAAATAAATAAACTGTACACTTAGAAGTAAGTGCATAGGAATATATGCAGAACTATATTGCTTTGTAGTTACAAACTTCATACATTTGGGGAGAGGGAGTGGCAAGATGGTGGAATAGGAAGGGAGCGCACTGATAGTCCGGGAAGAGACAGTTTAATAAAAGTGGAGATACTGCAGGTTCAAGGAAGAGTAGGGGAAGAAACAGCAGAGGAAACTCTTCCAGAACTAGTGATTCACAGTGGACCTGCGTGGAGAGCGTGGGAGCCCACAGTTCAGGACACCAGCGGCAGATTCAACACACCAGCGCTAGAACGCAAGCTGTGTTGAATTACTTCCCTCTTAAATCAAAAAAAGAAAGAGAGAGATTTACCACGACTAACCTGGGAGTGTCACCTTTGGCACACCCTTAACCCTGAGGAACCAAACAGAGCTCTCAGGCCACACCCATCTCAAGCCTCTAAGGCTCCATCAAAAGCAGACAGTCCACTTAATCTAGAGTCATAGTTTAACAAGAAAAAACACCACAGCAAAGAAACCAAAGAATATCTCCACAATGCCAAACAAACGAAGAAACCGAGGTAACAAGAACAAGGAAGACACTATGACGCCCCGAAATGATAAAGACACCCAAATTCAAGATTATGAAGATGACAAGATAGAAAAAATGCAAGAAGCAGATCTCAAAAAATTGATAAGAACATTAAGAAGTTCTCAAAAACAAATTCTTAAACTACAGAAATCCTTAATGGACAAGCTAGAAAATCTTTCTCGTGAAAATGAAATATTAAGCAGGAATCAAAATGAAATGAAACAACGAGTAGAATATGAAATTGTGATAGTGATGAGAAATCATAATGAAATGAAGACATCAATAGATCAAATGACAAACACATTAGAGAGCCTTAAAAACAGAATGGGTGAAGCAGAAGAGAGAATATCGGACTTAGAAGACAGAGAACAGGAAAGGATACAGTCAGACCAAAGAAAGGAAGAGGAAATTAGAAATCTAAAAAATATTGTCGGAAATCTACAGGATACTATTAAAAAACTCAATATTCAGGTTCTAGGAGTTCCTGAAGGCATGGAGAGGGAGAAAGGATTAGAAGGCCTTTTTAGTGAGATACCAGCAGAAAATTTCCCAGGTTTGGAGAAGGACAGAGACATCCTAGTACAGGAAGCTCATAGAACCCCTAGTAAACATGACCAAAAGAGATCCTCACCACAACACGTTGTAATTAAACTCACCACAGTGAAACAGAAAGAAAAGATCCTAAAATGTGCGAGAGAGAAACGTCAGATTACTCTCAGAGGATCTCCAATCAGACTCACAGCTGACTTCTCATCAGAAACCCTACAAGCTAGAAGGGAATGGCGAGACATAGCCCAGGTACTAAGAGAGAAAAACTGCCATCCCAGAATATTATATCCTGCAAAGCTCTCATTTGTGAATGGAGGTGAAAGAAAGACCTTTCATAGCACCGGTTTATTTAAAAGATTTGTTAAGGCACTTAAAGGGAGACTTAGACACCAATACAATAGTACTGGGGGACTTCAATACTCCACTCTCAGAAATAGACAGATCAACAGGACAGAAGATCAACAAGGAGACAGTAGATTTAAATGACACTATAGCCCAAATGGATCTAACAGATATCTACAGAACTTTTCATCCTACACAGAAAGCATTTACATTCTTCTCAGCAGTACATGGAACCTTCTCTAGGATTTACCACATACTAGGCCATAAAGCAAGTCTCAGCAAATTCAAAAGAATTAGAATCATACCATGCAGCTTCTCAGACCATAAAGGAATGAAGTTGGAAGTTAGCAACTCAGGAATCCCTAGAGCATACGCAAACACATGGAGATTGAACAACATGCTCCTGAATGAACAATGGGTCATAGAAGAAATCAAAAGAGAAATCAAAAATTTTCTGGAAGTAAATGAGGATAACAGCACAACATACCAAAACTTATGGGACGCAGCAAAAGCAGTGTTAAGAGGAAAGTTTATATCAATAGGTGCCTACATCAAGAAATTGGAAAGGCACCAAATAAATGAGCTTTCAATTCATCTCAAGGACCTAGAAAAACTGCAGCAAACAAGACCCAAATCTAGTAGGAGAAGAGAAATAATTAAAATCAGAGAAGAAATCAACGGGATTGAATCAAGAAAAACATTACAAAAAATCAGCCAAACGAAGAGCTGGTTTTTTGAAAAAATAAACAAAATTGACACCCCATTGGCCCAACTAACTGAAAAAAGAAAAGACCCAAATCAATAAAATCAGAGATGAAAAAGGAAATGTAACAACAGACACAACAGAAAAAAAAAAGAATCATCAGAAATTACTACAAGGACTTGTATGCCAGCAAACAGGGAAACCTATCAGAAATGGATAGATTCCTGGACACATGCAACCTACCTAAATTGAACCAAGAAGAAATAGAAAACCTAAACAGACCCATAACTGAGACAGAAATTGAAACAGTAATAAAGGCCCTCCCAACAAAGAAAAGCCCAGGACCAGATGGATTCACTGCTGAATTCTATCAGACATTGAAAGAAGAACTAACTCCCATTCTTCTCAAACTATTCAGAACAATCGAAAAAGAGGGAATCCTCCCAAATTCTTTTTTATGGAGCCAGCATCACCTTAATTCCTAAGCCAGAAAAAGATGCAGCATTGAAAGAGAATTACAGACCAATATCCCTGATGAAAATAGATGCAAAAATCCTCAATAAAATTCTGGCCAATAGAATGCAACAACACATCAGAAAGATCATCCACCCAGACCAAGTGGGATTTATCCCTGGCATGCAGGGATGGTTCAATGTG